>NC_142779.1:527500-860000 GCF_988280905.1 Pimephales promelas | reverse complement strand
CTATTCAGAGGATTTAAAGGAGTAGTTCACTTTTGAAAAAACTTTAGCTGATAATTTACTCACCCCCGTGTCATCCAAGATGTCCATGTCTTTCTTCATGTCATGTTTTTGATGAAAACATTCCAGGATTTTTCTCCATATAATGGACTTCAATGGGGACCAAACGGTTCAATGTCCAAAAGACCGTTAATAACAGTTTCAGATGCAGCTTCAAATGTCTTTAAACGACACCAGACGATGAATAAGGGTCTTATCATGCGAAACTTATTCCAAAAATGTAACTTTTCTAAGGACAAATGCTAGCCTTGCTCTATTCTGTGAGGCGCGTTTGTAATGTCACGTAATACGTAATTACGTTCAAAAGGTCACGGGCGACGTAGCCGGAAGTACAGAATCAAAATCGTCCGACATCGTTGTTTTACCTTTTAATTCCTTTTTTTGTAAACGGCGTTTGAGTTAGTTTTCACGTTCAACTTGTAAACACTGACTCTGTACTTCCGGCTACGTCGCCCGTGACCTTTTGAACGTAATTACGTATTACGTGACGTTAAAAACGCGCCTCATAGAATCGAGCAAGGCTAGCATTTGTCCTTAGAAAAGTTACATTTTTGGAATAAGTTTTGAAATAATCGATCGTTTCGCATGATAAGACCCTTATTCATCATCTGGTGTCGTTTAAAGACATTTGAAGCTGCATCTGAAACTGTTATTAACTGTCTTTTGGACCTTGAACCGTTTGGTCCCCATTAAAGTCCATTATATGAGAAAAATCCTGGAATGTTTTCATCAAAAACCTTCATTTCTTTTCGACTGAGGAAAGAAAGACATGGACATCTTGGATGACACGGGGGTGAGTAAATTATCAGCAAAAGTTTTTTCAAAAGTGAACTAATCCTTTAATGACCAAACGTCCGACCCGACACCACTATCGTTGAGATTCATATATGGGACAATCAGGATATAATTTATATTTTACACGTCATAATCGTCGGGTTCAGTACAAGGTCAACTCTTTCGACGGCATCCGTGGGATTTTAAAGCTTCGCACAATCGGCTTATGTCTATGTCTATAAGTGACTTATGTCTGTAAAATGATCAGCCAATGGGGTGAGAAAAATAATTTTAATTCAAACAGAAACAGGATTATTTTTCTCAACCCAATGGCAGATCATTTTACTTGTTTTAAGCAAAAACTCACTTCATTTTTTGTTATTTATAGAGGAATACTATTCCCAGTTATATTAAAACTAGTGGTAACACTTTACAATAAGGTTCATTAGTTAACATTAGTTAATGTATTTACTAACATGCACTAACCATGAGCAATGCATTTGTTACTGCATCTTTGTTAATGTTAGTTCATGAAAACACAGCTGTTCATTGTTTGTTCATGTTAGTTCACGGTGCATTAACTAATGTTAACAAGATTTTAATCAAGTATTAGTAAATGTTGAAAATAACATTAACAAAGATTAACAAATGCTGTATATGTGCTATTCATTATTAGTTCATATTAACTAATGTAGTAACGAACCTTATTGTAAAGTGTTACCAAACTAGTTTATCATTGTCAGTATTTAAGTCAAGTATGAAAAAACATTTCTATGACTGTTAAAATTTCTGTATATGTGTTGTTTTTAATTGTCTGTTATTATTGTGATGATTGTTGTTATTTATTATGATAGTTTGGTGTATATGAACTGAAAAATCAAAAGGAGAGGCTTTATTATAAGCCCTTGGGGGTTTCTTGCCTCTCCTACACAATCCATAAGTATTGTTTTTTTTTAATATCTGTCTGTTTTATCTTGTGCTAAAATAAAAAAATAAAAAAATAAAAAAAAGTTATTTCCCCCGAAAACAAGACATAATATCTAGTGGCATTTCACTCTAGTAAATGATTCTTGATTTATGAATTTTTTGATATTTCGGACTGGAAACAAGACAAAAATACGAAGTAGGAAAAGCATTTTTGCAGTTCAGGGATTTACCGAATCATATTTAACAAAAATGTCTGCTTTTAAGTGCTCGAATGATACGGTAACTGTAATAATGATAGTTAAATGATAGATCTTAACTTTAACTCGTCTCCTTTTCTCTCCGAGTCTCTTGGTCTTGCACACTCACACACACACACACACACAGAAATGACTCAACATGGTTAAAAGTACAGGTAGTAGGTCCAGTAGAGCAGATTGACGAAGACGAACGACAGCGGGAAGGTTAAGCGGGAGTAGTTGTCTATGTAATGTGGGTTTTCCACGTGACAGCAGTTGACGGATCTGAGGATGTTCCTCGCGATGGACATGTTTTTGGCGCAGCGGCTGAAGGGCTCGGGCGGGCCCTCGGGGGTCTTGTCTTCGCCGGCGGGTCCGAGACCCGGTTCTCCAGCGCCGGTGGACGCCGACACCGAGTCTCTGCGTCTCTTTACCCGTGAGGAGTTGCTGGCGATGGTTGTGAGCATGCCGTTCATCTCCTCCTCGCAGTCGTGCATGTGATGACCGTACTGACGGAGGACAGAGAGAATCAGCCATCAAACTCAACGTGGCATTCAAAACGACCACAGGTATGATAGTGCATTTGATGATGTAAACGATTAATGATGATCACAGTGATTATAATGATGAAGTAGTTTACTTCAGAATTAACATTCCTGATGATTTACTCTCCTCCACGTCATCCGAGATGTCGATTTTCAGTCGAAAAAGAAATTAAAGTTTTTGAGGACACAACTACGATGCATAATACATAATTTCATCAAAAATATGCCCACACACACACACACACACACACACACGTACGTTGAGGTTTGACTGTAATATTGTGAAAATTCCAAAATACTTTTTAAGAAATGTCAACTTTGACAAGAGTCGTTTTTAATTGTTATAATAATGATTTTGTAATTTCTAAACATAAATCTAAAACATATAATTAGGCTGTGATAAGAAATACATGTTATTTTATATAAATCGTGTTTGTTTTCCAGTAGTTTCCAGGCACTAAACCAAAGCACATTTTTGATATATCACCATTAATGAAATTAAGTACTAATAATTTATGGTATATTTTACATAAAATGTTGCTATTTATATAAATGTATATTTAATTGATATATTTATATATATTTATATGTATTACACATTGGGGCACATAAATGATAATCAAAAAAAACATAAAATGACCATAAACTGCACAACTTTACAGCAAAAACATTAAAGCTACACTGTGTAACTCTTTTAGTTTATTCTTAGCTAAAAACACTTGAAGAGTTCAGATGCAAAAGCCTCTAAATGTCCTTTGAAATTTTCTTCTTTGATGATGATTTTTATCAAACTTGTATATTTAAGTTCAGTAATTTTACTTAAATAACAATTAATAGGTAATCATCATTGCCATTTAAGTGAAATCACTGAACTTAAATATACAAGCTTGATAAAAATGATCATTCTAGAAGAAAATTTCAAATGGCACTTAGAGGCTTTTGCATCTGAACTCTTCACTTAGTTCTTTCAAAAATATATGTGCTCAGTAATGTATATTTACTTCGTTCAAGTAATAAAGTATTCTCGTGAGTGTATAATATGCCATTGAAGGTTCTAATGTTGCCCCTCCATCTTGAAAGTACAATAGCCAAAGAGGGACATACCCGTTAATTCAAGCTTCGCCTTTCGCGTTTACGTTTGAGTTAACGCTCATGGACGAGGTCGAACCGGAAGCCATATTAATCTTGGACTATATTGCCCACCTTAGGAGTTAAAACGAAATCGGGATTGAGAGGAACAGAAACTAATATTCACTGGATGGTCATATACCTTTTCACCACTAGATGGGGGTAAAAATCACACAGTGTAGCTTTAAAAAAGTGAGTGATATTACATTTGTTCAAAAAAGTTACATATGTCACATTTTACTAAAAAAAACAAACAAAAAAAAAATATATATATATAGTTGCTCTATGTGTAATAGCATAGCAAGCAACCTAGCATAACATAAGTGATAAATTAACCTATTTCATTATGCATTCACGAGTTCCTTTGCCCAATATAATCTTTAAACTAATGAGGTTAAGCGTATTTGGCTTGCTGTCCGCAGTGGTCAGGCAGTTAATTAGAGGATTAGATGGGTTCACTCCTCCCGAAATTACATTGTGAACTTCACTAATATTATAATGAGAGATGAGTGGTAGCTGCAGACATCTGCGAAGCACAGTATGAGCTAGTGTTGTCAAAAGTAGACTTTGGTACCAAGTCAGCACTGAAATTTAAACAAATGAGCGGAATCATAAACACCTCTGATTGGCCGTTATGTTCACGTGCTCATGTCTCTGATTGGCTACAATAACCAGCGGACGGAAGTGTTCGAGAGCACAAGCAGGCGTTTATCAGCGGACCGGTCCTGCTTTCAAACGCTCCCGTGTGTGTCTGTGTAAGCGCTCGCTCGATGTTTTTGAAGTGCTGATCCTTGTAGCCAATCACAGACATATTTGATGAGGGCGTGAACACAGCGGCCAATCAGAGGTGTTTACGATTCCTCTCAGCGTTCAAAGCCCTCAGCTAAACTTTCACTCTCCTTTTGACAACTCAATAATAGTGCAGCTTACCACAGAAAACACCACCGATGATGATGATGATGAGTGTGATGATGATGATGATGATGATGAAGAGTCCTCGGCTCGTCTCTCACCATGAGTGCGCTGTTGCAGTCGGGGTGGTGCAGCGTGCAGAAGTGGGCCACGGCGTACTCGATCAGCGCTCCGAAGATGAAGCTGAAGCAGATGCCCAGGTACACGTCGATGGCCTTGATGAAGCAGTTGGCGTTGGGCAGAGACGTGCGGGCGCCCATCATCAGTGTGGTCATCGTCAGGACCGTGGTCACGCCTGTAACACACACACACACAGCTCTGAACACGGCTCAGTGTTTATGAGACACGAGAACATCAGCTAGTAGATCACAAGATTCACGGTTCAGATCATTTACGGTTTTTTGATCAGCAAAAAAGAGGGAAAAAATGTATATATAAATTGGGTGGCGTAACTTTGCATTTCGATTATTACGTAGCTCACTGGATGCTACATCAAAAACTACTAGCCTGAACTAGATAAAGTTCAAACATTATTAAAGTCAGGTGAACTGTCAGTCATAAAATAAGAACAAATACACACATCACAAGCAGAGATGAATGCTAAATAAAGTTATAAAGGAGCAGGAAACCACAAGAGACATGATGAATGGCGACTGTAGAACGCAAAAGCCCAATCCTGGACATTTTGGGCGATCTCCAAACACATTTTCGGGCAGACTCATCACGGAGACTCACTAGTAGCCTGGACTTATTGTTTAACTACTGCGCTCTGTTACCGGTACACTCTCAGAAAAAGCTGTCACTGGGGCTGTACCTTTTCAAAAGGTAAACTTTTGTTCATTTCATGAGCTAATATGAACATTTTAAGTGCTAATATGAACATTTTAAGTGTTAATATGTACATTTAGGTGCTAATATGTCCATTTCAGGAGCTAATATGTCCATTTTAAGTGTTAATATGTCCATTTTAGGTGCTAATATGTACATTTAGGTGCTAATATGTCCATTTCAGGAGCTAATATGTCCATTTTAAGTGTTAATATGTCCATTTTAGGTGCTAATATGTCCATTTCAGGAGCTAATATGTCCATTTCAGGAGCTAATATGTCCATTTTAAGTGTTAATATGTACATTTTAGGTGCTAATATGTCCATTTCAGGAGCTAATATGTCCATTTTAAGTGTTAATATGTCCATTTTAGGTGCTAATATGTACATTTAGGTGCTAATATGTCCATTTCAGGAGCTAATATGTCCATTTTAAGTGTTAATATGTCCATTTTAGGTGCTAATATGTCCATTTCAGGAGCTAATATGTCCATTTCAGGAGCTAATATGTCCATTTTAAGTGTTAATATGTACATTTTAGGTGCTAATATGTCCATTTCAGGAGCTAATATGTCCATTTTAAGTGTTAATATGTCCATTTTAGGTGCTAATATGTCCATTTCAGGAGCTAATATGTCCATTTCAGGAGCTAATATGTCCATTTTAAGTGTTAATATGTACATTTTAGGTGCTAATATGTACATTTAGGTGCTAATATGTCCATTTCAGGAGCTAATATGTCCATTTTAAGTGTTAATATGTCCATTTTAGGTGCTAATATGTCCATTTCAGGAGCTAATATG
Organism: Pimephales promelas; assembly: GCF_988280905.1. Classification (NCBI taxonomy): domain Eukaryota; kingdom Metazoa; phylum Chordata; class Actinopteri; order Cypriniformes; family Leuciscidae; genus Pimephales; species Pimephales promelas. The sequence continues at coordinate 853,791 of NC_142779.1, read as the reverse complement.
TCCATTTCAGGAGCTAATATGTCCATTTTAAGTGTTAATATGTACATTTTAGGTGCTAATATGTCCATTTCAGGAGCTAATATGTCCATTTTAAGTGTTAATATGTCCATTTTAGGTGCTAATATGTCCATTTAAGGAGCTAATATGTCCATTTCAGGAGCTAATATGTCCATTTTAAGTGTTAATATGTACATTTAGGTGCTAATATGTCCATTTCAGGAGCTAATATGTCCATTTTAAGTGTTAATATGTCCATTTTAGGTGCTAATATGTACATTTAGGTGCTAATGTGTCCATTTCAGGAGCTAATATGTCCATTTTAAGTGTTAATATGTCCATTTTAGGTGCTAATATGTCCATTTCAGGAGCTAATATGTCCATTTCAGGAGCTAATATGTCCATTTTAAGTGTTAATATGTACATTTTAGGTGCTAATATGTCCATTTCAGGAGCTAATATATCCATTTTAGGTGCTAATATGTCCATTTCATGATCTAATATGTCCATTTTAGGTGCTAATATGGACATTTTAAGTGTTAATATGTACATTTAGATGCTAATATGTCCATTTCAGGAGCTAATATGTCCATTTTAAGTGTTAATATGTCCATTTTAAGTGTTAATATGTCCATTTTAAGTGCTAATATGTCCATTTTAGGTGCTAATATGTCCATTTCAGGAGCTAATATGTCCATTTTAAGTGTTAATATGTCCATTTTAAGTGTTAATATGTACATTTTAAGTGTTAATATGTCCATTTTAAGTGTTAATATGTCCATTTTAGGTGCTAATATGTCCATTTCAGGAGCTAATATGTCCATTTTAAGTGTTAATATGTCCATTTTAAGTGTTAATATGTCCATTTTAAGTGTTAAAATGTCCATTTTAGGTGCTAATATGTCCATTTCAGGAGCTAATATGTCCATTTTAAGTGTTAATATATCCATTTTAAGTGTTAATATGTACATTTTAGGTGCTAATATGTACATTTTAAGTGCTAATATGTCCATTTCAGGAGCTAATATATCATTTTTAAGTGTTAATATGTACATTTTAGGTACTAATATGTACATTTTAAGTGCTAATATGTCCATTTCAGGAGCTAATATATCCTTTTTAAGTGTTAATATGTACATTTTAGGTACTAATATGTACATTTTAAGTGTTAATATGTATATTTAGGTGCTAATATGTCCATTTCATGATCTAATATGTCCATTTTAGGTGCTAATATGGACATTTTAAGTGTTAATATGTACATTTAGGTGCTAATATGTCCATTTCAGGAGCTAATATGTCCATTTTAAGTGTTAATATGTCCATTTTAAGTGTTAATATGTCCATTTTAAGTGTTAATATGTACATTTTAAGTGTTAATATGTCCATTTTAAGTGTTAATATGTCCATTTTAGGTGCTAATATGTCAATTTCAGGAGCTAATATGTCCATTTTAAGTGTTAATATGTCAATTTTAAGTGTTAATATGTCCATTTTAAGTGTTAATATGTCCATTTTAAGTGCTAATATGTCCATTTCAGGAGCTAATATATCCATTGTAAGTGTTAATATGTACATTTTAGGTGCTAATATGTACATTTTAAGTGCTAATATGTCCATTTCAGGAGCTAATATATCATTTTTAAGTGTTAATATGTACATTTTAGGTACTAATATGTACATTTTAAGTGCTAATATGTCCATTTCAGGAGCTAATATATCCTTTTTAAGTGTTAATATGTACATTTTAGGTACTAATATGTACATTTTAAGTGCTAATATGTCCATTTCAGGAGCTAATATATCCTTTTTAAGTGTTAATATGTACATTTTAGGTACTAATATGTACATTTTAAGTGCTAATATGTCCATTTCAGGAGCTAATATATCCTTTTTAAGTGTTAATATGTACATTTTAGGTACTAATATGTACATTTTAAGTGCTAATATGTCCATTTCAGGAGCTAATATATCCTTTTTAAGTGTTAATATGTACATTTTAGGTACTAATATGTACATTTTAAGTGTTAACATGTACATTTTAGGTTCTAATATGTCCATTTCATGAGCTAATATGTCCATTTTAGGTGTTTATATGTCCATTTTAGGTGCTAATATGTACCACTAAGGTAACAATATGCAGCCTTTGGGTACAAAAGTGTACCTTTTGAAAAGGTACAGTCCCAGTGACAACTTTTGTACCTTTTTTTCTGAGAGTGTAGGCGTGGCCTCCTAGGGCAGCGAAGCAAGTGCATTTTGGGAGTTGTTGTCTTTCATCCACATATGCCAAAAATACATTTTCTGGCTTTTCTCAGTCTAGAAAGCTCCAAATTCAAAAATATTTTCACATTTCTTCTACATAAATGACCCATTTTAAATACATATTCATCTTTCCAGAGGTGAAGTATGCGTTTAATAAATCAGCTTTAGTTCGCAGACAGCAACAGGTTTGGGGGGGGGGGAGTTCCTGGGTTCCATATTGCATGCACAATTTACAATAATTTATGAATTGCATCATTAGTATTACACAGAAAATCCATTTAAATATTCATAGTCGGTAAGAGTTTTTTGGAAGAAGCTCGTCAAAGCTACATTTATTTAAATTGTGAAATATTATTCCAATGTAAAACTGCTGTGAATATGAAGAGTTCAGATGCAAAGGCCTCTAAATGCCCTTTGAAATTTTCTTCTTTAATGATAATTTTTTATCAAACTTGTATATTTAAGTTCAGTAATTTCACTTAAATAACAATTAATAGGTAATTATCATTGCCATTTAAGTGAAATTACTGAACTTAAATATACAAGCTTGATAAAAAAATGATCATTTTAGAAGAAAATTTCAAATGGCACTTAGAGGCTTTTGCATCTGAACTCTTCATATATAGTAAAGTGTAATTTATTCCTGTGATCAAAGCAAAAATTTTCCTGGGACAAATTTCGTGTTATTCCAGTTCAAATATCATACAATGAAATGCACAACTGTACCTATGCAAATGCGTGCGGGGACGGACGATTGGCTGATCCAGAAGGAGACCCAGGACAGAACCACTAGCAGGCTGGAGGGAACGTAGGTTTCCAGGATGAAGTACAAGATGCTCCTCTTCAGCTCGAAATGAAAGATCAGCCTGGGATAGTTTCCTGGGAAGAGAATCAAAGAATCTTTTCTCAGTGATATAAAACTTTAACGCTAAAGTGAAAAGTATTCTGCTCAAAACATCAATACGAGATTTAGAAGTTATCGGGGAGGTTTCTATACGCCACTCATCATGAGAGTGAACCCACCAGATTATTGTCCAGACCAACCAACACATGTTTTTTTTTTTTTTTTTTTTTTTTTACAAAACTGTGTTTTAGGTGGACAGACCAATTTTGCATGTAGTTCAATGTTGTAAAATAACGTCTTTTCTGTTCACCAAATGCTTTTTAATATTCGCTATTACTTCAATGCAAGTAAACAAACGCGCCATGATGTGTTGTGTAGTGACGTGTGTGTTCAAGTAAGCCAGAAATGCACAGATTCTGTGCAATGCGCTGGATTTAATAAATCATAAGGATCACGCGTTGCGTATTTGAGCTTATTTTGAACGTTTGTTCATAACCTTGACAGAACGTGATGATAATATTTGACAGCTCATCAGACATTTGGCTGCAGTAAGTGTGTTCTTGTGTACCTGTCTCGTACACGGCCTCAGAAGCGGAGGTGTAATGGTCCTCGACGGTGTACTGGGCCAGTCTCAGGGTGTCCAGTCCGCTCACAGACTCGTTCCCACGCGCCCAGTTAAACATCACGTCATTGACATTATAACCCCCTGTGGACAAACGATTGTGAACAAATCACACTTTAAATAAGTGGAAAATCAGATGTGTCTCGTCATATTCATAATTGCATGCACAATTTACAATAATTTATGAATTGCATCATAAGTAGTACACAGAAAATTAGTGATGCACGATATATCGGCCAGCATATCGGTATCGGCCGATATTTGTTCATTTTTATGTTATAAAAATATTAAATATGATATTAAAATTTGGCTGATGTATTAAAGCTGATAAATAATGAATTATTTCCTTCAACACTTGACACCTGAGACTCTTCGGATGCGCACTGTTCAACATGATTGATCTTAATTGCTTGAAATATGATTGGAATCAAAAAGGAAATATAGTTTAGTGCAAAATGTGCTGTCGTATCGGCTACATGAAATTATAATGAGAATGGATTTTAATTGTGAGACTTTTGTTTTTGCAATCAGGCTCTCAAAAATTATATTTCGATTTATCGGCCGATATATCGGTTATCGGCTTTCAAATATAAAGAATTATCGGTATCGGCCAAAATGTTCACATCGGTGCATCCCTACAGAAAATATTTAAATATTTATGGCCAGTAACATTTTTTGGGAAACTCGTCAAAGCTGCATTAATTTGATCAAAGATGCAGTAAAATTATGAGATATTATTGCAATGTAAATCATGTGTTTTCTATGTGAATATCCAGTAAAGTGTAATTTATTCCTGAATTTATCATCATTACTCCAGTCTTCAGTGTCACATGATCCTTCACAAATCACTCTAATATGAGGATCTGATGATCAACAAACATTAAGCACCGTTTTCATTGAAAACATTAGGAAAAAAAATGTGTAAAAACTGTGATATATTTTATTTTTCAGGATTCTTTGATGAATATAAAGATCAAAAGAACAACATTTATTTGAAATGGATCTTTGAAACTCAGTTTTTGATTAATTTAAAGCATCCTTGTAGAATAAAAGGACTACTGTCTTTAAAGAATGACACTTTTTAATGGTATTATTTCTAAATATGAATGAAATGTGCATCAGGTTTCACATGCCGCGACACTTTCTTTGATCAGTAAAAGTTTAAATGTTAAACTAAATATCAAATATTCTTCTACTTTAAAATAAAAATCAAATATCCTCCCAAATTAAATTATATGATGATATTTGCTTATGATGTTATGATAAAGAAGAGAGTTTGATATGTGCAGGTTAATTTTAGAGTATATAAAAAAAAGGTATATGAGCATTAAATCAGGCTTGAGGTGTGAATGCATTAATTCATATTTACTTACATATTCAGTTATTAATAATTAGATATCATTTATTGACGTGTAAGTGATTTTTCAAATATAAATGTCCACATGTGTCAGTGTGTAATATCAGTGTGTGTCCTCTTGGTGGCGCTGTGCCACAGTTATAAGACAATATGCATCTGTAAGATCGGTTTTCTTGTCATGTGATGTTCATTAATGTGTGTTTTCCCATGAGGACAGCAACGGCACATGACGGAGGAAGAGACTGTTCACATCACTGCTGTTTGTGTGACTCTCACATCACATATCAGTACAGTAACCCATGATTTAATAAAGACTTTGCATGGCACGCGATTCCCACACGACGAGACTTTCATCATCTCAATCCACCACGTCTCCATAGGAAACCATCCGACACAAAGATGGAGAATCTCTCGGCTCCTGTCATCGTTAAATAAATATTTCAGATGCCTTCGAGCTCTAGGTCGACACAAAGCTGGATACTGTACATTTCCAAAAATAAAAATCATAAGAATGGGTGGATTAGACACATCAGGCATTGTCACATGATGTTCAAAATTATTGTTTTTGCCATTTGCTTTCAAACAAGTCAAATATACGATTCCTTCAACCTTCTGAAAGCTTCTTGTGTCATGTGATGGTATTAACTTCATGCTGGCATTCTGTGTGGTGTTTTTTCTTATAAGCACACAACGTAACTCGAGTGATCGGTGAGCAAACGTGATTTGATCTCGAAGCTTGTTGTCTTTGGTGAGGGAGAACGTGCCCACCATCACTAGAAGACGCATTTCAATTATCTTTCTGTAACTGTAAGAAACAATGTTTATTTTAAGAGTGCAAATAATTCTCAAAATGTAATCTTTTCATACAAATTACACCAAAAATTGCATAATAACTGCACATAACATGTTCATGTGTAAGATTGTGCCCAAAAAATATCTTTGAAAAAATTTCTGCCAAAAAAAAAAAAAATCTGGTCTTTTAGAATTTGGTGTAAATGTGCTTAAATAATAATCTTTTCATGAAAAATACACTTAAAATTGCACAAGAACGGCACATTATGATCATATGTAAGATTGTGCAAAAAAATCTGAATTTCTGCAAAAAAAAAAAGGCTCTTAGATTTTGGTGTAAAATGTGCTTAAATAATAATCTTTTCATGAAAAATACACTCAAAATTGCACAAGAACGGCACATTACGTTCATATTGTAAAATTGTGCAAAAAAAATAAAAAAAATGTCTGCAAAAAAAAAATTGCTCTAAGATTTTGGTGTAAAATGTGCTTAAATAATAATCTTTACATGAAAAATACTCTCAAAATTGCACAAGAAGGATACATTACGTTCATATGTAAAATTGTGCAAAAAAATCAAAAAAATTCTGCAAAAAAAAAATTGCTCTAAGATTTTGGTGTAAAATGTGCTAAAATAATCATCTTTTCATGAAAAATAAACTCTAATTGCACAAGAACGGCACATTACGTTCATATGTAAAATTGTGCAAAAATATCTGAATTTCTGCAAAAAAAAATTGCTCTTAGATTTTAGATTTTGGTGTAAAATTTGCTTAAATAATAATCTTTACAAGGAAAAATACACTCAAAATTGTACAAGAACGGCACATTACGTTCATATGTAAAATTGTGCAAAAATATCTGAATTTCTGCAAAAAAAATTGTTCTTAGATTTTAGATTTTGGTGTAAAATGTGCTTAAATAATAATCTTTACATGAAAAATACTCTCAAAATTGCACAAGAAGGATACATTACGTTTATATGTAAAATTGTGCAAAAAAAATCAAAAAAAATTCTGCAAAAAAAAAATTGCTCTAAGATTTTGGTGTAAAATGTGCTAAAATAATAATCTTTACATGGAAAAATACACTCAAAATTGTACAAGAACGGCACATTACGTTCATATGTAAAATTGTGCAAAAAAATCTGAAAAATTTCTCCAAAAAAAAGAAATGGCTCTTAGATTTTGGTGTAAAATGTGTCACCCAACAATTCTATCTTGTCTACAAACCACGTTTTGTCACGAAAAATCACACGTTAAAACAAACCGGAAATGACGCGAAACAGCACGTGCGCCAATACCCAGAGAAGAAGACGAAGAACACAACATGCCAATATGGACGTCAGACAGAAACTAGTGCTGCAAACTGTTTGCGCGATGATTTGAGAAAAAAAGAGAAAAAAAAATGCAAAAAAAAAAGAAAAACTAAGATTTACCCGGTGACCTCAACCCATGCCTTGCTCTGATTGGCTGTAGCTCATGACATCACTAAGGTTGAGTCGCGCGACAGCTCTGGATATCTAGCATGCTAGATATTTTTATGAGCTTGGCGATGCATCTGTGAGCATCTTTGATGCGTTGTTCGCTCTTTCATACGAACAGATTGGCAAGCGTTCATCGCCCGCTAATCCCACGCGATTTGCCCACGATAGCACCCTGACCTGTCGGCGAGCTCAACGATTTGCAAATTGGGCTTAAAATCATGTAGTGTGTGAACTAGGCTTAAAGGGTGCATATCATGCTTTTAAATCATTCATTTTTACTTATAAATCATACCGTTGCGATATAAAGCCTAACTGCAATGCTTGGGTCTGAATTCCTCATTATTAAAGCTCCACAAGCCCCTTTTCTGATGTGCGTCTTTGAGCGACCCGTTTCAAAACGGCCCCTTTAAATAAAAAGGAGATGCGTCACACCCCGCCCGCTCTCCAGGTCCATGAGTTCACGGTCGGTTCAACTCCCCACGTTCGGCCATTATTGTAGTTTGATAAGAGATATACGATTATATAGGCCTACTATAGCTTCAAATCAAAGAACATTTTTAGTCACTCGTTAACAAAATGTCAATAACGGAAGACTTGTCCATCAAGCTTTACATATTCGAGCCAGAGCGAGCGAGTCGATAAAGACGACGACGAACCTGCAGAACAACCTCTTCATATGGATATATTGGTATGAGAGTTAACCGTTTTGTGTTATTAAAGTTGACTATTTCTCTTGTTAAAACAAGCACACTCACAAGATAAATGACTACGGTCTAATCTTACCACTAAAAATCTGTCTTAATAATAATATAATAACTTGCGTGTAGAAAAGCATCAGAAAACACAGCAGCTAAATTAAATGATAGAAGGATTTACCCCTCATTCAGACGAAGTCGATCGGCAAACCCTTCTGTATAACGTTACTGGCGGAGGTTGTTGAAGTGGGAATCCTTGAAGTGCTTCAGGTCACTAACGTACATCCAACAACCGAACATTTTGACTTGCCCTCTCGTAACTTCTGCATCTTTGAGCTCGGACTACAAAATCACAGCGAGAAATAATAATGGCGGATTGCTGGAAGTGTTGGGCCGGTAGTCGATGTCCTTATTCGTCAGTTCCGCTGCAAATACTATGACGTAATAGTTAAAAAAACGTCGTAGAAACCAGAAAAATCTGAACAGGTTGAAAAATATGACCAAAACAGAATATAAAGATATAAACGAATCACCTGAAAAGAGAATAATTTAATCTTTTCTGTACTTATAAACACTCCAAATATACAACAAAATGCATTTAAGGGCTAAAAAGTGGATTTTGCATGATATGTCCCCTTTAAGAAACCTTTGTTTTGTCTTTTGATTTGTGGAGAGTGAAGGGGTGGTCAAAATCCCTTGCCTCTTCAGTATATATTTCATAATATAATTTTGAATGATTATGTATTTCTTTTATAAAATCAATAATTAAGTATGTTTATTGTTACTTAATCATTTATTGACATAAATGTATTCTTTGTGCTTTTGCTTGTGAAATAATATTCTTAAATGCATGCTGATGTACATGCACAAGTCACCAGCTTCTTTTAGGTGCACAAGGCCATTTGTCTCTTTCTCTGGTCTCAGGAGAAAGGTTTATGGATCATAAAGGCGTCGTGAACACATATGTCCAACACATATGATACTTCTCTGTACAGATGGTCAAGCTATATTGAGCATTGCTTTATTGAACTTTAATTGTTATATTAAACTGTATTCTTTCTATTATATTTGCTTTCTGAGAAGCAAATGTTATCTGTTTTTCTCCCAAACGAGCGAATGTTTTACCATTATGTTTTGGTACACTTAACTGATAATAAGCCGCTCAGACTCTCTTCAGCCTTGATGGGAGCTCCTATTTGCTAGTGTCCTATGTGAATGCAGTAACAGTGAAAATAATAGGGAAATAGGGATTTGGTTTATGTTTGAGTGTTAAAACATAAAGGGGTCATTGAAGCCAACAGTTTAAGGCACTATTTCTTTGTTAAAGTCTTACTCCAGTTAGACTAAAGTTTAGTGTTAGTCTTCTTAGTTGCAGGTTAAGGAACCACTGCCATTATTGGAGATTGAATGAGTTGTTGTTCTGGACACACTGGCGCCAGCAACCCAAATCTGTGACCTGGAAGGTCATGACGTGCCTCATCGATGGAGATATGTTTCGTCTATCTGTATATGTGTGGAAAATTACTGTGTTTATCTATATCGTAGCCAATGAGAATCATTCAACGTGTAAGCAATGACGTAGCTTAGACCTTGAAAATGGTATAACTGCCGTGATCTTTGTAACTGTAAGGGGGCGGCCTACGAACTCCTGAGCGAGTCTTGAAGCTGACTTCTGCTGATGAAATGGCAAACTATGTTCAGTAAAACTTTCTTTCATTTTTATAATTCTGACTCCGGGTCTTCATTCTTCATATCTGGTTCTGGGTCTTTTAACTGTTAACCCCTAACAAGAGTGATCCGACCCAGACATTTCCTGAAATCGGGCGGACGCTAGCCGCTATCTGTCGCGTCTTTAGAGAAAGACCCGGTGGATTGTGGGTGAGTCTGAGACAGACTTCAGAACCTCCTCCTCGTCTCCCGCTGCGCTCTTACACAAACAAGATGTGGAAGAGAGACGGACGGCTCGAGAGAAGCAGAGGATCAGAGAACGACAGCCGGGCGGAGCGATAAAGAGAAAGATAAAGTCAGCAAGAACAGAGAGCAGCTTTAGGGCCCAAACGACGGCATATCCGGTTTCAAGCGACACAAAATTGACCCAAATCTAGCAGTTGTCACACACACAAACACACAAACACTTCTGAGGTGCATCTTCTGTCTGTTTATATTCGTTTATAATATGACCTTAAGTGCATGGAAAATACAGACACATTCAGGCGCCACTTTTATAGTTGTGCGACCCCAATATGTTCATATAAAATATGTATATGAGTCTGTGAAATGAAATCCTAGGACTTTAAGCAGTACTTTTATCAGAGATCTCACTTATCAAACAAATGATTGATCTAAACATTATCTGTATTATATATATGGATATTTATGTGCAATATCACACTCAAAGCCATGCGAAATGCCTCTCAATCTGCAGCCCATATGATGTAGATATAATTTTGTGTGTGAAAAGATTGCTTTATCAATAAAATTAGACACTAATTTCACATATTCTCTCAAATGCTTTTCAGTACCTTTTCATAAAAACGACTTTTTCAAGGAGTTTCAAGGACTTAAATTTCAAAAAAGTCTAATTTAAGCACTTATCGAACCGTTGTTCCCACAGTAAAAGATGGAGAATGCATGTGTTTTCTTACAGCTCTCCAGTTGTAAGGTGCACGTCTGTTTGTCCATGGGATATTTGGTCAGATCCATGTTACAGGCCACAGTGGTGGTGATCCTACACAAAACACACACTTCAGATTATTATTCATAAACATCTGATATTTAAATGCATCACATCCTATTATATTCATCCTACACTTCAGAATTAAATCATTTCCCTGATGATTTACTCTCCTCACGTCACTCAAGATGTTCACGTCTTTCTTTCTTCTGTTGAAAAGAAATGTGTTTTTGAGGAACACACTCCAGGATTGTTCTCCATACAGTGACTTCAATGGTCCAGTCGATGTGAGTTTCAGTGCAGCTTCGAAGTCTCGACACGATCCAGCCGAGGAATAAGATCGATCCAGACGATCCAGCCGAGGAATAAGACACATTACCCTGATGACGTAATGTGTGTCGCATCACAGCGAGTGTAAGACCAGCATTAGTGGTTAAAAGTACATAAATGTGTATTTTGCTGTAAATGTCGGCTGGTTTGTCTAGATAAGACTCGGCTGGACCTCACATCTGGACCTTCGACCCGTTGGACCATTGAAGACACTGTATGGAGAAATCCTGGTTAAGGGTTGAATGAACGAGTACTAAGGTCCTTTCCATTTCTTGCAGGTTGAGTTGCTGTAGCCCAAAACACGCTAGCATTCTGTTCGTTTTTTGAGGGGTATATCTCCGTAGACCTGTGAGCGCCCTCATGTGGAGCCAGAGTGGAACTGCAGCCAGTGACATTTACTGAGAGTGGACGTTCTCCCGTAATTAGACACTCTCTGTCAGTACTTTTGACAACACTAGAGCAGGGAAAACCTCACCGGAGGGCATAGAGGACCGTTCCGTTGGGAAAGATCCGGATCAGTCGGTTCTCCACTGTAATGTCGTGGAGGAAGGACTTCTTGGAGTCCACGATGAAGGTGTCCGGGACCCACAGCAGCTCCACCAGACGCCCGTCGAGACTCAGACTCTTATTGCCTTCGAACACCAGCCTCTCGTCCGTCCAGCGCTGCCGCAGGAAGATGGTGGCCGTGTAATCCTGCAATCAAACACGGAATTATTATTAAAAAATAAAATAAAAAATATATATATATATATATATATATATATATATATATATATATATATATATATATAAAATCATTAAATATTATGCCATTAAATATAATAATAATAATAATACATAAGTTAATATAAAAGTTAATAATTAATTACTGGTAGCATTATTCTTCTGTAATTTTAATAATAATATTATTAAATTATATAAAACTATTATTTGAATAATAATAATAATAATAATAGTTTAAAATTTTTAATTTTTTACTTATTATTAGTATTATTATATTTAATAATAAACAAATATAAGTAATAATAAATACATATTTATTTTTCATTGTTGTAATTTGGAAATTAAAATGTCAATAATAATAATAATTTAATAAGTTAAACTAATATTAATGCTAGTAATAATAATACAAATAAATATTGTTATTTATTTTATTTAGTACTGTCATTTGAAAATAAAAACAAACTATAATAACTATTATAAATATAAATAATTAGCAAATATTATTTATTAAAAAATTTTTAAATTATGTATTGTTATTATTTGTGTTACATTTAATAATAAACAAATAATAGCAATAATAAATATTTTTAATAATATTTTTATTCATTATAATTGTGGATTAAAAATGTGTGGATTTTTTAAAATAATAAGTAGTTTTTAAATTCATTATTTATTGAGCATTATTCATTATTATTAGTCATATAATTGTTATTATTTTTATTTTTTAAATGACTGTTGTTAACAATAATAATAATAATAATAATACTTAACTCTTAACCACAAGTATGAGCAATAAATAAAGTTAATGTAAACTGCCGTATAAAATATCATATTATCTTATACTGTATATAATCTCATCATATGTGTGTGTGTGAGGTCGCACTGTTCATCTCACCATGTTGATCTCTGAGATCGTGTCAATGCTGGCGATGTCTAAGCTCATGCCCACCGTGACAGGACCATCTAAACACAGAGAAGGCATGTAAATATCATGTGCATTTCAATATCGCATAATCATTCTGAGCATCGCTGTTAAAGATGGAAACCCTGCGAGCCAAACTCTCGGCTCATTAAAGCGGATCATGTGGAAAGCAAATATGTTTTATTCTTCTAAAGTCTGTACATCAGCTCAACAGTGAGTCAGAGCCATGTAGATGATTTACATTAACAGTTTTGGGGACAAATTAACAAAAAATAGCAATGTTTACAACATGATTTTGAATATTTGCTGAGGCAATAATCAAAAATGCTCTCATCACTGTTTTCTTTCTTTTTTTGTACTGATTCAATTCTGAGTACAAGCAGCAGCTGTTTACCACTGAACCGAGGCAATGAGTTTCACTTTATTGAAGTATTTGTCCTTTTGGATTCACCAGCAAAGGCACAATTTATTCCAAAGACGAGCAGCTGTGAGAAATACATAATAATATAAGAGCAAGATGCACATTATTCGCCATCAACAGCCGATTGCTTTCAGACAAGCTGCAAACTGAGTTTTTGTCTCATTAAACAGACGCTCAATCAAGTTTACACTTTACCAGTCCGTGTGTTTCCATGCCATGATCTACAGTTTACTGGAATACTTTTGTTAGTTGCTTATAGTTATCTCCTAAATGGCTTAATCTCTGATGATGTGGGCGGGGCTATAACCTGTCACTCACATGAGATCCACCAATAGAAAACCAATGAACCTTCCAATCAATTCCCCACAGACAAAATCAAGCCCCGCCCACATTTGTTCTGGTTCCAGAAGCTTTTCACTCGGATATACGACACAACTAGAGCCAGACCGATAAAGGATTTTGAAGGCCGATACGGATACAAATATTTGTTGGTTTTAAAATCCGATATTCCGATATATCGGCCGATACTTTTTTATTTATTTATTTTTTTCCAGAAACGCGCAGCAAAACATTAACAGATTTCCCTAACATTAGATATTTGTAGTTATGAGTTTTAACTAAAATAATATGATAATGCATTTTAAAAAGAAACTTGTCACAACAGATCAGACTGATGATAGCGGCATTAGCTAGCTTTATGGTTAGCTAGACTATAATGAGCCATAATTTAGCAATGGATTACGTCATACTGCAAATTATAAAACATACATGTTCAATATAACAGGCCGAGGAGAGATGATGCGTCTCATTGCTAAAACTGTCACGCGCTATTAAAGAAATACTTCAGTCACTACACAGTAACAACGTAACGTAACGTAACTATTACTAGCTAAACACTCTCGGCTTATTTAACAGCAAAACTGGGCATGATAGTCACAAATTTTGTCGCTTATTTGAGTTAAGAGAACTGATGGGGATGATCTTTTAATTATTATTCAAGCAATGACCAACTCAACGAGTGTTGCCAACAGGAACGGTGTAGAGCGCCCTCTGGTGGACAAACTATACAACTCCAACACTTCAAGCATGTTTTTCATCCGTTTTTATTTTATTTTTTAAATATTCATTTATCGGCCATTATAACTGCCGATACCGATAGTTTGGAAAATGCCAAATATCGGCCGATAATATCGGTCTGGCTCTAGACACAACAGAGGAGAAAACGCCAGTGCAACTTCAGTTTCAAGGCGACCAAGTTATAAGTTGACAAGCTACACTTTTAAAAGAGCTTCCTCGACACTGGTGGAGCAGAGAGGGAAGAAAGAGACCAGACGGCTGGAGAAACGTCAATAATTTACAAAAGGAGTCGAGGAGAAGCACGTGTGTGTCACTCGTCTCGACCTCTGAAGGGTCTCGGATTTATTTTCATTACTTGAAGTCAAGTCAGCTTTATTTACACTGCGCTTTTTACAACAGCGAGTGTTTCAGGGCAGATAACAGGAGAATGATGCAACACGGTTTGCTTCTAGAAGAAAATATCATCACAGTCCGCCTTAAGAAAGTTCAGTGATGGTTCATTTTTGTTGTAAAATATATACTAATTTAGTTAATTTATATATAAAGCCGCTCTGGAGAAAACCGTGATGTCATTGTCCAGTTCAGTTCAGTTCTGATATAATGGTGTCAATGCAGCAGATCGATAATATTGTTGAATATTAAATTTAATGTCCCCAACTAAGCAAGCCAAAAGCCAAAAGCAAAAAAAAGGTGAAAAAGTCAGTTCTCCTCTGGCCAACAATAAGTAAAATGAACAGTCTTCTTCTACTGTGGGGTCAACTGCAGCTGACAGGGTTAGCTAACGCATGTTGTTATTAGGGCTGGGTAATAAATATCGATTTCTTGATATTAATCGATTCTCATTTTTACGAACCGATGTCGATTCTTAAATCTCAAGGATCGATTAGTCATCCTGTTTCATTTGACTGAATGGGACATTGTATCACGGCTGCGCGCATCCAACAAATCGCAATAATCTTTGTCCTTTGTTACTATTGATATGAAACAAAGTCTCAATTTTCAAATTACGTCCATTTTCTTTAGAAATTCAAAAACATAAATAGTGTTTTGGCGCGAAATAAACATGACTGAGCATCTGAAAGTGTGTTAAAGATAGAGTACAACTTATCCAAATCCGTATCATGTCACATTGATTCACTCAATCAGCGTTTCAACCGTGGAAAGACGTCAGTTAAACAGCTTGTGATCAATGTCATCGTCATATTTACCTCAGAAAACCCACATCAACTCGTTAGTCAGCTAGAAAAAATAACTCTAGAGAGGAGCATTTCGCTAAATATATACACCATATTACATATGCATTATAATCTTAATGTTCTTCAATATTTAATGCAGTTTTGAATAAATCTTGCAAGTTTTTATGACAGCCACCATTTAAATGTTTATATTTCATATTATCTTCTTATTATAAAAATAAATAAAAGTGTAATTTAAGTGTTTGTATAGCTACAAAACAGTTCATTATTATCTTCATATTAGGCTAATGAAGCCTATAGGCTACAACTAGACTCCCATAGTTTACAGCATTAGTTAAGAGATTTGATTCCCTTGAGAAAAATGGCCATTTATTGTAACTGATATCCAAAATAATCAATATTGAATCTAATCGAAATCGAATCAAATTGCAAGCTTGTGAATAGAAACCGAATCGAATTGTGAAATTTGTCTCAATACCCAGCCCTAGTTGTTATGCATGTATAACGACACTTGCCCTGAGTGTCTTTCTGACTGATGATGCTGTGGTTTAATCACATTTATAATTCACATTTGTAATATAATGGAGCATCAATCAATCTGTTTTCAAAGGAGGCGCCTACACATACACATTAAACATTCATTACGTCCTTACTGTCAAAGAAAGGCCGGAGGTATTTGTTGTATCCTTTCATCAGCTTCTGGATGGTCGGAGGAAGAATCTCTCCATCCTTCACTTCGGCGCTGAGCAGCGAGTTCTCCAAAAACCTGTGTGTGGAAACAGAGGAATATGAACAGAGAACGTTTTCAGCAAACGCACACACTCATTACTTGTGTGTAGATTAAACAGTAGAGCGTTCGCGCTTGCAACGCCAAGGCCATGGGTTCGATTCCCAGGGAAGGCAAGAACTGATAAGAATGTAAGAAATGTGTACCTTGAAATGCAATGTCAAGTCATCCTCATTTATATAGCGCTTTTAACAAAGTAGATTGTTTCAAAGCAGCTTTACAGAGATAAACATATAATTTAAGGTCACAGAGATTGGTTTGGTTTTATAGCGGTTCTTGAATAATGTTAATTTCCGGCTAAAGTTTGTTTAGATTTATTCACTTTTTTAGATTTATTCACGATTATTTGTTCAAATTAGGCCGCTACGACACCGTTCTCTCTAAACAGACTTTAAACTGAACCTGTGATAAACGCTGACGGCGTTTAGAGGCAGCGTTTAGGCTATATAGCGAGAGGCTATATTAGGGCCCTATAATTTCCGCGACGCGGAATCGCGGACGGAATTGCGGAATTGGCCAATTAACGCGGAATCTAGTGTTAATGCGGAATTTTACATATTTGGAATGAAATTCGTTTTTTGTGTGGGAGAAGAACGTATGTCTGGGGAAAATGCAGAGAGATGAGGAAGCAAATCTGGGCGACACAACCCCTCCCGTCATTTCAGCTCATGACGGCTTCAAAACAATAGCCGCGTTTCCACTGAAAGCACGGCGAAGCGGCTCTCCACGGCTCTGCTTTCGTCTGCGAAAAAGTTAAGAAACTCGTCGCACACACGCACACACACACAAAGTCCCCTCCATGCACGTCTGTCTATGGGGTGCCGGACCGAGTGTGTGTGTCCGAGTCGAGAGAGCGCGAGAGAGACGAGACAGCACGCTCAACAGTGCGCGCGAGAGAGACCGAGTGTGTCCGAGAGAGCGCTCGACAGTGCGCATGAGAGACAGAAGCTGCGTCCCAATGTGCATACTATGCCCGAAATAGTATTGACAGTAATGTCACATGCTATTTAGGATGGATAGTATGCACGTTACGACGCAGCTAGAGTGTGACTTTTATTTTAACTTATATAAACTAATATAATTTATTTTTACAGGACAGTTTAAAGCTCATAACCATATTTTGTTGTTACTTGAAGTACTTAGAGTGCAGTGTTATGTTGCATCATGCAGTATTTGTCATTTTAAGAGTAAATGCCTATTTTATTTGTGTACATTTTAACATTAAAAGCAACATTAAAAGCTCTTTTTACAACTAAAATAACAGTAAAGGTTGTAAAAACAGTAAAAAACTGAATTCTCAAAAATTAAAATGGAAAAAACGGAATTTGCAAAAATTAAAACGGAAAAAACGAAATTTGGGAAAAAATAAAACGGAATTTGGGAAAAAATAAAACGGATTTTATAAGGCCCTACTATAATGTAAGCCAAATTCATTCAAAAAGCTTCTGCCAAATTCATAAAATGGTAAATGGACTTTATTTATATAGCGCTTCATAGCTCATCAGGAGGTTAGGTGTCTTGCTTATAGACACCTCAACATTTGGTGAGGTGGAAACTTGACAATTGATAAACTTAAGGTTGAGCCACTGTCGTCACTCGGACACATTTTGGGGTGAACTATCCCTTTAAGATAGAGAGGGGAAAAAAGATTGGAAAAAAATATGCATATTTTCATAATTGGATTACTTTGATCCGTTAGTGTGGAAGACGTGAAAACGTGCCATCAGCACTCGGATTGCATCACGTTTGGCTTTAGAGCAGAACAGCAAAATATAGCAATGCACCTTCAGCAGAAACTAAAGCGCATTTATGATGACATGACAGATGTGTGACATGTACAGTAAATACAGGATAGATGAGCACGGTAAACACTGACAGTAAAAATAGAAATGATCAAACTCATAACCAGAGAACATTTGGTTACAATTTGAACTAGTTCATTTTAAACTGTGAAGGCTTCTATAGACTTTGGCAGAAATTTCTGATCGCTATTTAAAATGTGATTAAAAACAATTCCAGGTTTGTTGTGCTTGTTTTTAGGGCTAGATAATGTGGCTAATATTTTGTTCATATATCAATATTGCTATAAATATGAATAATATTAATAACTATTATTTAAAAAAAAAAATACATATAATTATTGTAATATTTCATTGTAAAATAATATTTTATAGTAAGTATTATTTTTTATGGCTGTCCTAATTTCTTCATTTTAAAATGTTGAACCATCAAATTTATATTTTGACAGTAAAATAAACACATTTGCAAATTAATTTAATTATATTGCAGATATTGAGATTATATAAATGCCATTTTACAATTATCATATTACAACTTTTTATCTTGCAATTCTTTGTAATTGAATTAAATTTGTGAAATGTAAACTTGCTATTGTAATGTGCATTTTCGGTAAAGCTGCTTGAAACGGTGTTGTGTATTGTGAAAAGTGTTTTAGAAATAAATGTGACGAATTGAATACTGAGTCAAAATTTTGTGATATACTAATGTCGTAATTGCGTGATAGTCAGAATTGCGAGAAATAAACTTTTAATTCTGACTCAGAATTGCATTTATATCTCCCAATTCTGACTTTATAACATGAAATTGTGAGATATAGTCAGAATTGCAAGATAAAGTCGCAATTGTGACAATTGTGAGATATAAACGCAATTTTTTCCTTTATAACTTGTAATTCTGAGAAAAGATATCAGAATTGCAGTTTATTTCTCGCAATTACAAGCTTATATCTGACAATTCTGACTTTATAACACGCAATTCTGAGATAAAAAGTCGCAATTATTCTATTTTGTGGCGGAAACAAATTTATGTCCCTAAACTAATATTTTAAGTCTCTGTTTAACAAAGTTTAACAAAAAACTCCAAATGATGGTGTAAAAGAGAAATAATGCAGATGAAAGTGTGCCAGAGCGTTTGAGGAGGAGACGGGCCACTCAATGAAATCAAACATTTATATTTGTTCCAAGATCAAAACATCTCAACATCACAACCGCTTACTGTACTGTTAACAACCACCTCGTTAGGGTCTATATATACTTCTTCTAAAAATACATTTCAGGACGAACATCTGAGAAACTCCATTAGTCTGCCGAGCTATAAAAGCACAACATCTGATCTGAGTTTCCAGCTGTGCAACTAAACAGACACACAATACAAAATCAAGCCTGGTTTCCTCAAATGTTCCTCCACCTCGTTAGGTTTAGCAGGGGTTGTATGAGGCGAGTTTCCCTACGAGGAAAGCCAGAGCGGGATCGTCAGTGGCTATGCTTACGAGCAACCAAATTAAAAAAAGAAAGCAGCTCAGATAGTTTGATCATGTGATGAGAAATGTGTGTGTTCACATCGAGATCACTAACACAACTTGACACATTTCTTTCTGAGCTCTAGATGAGAAGTGTGTGAGTTTTTATCTCAGGAGGAACATCTGAGGAGCCGGACACTTCAGCAAACGTCTCCATTTGTTCTCCATTTAATCAAATCGGGAGAGAAACCACTGAGAATGTGACGTAATAAATGGTTCTTAATCGTCAAAGTCCCTCTTTCTCATTCTAGCTTAATCAAATCTAAGCAAAATAATGCATTACACTTATGAAACACACACATCACATCGTCTACATTTACATGCAGCCGAACAATCCGTTAGTAATGGGATTGACGGCTCAATCGGACTGGAAAGCCTTCATGTAAACACCTAAATCGATCCGAGTTAAACGGTCAGTTTATTCCTTTTCTAACCCGATCGAGAGAACATGTAAACACTTGATCGTATTGAAAACCGAAACTGAAAGGACTGCGCATGTGCAATGGCGTAGGAATAGCGTGATGACGTGTGATGCGCTGAACGAGCCGTTCTCCTGATGAATAAAGTGAAAGTGTGGTATAAATGAGTTTCCCGTCTCTTCCATCAGTGTGTGTGCAATGGAGCAGGACGACGGATATTATATTAAGTTTATTATATAATATATAATATTATATTACACACATCAACCCGATCACATGTTCAGCGTTCATTTAAACATTTAGACATTCAGTGTAAATCAGAGTGAATTCAGTCCGATTGAAACAAAAGTTGTGCATTTATGTAGCCAGTGATCGAGCCATGGACTGCTCTGAATGTGTGTGTGTGTGTGTGTGTGTGTGTGTGTGTGTGTGTGTGTGTGTCAATGAGTGCCAGTGGATGCGGAGCGTTTTATCAGAGCGTTTGTTGTTCTGCCAGGCCTGTGGTGTCGTGTGCGTGTGTGCGTGTGTGTGTGTGTGTGTGTGTGTGTGTGTGTGTGTGTGGGATGAGAAGGAACCTCTCCAGCTCTGTTTCTGACAGTGTTTGGCTTTGATTTCACACACTAGAAATCCTAACATGACCTTCAATTTCGCCATATCAGGGTGAATCTCACAAGGTCACAATTCACTCCAAAATCAAAGACCAAAACATATTAATAATATAAGAAATGATGGTCACACTTTAGATCAGGGTCCTAATCTCACTATTAACTCCCACTTTTGCCCCAAACTTCTAATTACTGCTTATTAATGGTTAAATTAAGGGATGTAGAATATGGTCTTGCAGAATAAGTTATTAATGTGTGCTTTACAAGTACTAATAAACAACCAATATCCTAGAAATATCAATATGCATGCTAATAAGCAATTAATTAACAGTGAGAATTGGACCATAAACTAAAGTTTTACCGAAATTATGTATTTATATTTTTTAGAAAGAAAAAGAAAAAGCCTATTTGTTTTGCATTACTTAATAATTCAGTTCTCAACGATGATTTTACTTCAGTCGTTTTTTTTTATTATTAGATTAGCACAAACCCTATTTTACCTAGATCTAAAAACACTAGATAGTTTAAATAATACTTTATAATTACAGTAGTGAGCGTGATGTTTTTGGCATTACAATAATGAGAATTGGAGGGAATATGCATTATGCATTTCAGAAAATGCTCTTATAAGCAAAACAACTTTGATTTTGGATAAAACATGAGCCAGATTTTGTGACAGGTTTCATGAGATGCACACATTACAGTAAAAACAACAGAACTTGTAAAAGAAAATGTGACAGCTCGTGTTGTTTCCTAATGATTCATTTTAGAAAACAGAGAAACGGTCGATGAATTCAATCATGAAAGCAGCATTTCAGATCGGACTGGAAGTCATGCAGCAACGAAACGAGGCTTATCAACTCATGTCTGTCAGGATGATGGGATTGTGAGATTGACAGCACCTCATCAGGTCACTGTCGGATGGATCCATCTGCAAATAGATTTATTTCTCCAGAACCTGTTGGAATGATTAAGTTCAAATGCATTTCTATTTAAACCTGCAAAAACAGGGCTATGCAAGATGCATTACACAAAAGACATCAGTGCAATGATGCACAGCCACTTCTGAACACTAACCACACTCACACTAGCTTGACAACATGCTCTTTTATACCCATTAAAAAACAAGATATGCCACCAAAATGAACAAAAATACCCTCCAAATATTCAATTGGGCAAAAACAATTCATTACGACTGTTGCGATTAAAGAGAAATGTGGAAATGAAGTGTAGATTGCTGCATTACATTTAGATTTTGCATTTCGCATTAAAAAAAAAAACATTATTTTTGTGTATTTTTGTATGGTTGAGCATTAGAACCAATCAAGCGCGTTTCTGCTGAGCGTTCGAATGCAGCGGCCAATCACAAGTGTTTACAATGATGAAGAAGATGCTAATAAAATAAACAATGTGAAGTCTTGATTTTCTAATGTGTAAAAAGCAATAAACTAATGTTGATTAAAAGAATATGATGCACGGTTTCCCAAAAACAAGTTTTATGTACTTAATACTAATAATTATTACAACAATATCAGGGGCAATCAAGAATATTGCAGCCCTCCCTGTAATGAATTCCTGTTTGTAGGCTATTTACATTATACAACATTGTGCAATACACGCATGCCACGTGAAAATTGACCTTACAAACAAAAAAAATGGAAATTAATTCCAGAGGGCAAATATTGTCCCTTATGGAAAATATAATTTGCGACCTTGCAACAGACTTCAGTACACACTCGGTGCCTCACACACTTTACTGATCTCAACATGACAAGGGCAAGTGTGTCATTTCTCTGTATACAATTAATAACGCAATTACACAATTAATAAAAATAACTCAACATGTTGACCCAATATGTGTAACCCAACGGTTGGGTTAAACAAATAACCCGTGTTTTTTTTTGTTTTTGTTTTTGTTTTTTCACTGTGTATGTTAATTAAAACACGTCCTCAAAGTTTAATAATTCCGAGTCACTATAAGTCAGTTTCAATACTGTGAACATTTTAGGAAATCTCCGCATCTGACCTAAATCTCCATCGCAAAACAGAGCCACTTTCTCCTCACATCATTACTCTTACTCTTTCATCATTAGAGGTTTGATCTTCGAGGTGCCGTGGAGGTCATGAGCATCCGCGCCGACACACTGACAACCCTTTACACACACCGGAGACAGCCAGACACGGACTGTCGCACACAGAAACATACACAAACACTGGTGGAGAAACTATTTTCACTCAGAAATTGAACAAGAAATATTGAAGTAGAAAAATTTTAATAGTATTTTTTGGTAAATTTCAAAAAAATCTTTTTTCCAGTACACTTATGCAAATTTTTTTGGGGTAAATTTGTGTATGTATATATTTAAGAGAATTTTGAGAATTATGATTTATATTTATAATGTATTTTTTTGATGGCTTTTCTTGTATACTAAATGTATTGTGTGTACATGTTTATTTATATTTATATGTATATATTTTATGATAAACTTAAATATATTTGTATTTTAAGAATAATGGTTCATGCGACTTAGTAGTAGTAAAAAAACATCTTAACAGAAATAAAAAATATAAATAATAATTAAATTATCTATAAATGCCATTGTCTGTCAAAATACACATCCAGTTACTACAATAAAACCATGACAGAATGAGATGACGGCCATAGCTAATTTTAAATTATTTAAAAAATCATGTAAATGTTTGTAAGGGAAACAAATACTATGAATTTACATGACAAACAAATGACTGATATCTTACAACATGGGATCAATCAATGCTGACGAATAGTCGTCTTAATCTGCATACCAGGTTTTGCACTGATGTAAAGGACCGATCCTGATACGAGAAAATGAAAGCAGTCGGGTGTGTCTGAGTTTGTATTACTTGCTCCACAAGTAATCAGCTACATTTTTAGACGACTTTATTCCTGAATTCCTAATTTGTGCGTTTCATCATCATGCGTTGTGCGAGTGTTTGTGACTGATAACAGCAGATGCTGATACAACAGCGATGATAATACGAGACAGATTAGATGAATTCCCATGAACTGAGCTTTGGGTCAGCTGTGTCAGTCATACTTTGATATGTTTACAAGACAACAAACTTTAAACACAATCATCCTTAAAGGGTTAGTTCACCCCAAAAATGAAAATTAAGTCATTAATTACTCACCCCCATGCTGTACCAACCCCGTAAGACCTTCGTTCATCTTCGGGACACAAATACAGATATTTTTGATTGAATCTGAGAGCCGAATCAGTCCTACATAGACTTCCTAAGGGACTGGCTCTTGATGGCCCATAAAGTCATTAAAGAAAAGGTTTAAATATTCCATGTGCCTACAGCGGCTCAATTATAAGTTTATCAAGCGACGAGAATACTTTTTGTGCGAAAAAAATATAAATAACGACTTTATTCCACTATTCCATTACTTCCTTATGGGCGCATGCGCGAGAACTGAGACGAGGACGTTCTCATTCGTCTACTTCTTGTTACCGGCTGCTCGCCGCTTAGGAGTTTTACCGCCACCTACCGTATAAGATGATGATCCATATATAAGGCGCTCCGGATTATAAGGAACACTGTCGTTTATTGAGAAGATTAAAGGCTTTTAAGTGCACCTTATAGTGCGGAAAATACGCAAATTGAAAAGCGTATGTACAGCGCGCATCTTCCTCTGCTTGTAAACAGAAAGTTTTGCGCTTCCAGCTATATCAGCACATCATTTTATACGGTAGGGGGCGGTAAAACTCCTAAGCGGTGAGCAGCCGGTAACAAGAAGTAGACGAATGAGAACGTCCTCGTCTCAGTTCTCGCGCATGCGCCCATAAGGAAGTAATGGAATAGTGGAATAAAGTCGTTATTTATGTTTTTTTCGCACAAAAAGTATTCTCGTCGCTTGATAAACTTATAGTTGAGCCGCTGTAGGCACATGGGATATTTAAACCTTTTCTTTAATGACTTTATGGGCCGTCAAGAGCCAGTCCCTTAGGCATCCTATGTAGGACTGATTCGGCTCTCAGATTCAATCAAAAATATCTTTATTTGTGTCCCGAAGATGAACGAAGGTCTTACGGGGTTGGTACAGCATGGGGGTGAGTAATTAATGACTTAATTTTCATTTTTGGGTGAACTAACCCTTTAAATCCGGCATTTCTGACATTGTATATTAGAATAAAGCTGACGGGTCACACAACTCAAAAAGCGTTTTCTCTCCTCTTCTTTCTCTCATCATTCATCCGATTCACTACCGAAGCGCAGGACAACTCCATCTGGCTTTCACTGTTCTCAGCAGATTGTCTTCCATGAAGAGGACACTTCAGGATTTACTGTGCCACACACACACACACACTCGCCCCTGTTGGCGTGCCACACCCCCCGTGGCTCTGAGCTGCTGTTGCATGTTCCAGAGGTCACGGATCGATTAACGGCTCATTCTCTCGTCTTCAGGGTTTCGGCAGCGAGACGCGATTTGATGAGAACATCTAATCAATGTAGTCCTAATGATTAGCGCCGCACGATATTGGAAAAAAATTACATTGCGATATTTTGTTTTTCTGCGATATATATTGCGATATAAAAAACAATTTCACCAGATGGTTTGAATAGCTGAATCTGAATCATTCAAGAATAATTGGGGTGATTTTGTAGGGGAGTGAATCTGCATAGAAAATAATAAAGAAATTACAAGCAGAGATGAATACAATAGAGGATAAAAAAAACAAAAACTGCTCTCATTTTGCTATATCATTATCAAAACATGTTTTCTTTCTATTGTCCCTTCATTTGGAGTTTGATTGACATGCGATCTGACCAATCATAATCCGCCATCCACCAAATTCGCCATTTTTGTCCGACAAAGCAGTCAGGAGAGTTAGTAGACTAACGTTAGAGGATTTGACTTTGAAAAACGGTGTGTACTGACGTCTTTCCGCGGCTAAAACAACATTCCTTCTGATGTTCATGTTTATTTGATAAGTTTATTGAATGGATAAACCCCTTGAGATGGATCATCTCGTTTTCGAGGGGGTCTTATAATACAAAACAAAGGACAAATCAAACACATTACAATAATAAGACGTAAACAGTTAAGTATTTAGATAAATACAACCACTAAATAGCCACACAGAGGCTGTGAACAATTAGTTGCCAGCAAAAGCAAAGAATAGAGTGACTTATATATACACATACTGTATTATACACGTCTGTAGTATCATCTGAAACATGAACAATTTAGTTTAAAATAAGAACTATTTTTAAAGATTTAAGATCGTATATTTAAAGGTAATTTATTCCAGTCTGAAGGAGCCTTAAACATAAATGCTCTGTCCTATTGCTTTTTTGACTATAGGAGTGAAAAAGATATATTGTGTAGAATGCCTAAGGTTATGAATTGAAAAATACGGTACCAGAAACCTGTTTAGATATTGAGGATAGTTAAAATGTACACATTTAAATACGAGCCAATGTATGTGTCTTCTTGTTTTGAGTGAGGGCCATTTAAGTAAGTTATACATTACACAATGATGAGTATTATAAGAACATCCAAGAGAGAATCTGCAGAGTTTATTATATGCTGTGTTAAGTGGTAGAAGACTAGTTTTAGATGCATTTTGGCAAAAAATGGCAATATCAGTTGTGTGGCAAGTTTCTTCCTAACACTAAGTGTAAAACAATTTCTGGATCGAAATAAAACACAGGTTGCAAAATTAATTTTGTGAAGAAGGTAGTCAATGTGACATTTAAATGTAAGTTCAGAGTCAAGCCATAAAAGTATTTGACTTTATCGACCTCATTCAAAGAAGTACCATCATTACACGTTATAAATGAGCTAGATGGAAGAGATGATCGGTGCACGAGCAGCTTTAACTGAGCGATCTGTCAGACACATTGAACAGCCACAAAACGGTATATCGCTTAAATTTTGTTATAAAAAAAATTAACAACTTGAAAGTTGAGGCTTTGTTTCATATCAAAAGTAGCCTGGTCTGTCAGTGTGTTGTCTGCGTGAGAAGATGGCGTGGAGCGTGAAAGAGGCGTGGCTTGTCGGACATAGCAACAGTAACTAAAGGGGGCGGGTCTTTGCAAACGGTTTTGTATTTCTTTTTGGACCTGATTGATCTGAGCTTATGCAACTTCACATGGTTTTCAGTGACAGTCGCAGTGTTTTTTTATTCTCTAGACTGTTATAAAATGGTGTCGGTACAGACGGTAATCTTCCACGGTCTGCGAGTCTTAAAGGACGTCTGAATGTGCTATCAGTGATTAGCGACAGCGCAGGCGGTAATTTTTGGATGTGCACTAAAACAATCCAACGTGTCTACAGTCAAAATCCACATATGTGGCGTAATCCGTCCCTCTCACCTGTCTAAGAGCATTTCAGCAGATCCATGTCTGTTTGTTCACTGATTGCCAGGCAATTCTGATTTAATTTCATAGCTGTCGACCTTGAGATGTTTCTGAGCCTGTTGACTTACCGAAGTACTCATGAACACACACTTTTCTGAGAGTTTTCGTTATGCAGCAGAGATCGAAGAACTAGAGATGTTCAGATTTAGGGCTGGGCAAAAAAATTGATTTTTCGATTAATCGTTTTTTAAAATGTGTTCGATTCAAAATCGATTCTCAACGGCCACGAATCGATTTTTTCCATATAAAGGGCTCGCGGACGCGCTGCTGCATCTTCTCGTCTCTCTGCACTAGGTAAGCGCCAAGCGCTGCAGCTGTCGATACACACACGCGTTTAGGAGTCGGGACATGACGGAATATTCACTTAACAATCGGGCCAGCATTGCATTGTAACCTATGATCGTAACTAACGTTTATCATTTTCACGTCTTTTTGTGTTTTACAAGCAATGTTAAACCATCCCGTGCTCGCGGACTCTCAGAGATGTCTTTCACTGCCTCACAAACAGCTCGCCAGAAACAAAATTTTTGTCCCTGGATTATATCGCTTTAACAGTTAAAACACGCGACATTATGTCAAAACTCTGGTCTTGGTGAGTAACCTCGTAAAGACAGTCGGTAATGTCTTAAATTAGCATTAAACGCGTGTGACAGAAAGTTAATGAAACAGTAATGGATTCACGCACTAGTTCTTAAAGTGAACGCAGCCATTTGTGTCAGTCATTAATTCTGTTGTCATAACAACAGAATATAGTATTAATTGTAAGCAATCAGAATTAAAAGCCTTTGTATTTAATTCAGTCTGGACTAAAAAGACTATCCAGTGTTATTTTACATTGGATTATTTTATTCAGTTTCTGTAGTATTTCTGACATACCCAAAAAACTACCCCAAAATGTCTCTTAATTTGTGTCTTTATTCTATTGTATTTATTTGTGCTACTTTTTTCAATTTAATTCAAAGATTGAAATCAAGCTTCAATACATAAACTCTTAAAACAAAAAACAAAAATAAACAAAAAAACTTACATTACCATTTAGGTAAGATCAATGTAAAAAAATGTCTAAATATTTATATATTTATTTATCTATATCTATCTTAAACATAAAATAACATGATACTGTTTGATCAAGCTGTGCAACTGTTCTGACTTTTTTTGCATATTGCATCAAAATCCTGTTTATTCTTTGTATGCATTTAGTGTACCTAAAATAAAAAGAGTTTTACATACAGGTTTATGGCTCTTAATTTCTTTGTATAAATTAACCAATAGTAAACTTATGTCCACTGTTCTTTTTTATAAATATAGGATTTGTATTACATCTTCTTCATTATAGTCGAATCGAGAATCAAATCAGGAATCGAGAATCGAAATCGAAAATTGAATCGAGAATCGAAATCGAATCGAACTGAGAGCTTGTGAATCGAAATCGAATCGAAATTGAAATGTGAATCGATACCCAGCCCTATTCAGATTGCACGTGTCTGGTCATTTCTGTGAGAGAGTGTGTGTGTGTAATCAAATTGAACTTTGAATATTGACTAAATAGCTTTGATTGAATCTACAATCTCAGATGAATGCGTCTAAAGCTTCACTAGTGGCACCAAACAGAATTACAACAACTAAAGGTAGAGATTCATGTGGATGTTTTTTACAGTGTCAGAGTGGATCTTCTCTGCTGATGGTCTAAACATGTTACCTGCGATATTACCTGTCGGGATGAGGCGGATCCTCAGGACACCCGATCGCAGGAAAACTCTCAAGATTGCATTCGGTAGGCGAATCACGACACCACATAAATCATCTAAATGTTTAACAAGAGTTGTGAAACAATATTGTGTGGAATGACCTACTTCACAATCACACGAAGCACAGCATCACCTCATATTATTATTGCTTACACTCAGGAAAATACAAAAAGTAGTGTTCGAACTAGTGATGGGCAATACGCTTCATTTTCATATCGTCCTATCATCAGCCCATGAGATCGATGATACACGATATTATCGTGAAGGGGCGGGGCTCTTTGAGAAGGGGCGGGGCTTACTTGTTTGATCATTAAATGCACAGAAATAAACACAAAAAGCATTTTGCACAACTTTAGCAGCGTCCCGTCAACCACACACATAGTTTTGCATGGACAAACACTTTGTTTTATTCATTAAATTAAAAGATTGAATTCTGTGTAGAGCATAAAACAGACACTTAACAACCTCCAAATGACATTTACAGCAAATACTGAATTAAAAAAATTGGTAACACTTTACAATAAGGTTCGTTAGTTAACATTAGTTAACTACATTAGTTAATATGAACTAATAATGAATAGCACATATACAGCATTTGTTAATCTTTGTTAATGTTATTTTCAACATTTACTAATAGTTGATTAAAATCTTGTTAACATTAGTTAATGCACCGTGAACTAACATGAACAAACAATGAACAGCTGTGTTTTCATGAACTAACATTAACAAAGATGCAGTAACAAATGCATTGCTCATGGTTAGTGCATGTTAGTAAATACATTAACTAATGTTAACTAATGAACCTTATTGTAAAGTGTTACCAAAAAATTATACAATCATGATGCGCTGTTAGTGAGCATTCAACTAAAAGCATTATTAACCGAACCCTGCAGGAGTGTGCCACAATAAATCCCTTTGTGATTCACTATTATATATAATACCCATATACAGGGAACAAAACCGCCTAAACACATTTCCACATATAATGCTGAGTTTCGACACACTGACAGCTCATTTTCACAGAGGGAAGAGGAAGATTGTGTGCCAGAGAGGTCAAGCATTCAGAGGGAATATTTCTGCTTATTAATTCAGCAATAACAGAATCCTTTATGTCAGTAAGTGCTCCTGAGAGAAACCCTATCTGCATTCAGCAGTGTAAACATCAGCCGAACACTCTTCAAACATGTCGAGGACGCTTGGACTACATTAGTGAGATTATTCAGCACAGGCTTCAGTGCAAGAGATGCGAAGTAGAAGTTTTTACCCTAACAATGCATGATATATCGCTCAATATATATTTTAAATATAATATACGTCCACTGTGATCACAAAACAAGGCTGCAAGCAGTTAAAAATTGGGAAAAATAATAAACCTTGAGCTTTCATTTTTAAACCATCTAGCTGGTGGCATGATCTGCTTAAAGAAATCGCAGAAAAACAATAATATGAGTGAATGCAAACTATGTTTGTCTATATTTGTGCAGTGCATTAGAGAATCCCTCAGGATGGTTGCTATAGCAACTGCTCTCATTTTAAGAGTTTCTGATGGGGGGGGGGGGGGGGGTTACTTATACTTTTGAGGATAATTTATAGAAATGGGAGCTAGGAAGGGTTTGGATCAATCTTCCAAAACACAGTGACTTTGCAAACACCAGTATTTTAATTGCCTATTTTAATGACTATTGCTCATACTGATTATTAGGTTTCAAACACTAAGCATTCAAACTTCTGTATGAAGTTCATCCTGCACTCTAGCAACAACCAAGCAATGCCCTAGCAACGCCCTAGCAACGCCCAAGCAACAACCTAGCACACCTTAGAAATTGCATATCAGTGCACTTAACCCTAAGTGCACTGATATGCAAGCACCGTAAACCAGCTCAATCTCTTCCATCTCAGATATGGATATTACTTTATTTTATTTTATTTTTATTCTTAACTGTTTTTATTTATATTGATTGCATTTACTGAATGAGCACTGTGCCACTGTTTGTCCAACTGTTACTGTACATTTTATTTTCGACACTGTATTTTATTTTTATTATTATGATTTTTTTTTATTTTTTTATTTTTTTATTCTAAACTGTTTTAATTAATCTGACTTCTTTAATTTCTTCCATGTAAAGCACTTTGAATTGCCACTGTGTATGAAATGTGCTATATAAATAAACTTGCCTTGCCTTAACCCCTCCACGACCAGTGTTGGGGAAGTTTCTTTTAAAAAGTAGTGTTCTTAAACAAAAGTAATCCGTTACTTTACTTAGTTACCCCATTTGGAAAGTAACTTTTACATTACTTGTTACTTTTACCTTACTTTTATGTTGCTTGACTTTAGGCAGAACCCACTATCTGTTCCTAAATGTGCAGGCCGACAAAGTTCTACTATAATGCATTTATCAAAATTTTTAATATTTTTTTATATGAAGTTAACATGGGCCCCGGGGATATGCATGGGCAGCGCTAGGGAGGGGGTGGAAAGAAAGCAAGAAAGACCAAAACATTATTTCAACATACTGTAATAAGGGGACTATATTTCTAATCTGCATTGAGGCAAATTAAGCATTCTTATAATGGTTTTCTATGGGAGGAAAAATACTTAACGTGTAATCAAACACATTGCGTTCATATTCTGGGCTCATCTGTATTATGATTTTAGTATCATAATGATTAATAAATGCATGCACAATTATCCGTCAACTTGATAAATTTTGAAATGCCTTTCAACTTATGAGTGTAAAATTCAGAATTAAATGAATGTGCAGCAATTTGTACAAATAGAGTCTAGGCCTACTGTACGTGGCATTAAATAAGCGCATTTAGTTTCATATTTGTTAAAATATTATAATGTTTTTTTTTTTTCCCCATCCATGTTGATTATGAAAAGTAAACAGCTTGCTGTCAAATTTTTCCCCAGGAAAAGTAACGTTTTGCTGAATTGAAAAAGAAACTAAGTTTCGTTACCAAATTTTCAGTAGTAGCGCGTTACACTACTTTTTACTGGAAAGAGTAGTTAAGTAACACACAACACTGTCCATAATATCCTAGCATTTTAACAGCGACTTCTACATGAGCAAACAACTTACTCTCCCTTTATACAATGTTCAAATAACAGGAATGCTTTTCTGAAGAGCTTCATATAAGAATATAGAGGTTTTTCAGGTCAAAATGTGATGAAACCCATTGCATCATGAAACCCTCTAAGCAGGAAACATTGAACACAATAAATCATCAAGTATAATCTCAGAAAGAGCCTTCAAGAAGCCATGCGAGTTTCACTTTAATATGCATGATTCTTATTTGAACTCCTCTTTTGGAAATAAAAAATCTTCTGGTTGATTTAAGACTTATTAAAAATAGAGCTGTAAAAGCTCATCTCTTTAAAAAAAAAAAGTCCACTAAATTCCAATGGGAAATTTAAAATGTGGCAATTGCATTAATTGTCCATTTACAAGTTTAAAATGTGATTTATAGAATTCAAATGTCCATGCAATGAGGTTAAGGTTGGGAATCGAGCAGATAAAAGAACATAGAAGTTTAATAAATATAATGTCCTACATCAGGATAGTTTGAATCCTAAATAATGTAATCATAAAACGTCATTTTTTTCACGTTTTCTTTCTTTTTTCTTTTTAAATATTGAACAGTTAAAACCAAATGCAAGAGATGGTAATGTTGATAAAAAAATTAGGTATTTTGCATTTTTAATAGTTTATTTACAAAATAAAACGAAGAGTTTGTGTCGATGTGTTTTCAAATGTCTCAAAAGTTTATTTCTGTGTGTTGCTTATGATTGTTGGAGTAATAGGTTGAAAATGTCATTCTGAAGATTACGCTCTTTTTGATTGGTTGACATTCTTAACCATTCTTGATTCAAGATACATTTACTGGAGAAACAAACTTAAGAAAAAAATCTATATTAGTTGAGTTTATAGTTAAAAACAAGACAAAATATCTCCCAATGGGTTCAGAAAAATAATCTTTTTCATGTAGATTTTTTTTTGACCCCGTTGGCAAATATTTATTCTTGTTTCAAGCATGAAGTAAACCCTTTTCATTTTGCATTGCCAGTCTTGATTTAAGAATGTTTAGATATTTGTGCTGGAAAACAAGAAACACTGAGGAAGAACATCATATTTTGCAGTGCTGCACTTTCTAATCCCTTTAATCCTCTTAATATAAATTGTTCAACTCAGTATGTAGTTAGTTTGTGTTATATTCCCTGAAGAAGGCTTTCAAGCCCAACTGAATTTGTACACTATATATATGACTTCATCTGTCCTATGGGCTAAAGTGATTTGAGTCATCCTCACACGCGTATGCTAGCATGTGAACGAGTGTATGTTTCTGTCTTTGTGTGTTACGCCACACACAAAAAGCTTTTAAAATTTCACTTCATATTAATCCACCTTATCTTTGCCGGAGCTTATCTGAACCCCTCGCAGAGGCTGCTGGCAGAGCTGGTTAAGCTCATTCTCGGCCGGAGGGGAAACTCACTCATGACCGTCGCTATTCGTTTCATTTAACGAGTAGCATGACAATGTACAGTACATGATATCACGGTGCCAAACGATAATGCATGATAAAAATGACCGAGACCGAGTTTCCTTCACCGAATTAAACGTTTGTCTGCAGTTCTGGAGCAAACTGAACTGCGGAGACTTTCCACGATGCCATACATTTCACACTGATTTGTATAAACTTTAAACATTTACATTTATGTATTTAACAGCCTTTTCTTAAACAAAAGCCAACACTATTGGTAATATTCAGACTAATCTAGTAATACGGCTGATTGGACGCTTTGAATCATTTGGAGCAATAGCTTATACAATAACTCAAGGAGTGAATGAATGAATGAATGAATGAAAAGTTTTTATTTCGAACATGTAGAAAAAAAAAAAAAAAATTACTTATACATGTCCGAAAAGGAGTAGGAAGAAGCATAAGCTTATTCAATCCTACCCCATCTTCAACTAATTATAACTAATTAACCGGTTGACCGAATAAGATTTATATTAGAACTAATTAACCGGTTGACCGAATAAGACCGAATAAGGTTTAAATTCAAACAATTTCATTAAAAAAAAAAAAGATATCCTTGGAATAATACTACTTGAAACAGAATAATGCACAATAAGATTAAACTGTGCCTTAACCCCCTGAGGTCGAGTAATGCGCTGCAACATAGACTTAAAATACTCTGTCATTAATGGTCATATAAATAAAATCTAAATAACTTTTTTGTGTACACTCTTATTAACATCAAAACCTTGTGTTTTTGTGAAATAAATAAAATAAACGGTACGCTTTGAGCTCACTCCGTCTCCGCAAAAATCTTTCTGAAACGTAACGTCATTAAATACTTGTCACAGAGACATGAAAGATTTCTCTTTATGAAGCTGAAATCCTTTTGTTCTTTTAAATGAAGTAATTTATATAAAAAGCAACTATTCTCAGTTGATGTAATCTGTATGAAAAGAGAGATGTCAGTCTTTTTCCTTTCACCTAACTATAGCGGATGACGTGTTGACGACACTGGCATCAGAATATAAACATATACCATGTTAAGCCTACCAATGCAAACCAACACCATTGGTTATATAATATATATATATTGGTGATATAAAAATGTTGCTGTCATATTTTACACGTCTCATGTTTGGTGTGTTACTGGTTGCTTCTGTCTGGGTCGGGTGTTGTAAAGACTCGATGGCCAATCAGGGATGTGTTTCCCGAAAGCATCGTTAGCCAACTATGGTCGCAAGTTGGTCGCAATTTCCATTGAACTCTATTGATAATAACGACGGAAATTGCGACCATAGTTGGCTAAAGATGCTTTCGGGAAGCATTACTGAAGTGTAATAAAGTGTTACTGCTTTACTCTTGGATCGTCTCATGCTTTGTTCTTTCCCAGCAAATGGAAATTGGGAGATGAAAAGGGAGAACAAAACCATAATTCTGTCCCAGAAGAGTAAGTGAGAGAGATGCATGACACTTAAGGACAGCCTCCAGAATAACACATATAGCATAACATTTAACATATAACATAAATAACTGGGCTGGGTATTGACACAATTCGATTCAATTCACAAGACTCGGATTCAATCTGAACGAACGAACGAACAAACTACTAAATGAACTAATGCTGTAAACAGGGAGTCAGTTGGTAGTACAAACACCTAAACATGTTTCTCTGAATTCATGTTCAGCTGAATTACAAACCACTGAATGACGTTAAGAATAATATTAAATTTCACTTTGTCTCCAACTTTAGTTTTTTGGTACTTCAAATAATCTAATTCCTGAAATTAAGCTGCCATGACAAAGAATATGAGAGACAA
The DNA here is from genome assembly GCF_988280905.1 of Pimephales promelas. NCBI lineage: Eukaryota > Metazoa > Chordata > Actinopteri > Cypriniformes > Leuciscidae > Pimephales > Pimephales promelas. The sequence continues at coordinate 818,766 of NC_142779.1, read as the reverse complement.
TGAGCTCAAAGAGTCAAAAAGGTCCTGATGCTTAAAAAAAAAAATCACATAATCTGACAAAAGTGCAATTTTAATCTAATCTCCATTTAGGTCATTAATCTCTTGCAGACACAAAACAATCACATTATCCTTAAAGATCTCATTCGGGAATATGAATGAGATACAGAGCTGAACTAGTAATAAATTCCTTATCATCAAGTTCGTTATGTGGCAATATTTTCATTTTGGTGGATTTCTAATCAGAACTTAGAAATCTGCTTAGATTTACAATGCTTTAGAGGAAACGTAGCCCATGTTATTCACAGAATGAACATCCTACAAACACTGATCCATGTGTGTGTGTGTGTGTGTGCCACATGTGCCTCCGCTCACTCGCCTCCATTATGGATGATAATCAGAGGAACTGCTGGAGTCTGGAGCGCCGGGACACGAGGCATGAAAGTGTTTGATTCAAAGCGCTGCGGGAACTAGGTGAGTGTCAGAATAAATAAATCTCATGACATCATGCCTACAGGCGTTCCTCACACATGTATGTTTGTTTGCGTGGGTCTATGTGCTTCACAGTCTCTCTAAACCGCACCGTCAAGGCAGTTTTCGAGCATCAGACTGTGAAAAAAGCTCCCATCATTCCAGCTGCCTGTGATTTGCTATTCGCTACACATTTGCAAAGTTCACTGACACCAACATCCATCTGGAATAGATTATAAACCTTTGTTTCTATCAACCTTTTATGGAAGAAATCAACACTATTTGCTTTATACAGTTTATTGGTATGCACCCGAAACCGAAATCCGAATCCTATTCCCATCCTCAGTCCATTAACACAGTAAACACGTTAATGAAGTAAACAACGTCCACAGCAGTGTATTTATTATTTCAAATTTCACAATTCGATTCGATTTCGATTCACAAGCTTGCAATTCGATTCGATTTCGATAACGATTCGATTCAATATCGATTATTTTGGACATCAGATACAATAATTGGCAATTTTTCTCAAGGAAATCAAATCTCTGAACTAATGCTGTAAACTATGGGAGTCTAGTTGTAGCCTATAGGCTTCATTAGCCTAATATGAAGGTAATAATGAACTGTTTTGTAGCTATACAAACACTTAAATTACATTTTTATTTAGTTTTATAATAAGAAAATGGTGACTGTCATAAAAACTTGCCAGATTTATTCAAATATGCATTAAACATTAAGATTATAATGCATATGTAATATGGTGTATATATTTAGCAAAATGCTCCTCTCTAGAGTTATTTTTTCTCGCTGACTAGCGAGTTTATGTGGGTTTTCTGAGGTAAATATGACGATGACATTGATTGCAAGCTGTTTAACTGACGTCTTTCCACGGTTGAAACGCTGATTGAGTGACTCAATAAGCCATGATACGGATTTGGATAAGTTGTACTCTATCTTTAACACACTTTCAGATGCTCATTCATGTTTATTTGGCGCTGTGACTGGTATTATTAAGCCGGAAGAGAGATCAGCGCTGCTGCTTCTCCAGAGCGATCTCACGCCACAGCGACAAAACGCTATTTATGTTTTTGAATTTCTAAAGAAAATGGACGTAATTTGAAAATTGAGACTTTGTTTCATATCAATAGTAACAAAGGACAAAGATTATTGTGATTTGTTGGATGCGCGCAGCCGCGATACAATGTCCCATTCATTCAAATGAAACAGGATGACTAATCGATCCTTGAGATTTAAGAATCGATATCGGTTCGTAAAAATGAGAATCGATTAATATCGAGAAATCGATATTTATTACACAGCCCTAGTATTTATCATTTTATTTTAACTGTAACAAAAGGATGACAAGTGGGAAAAACTATTTTGACAATTACCGTAGGCCTATGTTTACCCTATCTCAAGATCCGATCAATATCCACATGTTGTCTGGTAATGGTCGCCTGGTTAACACAAGATTATCTGTGACTGTCCTTCCTTCCCCGGACCTGAAGTTGTGCATTTTAGCTGCTGTTTGTAGATTCCTTCATGCACAACTCATATTCTTCCGGATGTTTCGTACGCAAATGTTTCGCAAACAGTGTATTGTTTAGGGTCCTTGCCACCACAACACAAATTGGCATTGCAAATTGAACACGTAGCTCGACTTGAATCGCCTTCTTTTGACTGAAAGTACAGCCAAACAACACTTTTTCTGCTCACAATTTCTATTTTCACTTTCTCACAGCCTACTGCATTCGAGCGGTCCACATACGCAAACACCTTCTGGTAATCAACAGCGGCGTGACATCGATTAACTTAGCGTACGTAGTTCTGAAGAGACTCGTGTGAAATCATACATGACAAAAGCCAGTCAGTCGAGTTTGTGGCAAAACATTTTACAGTGCTTGTATATTGTTGTCTTTCAATGCATATTATTAATACTCAGAAATGATTTTTTTTTTCAGTCATGAATTTTGCCATTGAGGATTTCTTATAAAATCCTGTGCAAATACTGTCTCGTCACACCCCTAGCATAACCTAATGAGAGGAGTTAGCAATTTATCAAAATATGCATTTCTTTCTTAAAAGGAGATGTGGGTGAAAACATGCATTTTATTTCTTGGGTAAGCTTTCCTTAAAAGAATTGATGAATAATTGCATCCTTAATTCGGAAATGTACTATTCTAGAAGCACATCCACGCTTTTATAAGGCTGATTTAGAAACGTCAAACACGATTATATGAGTTTGATGCATGACAGAATCCTCTTACCTGCAGATGAAGAGCAGGGCAAATAAAGAGCTGAAGGAGGTCATGGTGAGCGAGTGAGAGTTTCAGGCCGCTGGAGTCGATCTGAGGGAGAACAGAAGCAATCTCAAGCTCAATTTATGTATAAAGCACAATTAAAAACAAGAACCAAAAACAACACAACAACAGACAACAAGGGACATCACAAGTTATAGGCAACAGTGAAGAGGTACGTTTTTAAAGGGGTCATAAACTGGCTTTTTACATTTTATTATATTGTTGTCTAAGGTCAACTTATGACATTCGCTTGGTTTTTACATTCAAAAACATCAAAATGAATAAGTAATAGGCTATTTTCTACCCTAGTTTTGAGCCTAGCTAAAAAACGCTCGGTTTGTATGGGCTAGTGATCGACCGATATATCGGCCGGCTGATATATCGGGCCGATATTTGCGTTTTTTATGTGTATCGGAATCGGCCGATACGCGACTGCTGTGTTCGGCCATAGTTTTTTCCCGGCACAGAACAATTTACTTTTTAGGTAAAGTAAAAATGTACTTATTAAGTTACTTTTAAAATGAAGTACAGTGTGCACTGTGTACTTTATTATGCTGGTTGCTACAGTGTGTCATACAGTCTCATTTATGCTTAAATATTTATTTTCAGCACTGAACTTTTTTTTTTGTTCAACCTCACGTTTTTACTATTTGTTAAATATTGTTTTTTAAAGTTAAATAAATGTTACTTTTACTGCATCAACAAAATGCGATCGATTAATTTGAGAGTCAAGTTGTAATCACAGATCGAACCAGAGGACGATTTTATCAACTGGTTCAGTAGGCAATTGTTTGGAGTTAAAAAATATATAACTTGCGCTGCATATTTAGTAATTTTGCCTCAGAAACAGGATTATATATTCGTTGTAACAAGCAGGATGTTCATTCATTTTCAAGTTTAAAAAGAAACTATACATAAGAGTAGGAAAGATGCGGATAACTACACATTATTTAAGGTTATTTCTATTCGTCATGATATTGATATAGCCTATGAAATGTTGTTATCAAGTAACTTCATGCTTTCCCCGTTGCGAACGTGCACTCCTCTAAACTGCTCTGCTCAAGTTGACGGCTGCCTTTCCCCCCGAACATATCACGTTAACAACAACCCTTTAGAAAACGTAATTCCTTTGTGGATCCTCTTGATCTGCTTTCTCCATGTTTCTTTGACAAATCTCATCATCAGTCTCACGCGCACTGCACGGGAGTTAACCACGCCCACTTATTTACATTTCGCGGTATACACGGAATAAAAAAAATCTGTTACGACTGACGTTTTCTACCACGGTAACGATATATATCGTCATATCGCCCAGCCCTACGCACCTGTTACTGTATGTGCACCCCTGTTTAATCAACTGTTTATCAAGTCAATCAACTGTTTGGTTACCAACATTCTTCAAAATATCTTCGTTTGTGCTCAGCAGAAGAAAGAAATCCATACAGGTTTGCAACAACTCAGGGATAAATGAATAATGACAATTAGGGCTGGGTATTGAGACAAATTTCACGATTCGATTTCGATTCACAAGCTTGCAATTCGATTCGATTTCGATTACGATTCGATTCGATTCAATATCGATTATTTTGGATATAAGTTACAATAAATGGCGATTTTCCACAAGGAAATCAAATCTCTTAAATGCTGTAAACTATGGTCTATATATATATATAGTCTAGTTGTAGCCTATAGGCTTCATTAGCCTAATATGAAGGTAATAATGAACTGTTTTGTAGCTATACAAACACTTAAATTAGTTTTTTGTTTATTTTTATAATAAGAAGATTATATGAAATATAAACATTTAAATGGTGGCTGTCATAAAAACTTGCCAGATTTATTCAAATATGCATTAAATATTGAAGAATACTAACGAGTGTGGACTAACGAGTTTATGTGGGTTTTCTGAGGTAAATATGACGATGACATTAAAGCTGTTTAATTGACGTCTTTCCACGGTTGAAACGCTGATTGAGTGACTCAATAAGCCATGATACGGATTTGGATAAGTTGTCCTCTATCTTTAACACACTTTCAGATGCTCATTCATGTTTATTTGGCGCTGTGACTGGTATTATTAAGCCGGAAGAGAGATCAGCGCTGCTGCTTCTCCAGAGCGATCTCACGCCACAGCGACAAAACGCTATTTATGTTTTTGAATTTCTAAAGAAAATGGACGTAATTTGAAAATTGAGACTTTGTTTCATATCAATAGTAACAAAGGACAAAGATTATTGCGATTTGTTGGATGCGCGCAGCCGCGATACAATGTCACATTCATTCAAACGAAACAGGATGACTAATCGATCCTTGAGATTTAAGAATCGATATCGGTTTGTAAAAATGAGAATCGATTAATATCGAGAAATCGATATTTATTACCCAGCCCTAATGACAATCTTCATTTTTGGGTGATCTATCCCTTTAAGCTACGCATATGGAACGATTGCCTGAAGAACCACCAGTGAAACAGACTCAAACAAACTGTGTTGTCACCAAACTCTCCCAGTGGGCATCACAGATGGCATAAATCCTATTTTTCAGAGCGATACTCTCAGTTTGAGGGAAACTATTGCGGGTCTTGAGAGCAGGCAGATGTATAATTTACCCTTTAGGCTGGTGAAATCTGCTATAATGCACAGTAGAGTTCAACAGACCTTTCAAACACCAGCCTAACAAGTCAGCAGCAGATACAAACAGAAGGTATTCCCAATCAAGCGGAAGTCATTTCCCAGAAACACAGCTCCAGCAGTGCACTCATCTACACATTATGTAATTTATATAAAGAAATAGCTTTGCAAAACTTATGCCTTACTCTGGAGTTGTTTTCTCTTTACTTTTTTCCCCAAATGCACCTCGCTGGGAGGATGAAAGCACAAGAAACGTCTTCAGAGATATCAAACATCCAGATGGTTCATCCAGAAGGGTCTGACTCTTGCCATTTTTCAACTAGGGAAGCAAAATGCATGCTTACGACACACACTGAGCGTGCATGAGAAATCTGCTAAATAAAGACATGCTATGATATGAATAAAGAATATAACATTGCACAATTTTGCCGCTCAATGCACAGGAATACACTAACCCAGAGTGAAGTATGAAACAATGAACTATTTTAGACATTTGAAAACACCAACAATTATATATCAGCATAACAGGTGCATAAAAAAATGCAATATGTATTAAAATCCATGACTACAATTCTCTCATACTCACGTATCAATATGATTGTTCTCGAACAGATCAACAAACACTTTGAGGAATCACTGAAACCCGAAAGAACACTCAAAAAAAATATATGTTGTCTTTAATTATTTTTAATTAATTTTTTGTCAACAGGTTCCACATAACTGGATTACGTTAAACAAACATAAATTGTTCATGTAACTTCAACATAATCGAATTATGTAATTTTAAATTACCCAATTTAAGTAGTCTCAACGTGAATTTTTAAAAGCTTCCTGACATGATTCAAAAAAACATAAAATATCACTTAATTTTAACATTTATTCTCTCTTAATTCAACCATATGCAAAGCATGCTGGGAACTAAAAGCACTGCCCATGTTCAGTTAAGGCAACACAATTCATGTAATCCAACACAAACGGATTAAGTAAATTTAAGTTGTTCGTAGATTTAAGCAGATTGAACACAATAAAATTAAGTTCAGGCACAATGGCAGTCGGCTCTATACTGCCACCCTCTGGATGTACACTTTTTTTACTTAACATAAATGGTTTGTGTTTAGACAACACATTAGGATTTTGTACTGTCAAGTTGAGACACAATTACATAGACCTTAATAGAAAAAAAACATGTAAAATCAAAAAACAGTAAACTATATATAAATATATTATGTAAAGTGCACAACCTCCCTAGTTCATTTTTTTGAGTGAAGTGCATCAAATATACAACAAAAATCTGAAGCCAAAATAAATACCCAAGTTGCCATATTTTACATATCTGTTCCAATTATTTTAAAAATGCTATATAGAAGCTTTTAAAAATTCAGGAAATGGGTAAGTGTGAATCCAAGAGGAAATAATTAATTGCCTGAAATTGTGTGTGTAAATGAATAGACTTGGACTTGGTGCAGAAACCCAAAGCACAGGACAATAGAGACACCAGAATAACAATATTCATGATTATGAAGCTGAAATGCAGAAGTATTTTAGATAAATATTGCGCTGTTTCACTCTGACTAGATATATTTAAAACAAAGTCGGACACTTTTTACTGGGAACATCAGACTTTTGGCATTATCAGGACACACAAATATCCCCACACAAATATAATGCTCAGGTAGGCCGTGGCTGCCCAATTGGCACTAAGGGGCCTAAAGTGTGCCAAGAAAACATCCCATACAACATTACACCACCACCACCAGCCTGCACAGTGGGAACACACTTTATCTAATGTCCTGTCTCACGCTTTTCATCACTTTCTTGTTTTTCACTTTCTCAGTATTTTAATACTTAGTGTCTTTAGCAATATTAAAAACTTATGAATTAGGCTAGGCTAGTAGTTTTTGGTATCACAACCTACTTATTATGGATCAAAAACAAACAAAAATGTTATTTTATTTCATTTATTTATTAATTTTGTGTGTTGGGGCCAGTGAACATTTTGGCAGGCAAGTAAAAATGTGTTTGACTGGGCAAGCACAACAGTCCTTAGCGTTGAGCCCGGAATAAGTTTACTTTCTTTTCCTTTTCTTTTAAAAAAACTTTTATTTTTTGTTTCAAATAACAAAATGTCTTTATGGTTTGGTTTAAGTTAACCCTGGCCAAGTGTGAAGATCCACAGAAGAAAGGAGTTTGGAACGACATGAGGGTGAGTAAATGATGACAGAATGGTAATTTTTTTAACGAGCTGTTCATTAAAGCATCCATTTTGGGTAAAACATGCTATATGAAACTACAGACCAATCAGCGTAAAAACTGACAGTCAAAAAATTAATTCTCAGTGTGGATAGTGATAAGTCGTAATAATGCACGTTTATATGAAAGTATAGCCTACCAATAATGATCATTATTTTTTGTGTGCCCAAAAAGATCAGCCTGATCTGCTCATTAAGGACTAACTATCCAATTCCAAACTGAGCATTTGTGTTTACGATCACCCAAAAACCTACAAACTCAAAACACACAAATCTAAAGACACGGCCTGAAGTCTCGTCTGTAAGGACACGCACATTCTCTAGATGCATGAAAATGCAAGAGGATAGAGATGAGCCAATATCAAATATGACAACACCACCGACTCCGAATCCCATAATGCACCTGTGCACATGAGTTTTAATCAGTCTGAACAAACAAGCCACCAGCTGCTTCATCTATAATGTGCGCCCATCTGGTGACTGCAGGGGTCACGATTACCTTGAATGTAAATTGGTAGATTGGTTCACAGAATATAAATCACTCTAATATGTGCTATAGGGTTGTGATGATGGACGATGATATTGCGTAATGACAATAACCAGAGATATCGTCAAAAGCATTAGCTATATCAAGAGGATTTGCTATTTTCAATTATTAAATTATTATTAGGCGAGGAGTTTATTATTATTAAATTTATCATATGACAGGACTTATTTTTATTGTTTTATAGATTAATTTTATACTGTTTTCGTTTGTTGTTTGATTAGCATTAATATTAGGCTGCTGTCACTTTAAGACCCATATAATGATACACATCTGATTTCTTTTTCAACTGTTTGCATTCATTAAAGGCATACCTGATTGTGTTAACGTGAAGAAATCATAAATCATGAAAATTATGAGCATAACTTTATTTCATACATCGACTTTCAAAAACAACACAAAATAATTCTCTTCTCATTTTTGAATTGATTTGATGTTTAAATTTTGTTGATTAATTGATTCAAGCCATTAAAAATGGAATTCAGATGAGTTTAAATATGTAATTTTGGTGATCAAAGATCAGTGATACGATTATTGAATTTAAATGTAGACATCAGTGCTCTATAACAACTTTCCACAATCTGAGGCATTATTTCTCAGCTGTCCTCTTTATGAAATTATGGTGATTCCGACCTGACGGGAAAACCTCGATTCAGAAGTTTAGCCGCTTACAACAGTGAAAATCCCAAAGGATATTTCATTCAAGTGAGGACTTATACACAGGGGAGGATGTATGTGAAAAAATAATGGATCCGCTGTCACACTTTCTACAAGATTTGTCACTATAGTTTGCAAAGAGCTCAAAGGTCAAAGCGGAGGAGGATAGAAAACCGAAATCAAGTAGACCCACACATCTGAAATCGCAGGAAGATCCAGAGAGATTCTTCCACTACTGGGTGAGCAACATGACAACCCCCCCACCGAGCCAGAGATAATGTGATGGATAGCCAATCTAGCCTGTAAGACTGATGGAGTTGGCGCTTTAGGAAGGCCTTCAATGATCATAGCCTTTGTCCTTTGGGTGGGATCATTGTTATATTGTTTTTGACCTTCAGCAGGACAGAATCCTGCAGTCATTCATGACACCAACAGCACAACCTCAACACAACTATTGCTCAGGGTTTGCCCTCATACGTACTTCCGCTCAATTTTCATTTTCCTTCTGGGTTTGCTGTACATTTTTGGGTTTTCTCCAATCATTTTTTTTTTACCAGTCCAATCAGCGGACAGAGGGAGTGGCTGAGAACGATGACGTTGATGTTGTGCGCTAGTTTCAGTCATCGTACGCCACGACCAGTGTTGGGGAGTAACAGAATACATGTAACAGCGTTATGTAATCAGAATACAAAAATCCAGTAACTGTAATTCGTTACAGTTACATCAAAAAACGTAGTAATCAGATTATAGTTACTTTTTGAAAAAGGAGGGGATACTTTCAGGATTACAATGGTTTCATTTAAAACTAAGTAAATATGTATTTTGGCATAATAACACTATATTAATGACTCGCGCGACACGAGTCACGTGTGCCACCCGCTGGTGACTGAGTAAAATAACAGCTCTCGACAACAATCTCCTCAGACACCGATTGAATCACTGCTGCTAGAAACAATGCTGCTCACAGGTAAAAATGCTTTCATTTCTTGGAAATTCCGCCGCTATTTTGTTTTTAAAGAGGAAAATTCCAACAACATTGTTTTGCAGTGCATCCTGTGCCTTGTTGTTAGCTTAATATGTAGCGTTTATTACTGCTTTAAAATTCTGTGGTTTGTATGATCGCATTTGTAAGTTTTCTAGCAATGCTGGAATCTGTAAAAATCAAGAGAGTAGCTTTTTTAGTACCTAAAATTTCCTTTCATTATCTCTTCGTTCTCAGTCTCACTTAAGGAGATGTTCACCACTAACGTAAGGGAACTCCTACTTCCAACGGCCCAATTTCAGTCAGGCAAATTAAGAAAGATCACGGCATTAGTCAACAGTTTATTTCCTATTTTAAAATAAACTAATATGTAGATTGTGTAGACTTTTTAAATGTTGTGTTTTTACTATTTCCTTAGCCTACATAATACATAATAATCTGTAAAACCATACTGTAGCCACTAGATGTCTCTATAGCCCTTTAAATAAATATATTTCAGGGATGTGAAATTCTTAATAAATAAAAGTTTGTTTTTTTTTTTGTTTTTTTTTTATAATATCTGTCCTTGAAGTGGACCAAAAGTAATCAGTTACATTACTTTCGTATTGTGGTACTTGGATTACGTTACTGAATACTTTTTTTATGAAGTAATTTGTAACTGTATCGGAATACATTTTTAAAGTAACCCTCCCAAGCCTGGCCACGACCAAACGTTAGCGATTACGGCGGATCCAATGGTTTAAAACTTCAATGCAGGTCCCGCCTTCAAGGAAGTTAGCACTCGTCAATGGAGCGAGGCCAGACTCTCTGTACAAATGAAATGTACGAGTCTGGTAGGAACAGGCTAGCTCCAGATATTAATGATTCCTCAAATCTTGTGTTGTTGAAGTGATCGGTCGCATTATTTTCATCTGCTGGATGATACGTCGGGGCACGTAGCAATTGAACATTTATAAATCTCATCAATTGCATGGCCTTCACGAAAGAATGACCAAGCAAATTTACAAGTGGGAACCCATGTTATTTTAGTGCCATTAGATTTTGTAACTATTTTGTAATAAATTAATTTGGAACAATCAATCTAATGGTTGACTAACAGTATAGAGGGTATACTGTATGCTTTGACGTCACTTTCCCGTGGGAACTGAGTGGCAGAAGAGCTGCTGACTGACTGGATTTAATAGGGGAAACTGCGAAAATGCAAGTAAAACAAACGATTATCAGTTTAAAATAAAGGTTGGACATGATTTAGTGTTCCTTACAACTCACCACAGATCCAGTGATCTGTGATATTGACATTCAGAATCGTGTTTCCTGACATTTATATGAGCCTGATGTCGACGACGGGGAAATACATCAAGCAAATTTGCCTGTTAACGCTTTGTATAAATAATATGGCCAAGGTCTAAATCCAGATCATCGCTTATATCAATGTTATATGTATCCTCATGTCGCCCAGCCGTAAAACTTGTATAGTTTTTTTCAGTGTTCATTTAAAAACATCAAATTATGCAACATATACAATGGAAAATATTTAACTGATTAGTTGCCAATAAAATATATAACAATACAATATTTAGGGTATGATTTATTTTACCCTAAATTCAGCACATTGACACAAAATGATCACTGCAAATCCCCCTTTCTCTGCCCCCTTGATCCATTCACTTCTCTGTTCTGTAGCTCTCGGCAGTCTGTAAAAATATACCTTAGATTTCTTGTCAAATCTATTTATACAGTTAATCGCAAAAGCTCTTTCCTGTTTTAGATGTGTTTTGTGTGTTTTTCCCGGCATTTACACTGAAAAACAATGTTGCCACTTAGTCTTTTTGCCACTCAGTGGGTGGTGACATCACACGCATACACACTGTTGGCTGATGTTAAATATAATAAAATTTATAGAAAGCTTCTGTATTTTTTTTTTTAGAAACAGGTGCACGACATGTCATTGAATGTAGCATTAGTGAAGTAACTGGATCATAAACTCTCCAGTGTAATAGTTGCACTGAAGTATGTCCAATAGTTGACATAGCAAACACCACTAAATATAAATGTATATTTCACTGCCCTAATTCTAACTCTCTCAATATATATTTAGCTATTTTCCACTCTACTTTATCAGAACGTAAATCCAGCTCCACTATGCGCTATATAAATCCAGCTCCACTATACTATATATTCAGTATTTCTTGAGCGCAGGATCTACATCCTCACACATGATGTGACTGAAAATCCCAGTTCTGGAATTTTGATGATAAGGTGAGACGATGTTTCCCACAAAAAAAAAAAAAGTCATTTATGTTAATCCTGTTCATTCCCACTCCAACATGTTCTCTGCACTGCTGTGAACTGCTGTGGGAGCACTGTGCACTGCTATATTACATCAACCCCAGCTGTAACACACCACAAACAATGCGATTTTCCTTCCATATTTATTTATTTTTAAAGAAAAACTGTGACAAAAGCATTATCTGACAACACAAGATCATCTCTGAATATATATGCACTATACAGTGCAGTTATAATATGAAATGAAAGATAACCAATCAATCATATTATCCAAATCGTCAACTGCATATGTGCCAATTAAGTGAATTAGCCAATGACTGCCAAACCACTCAACGCCCTAATGAATGTAATTTCTTTTCCACAAGGCAAATGTGACAGAGATATTTACATTATATAACATTCAACAACATATGTACAGATTTTTCTCTCCACTCTCACATTTCAGTCTGAAATAAGGGATAACTGGATACGAATTGCGTGGATCGAACTGATCACGTGTTATCGGAAATGTCCTACTTCCCACTTTTGAAGTCTTGATAACGAGTTTATCGCATTCAAATTTTTATTTGAAAGGTCGTTCGTGTCCGATTATTGTTTAACAGTGAAACTATGATCATTCCTATAGAAAGTGAAGGGATCGTTAATTATTGTAGTTACACATTCAAGACATTATATCAAGAGTTCACAAAAACATACTAGATAAAGCATCATTCTAATCATTTTTACATTTAACTTAACTTAGTAACATTTAATTTGCTAATTCTAATTAAGAACGTACTAATTTTAAAGCGATTTTTAACCACGTAACAACAAACAACCGTTGCGTTCACTGGAAACGTCAGAAATCCAGTCAGCTTTCTCTTACCTGTGGCGCCGTGTGTAAACGGGCATTTCTCGGGAATATCAGGATGATCTGAGTAGCGGGTTCGATGGAGACATTGATCTCCACTTGACATCCAAATAAAGGTAGTTATTAGCAGTAACGTTACTTTATTCCGGTTTATAGACGCGCGTTATGAGGAAGCGTCCGTGAAGCTGCGCGCGAGAGCAAATGATTCCCACGCGCGCGCTCTGACATGGGAGTGATTCGCGCGCCAATCCCGGCACGCGCCTCTTGCTTTTCCCCCCAAAAGAGATTCGCTTAGTCAGTGTTTGTGACTGACAACCGTGTGTACTATCAAGGATGACTTACTAGTAGGCTACACAAGAGCGGAGACTGTCTGTGATTTATCCTGGCTTAACTATGGAATCCCGTTTGACCCACAATCTTAATTACCCTACGAAATAAAAAGTCATAATACCATTTTTTGAAATGCATAAAAAGTAGAAATTATGAAATAGTAAGTCATATTTATGACATGGAATTTTGAAAGTAGGCTAAGAGAGGACACAGGCTGCAAAATAATTATGAGATTTAAAAATCGAAATTATGACTTTCTAAGCCTGTCTGTCATAACAGTTTGTCATAATTTCTACATTTTAATGTAATTTTAATGTCTTCATTTTGACATTTCTCATAATCTCTTGATTCACACTCACACACACACACACACACACACACACACACACACACACACATTCTCTCTCTCTCTCACACACACACACACACACACACACACACACACACACACACACACACACACACACACACTCTCTCTCTCTCTCTCTCTCTCTCTCTCTCTCTCTCTCTCTCTCTCTCTCTCTCACACACACACACACACACACACAGTGTACACCACCTTAACTCTTGTAAGTGACTGTGACAGATAAATATCAGTAGCTAAATATCAGCTTTGTACTTCAAGAAAATAATCTTTATTCCAAGTTTAGTATTTTGATCCACTCCTGGTACTTTCATCATCTGAAAGTGCTCAAATACTCTCTGTATGAATATAAAAAAGTCGACAGGAGTGAAAATAGTTGTCAGTTCTGCTGTTGTACCACATCATCATCACACACACACTGGTTCTCAAAATGAGTTTTTTACCCCTAAAACTTCTGTATTCAAACAGTATCGACACCAAGGTTGTGGGTTCGATTCCCAGATAATACATGAACTGAGACAAATGAATGCAAATTATGCAATGCAAGTCACTTTGGATAAAAACATTTGACATGCATAAATGTAAGTGTAGCAATGAAAATTGTATTTGCCTTTGTAATGTATAAACATTAATGTAAACAATACACTACAACAAGAAATACAATTCTTCAGGTTTATTTTTTCCTTAAAATGTTTCTTCACATTTTACAATGCGGTCATTGTTTAAGGTTTAATCGATTAATAATAATTCTGTTTTAAAATGCTTAACAGAAGCTCTTGAAACTATGGGAATGATCATTTAAACACAACCACAAGAAATGCATTTAAATGAGCTTCTTCTTAATGTTTGACCTACTTTCTTCTAAAAAATGTTCAGACAGACAAAACCATGCAGCTTTGTTTTCGCCACAGAATCAAACATATTAAAAGATAATTGTGACTTTTTATCTCACAATTGTGAGTTTACATCTTACAATTCTGACTTTATATCATGCAATTTCAAGTTTATATCTCGCAATTCTGACTTTATATCTCCCAATTGCGTGTTATAGGCCTACTGTAAAGTCAGAATTGAGGCATAAACATGCAATTCTGAGAAAAAAAATAATTGCGACTTCATATCATGCAATTCTGACTTTTTTATATCACTCAATTGTGATAAAAAAAAGTCAGAATTGTGAGTTATAGAGATACTTTTTTATTTTCAATTCTGTGTCAATTCAAAAAAGCTTCTTTCGTAACACATGTTTTTTAACAAACATTTATTATCATATTTATGCCACTTTTCATCAGTAAAAAAGGTACATTAATATGCATGACTAGCAGAGGGTCAAAGCTGATGCTTCCTGGTACATATTTAATGCATCTTTTAGCTTTAGTTCACACACACAGTATGAATATGAAGATTTGCTTGTCACAGATAAACACATTACATGTGATCCAGTCCCACGCACTAATCCGGACTGTGTCTCGACACACAAGTGCTCAAGGCTCAAGGCATCTATGCATTAAACATCAAAGACGCTTGATCTTGTCTCGGATGCTGGTTTGCAGGAAATTTTGGTTGGAAAGGCAGAAATTGAAGCGTCAGCTCTCATGAATGCCCGTTCACACCGTATCAACAACAGTCTGGAGACCTGGTCATGTCTAAATCTAGTTGCATCTGAGTTTGTTGGTGGAGCAGAAGCTGTTCATATCAAGCAAAACAGGTAAAAGCTGCAATTTGGAAAAGATGATTTCACAATCATTTGAATATGCAATATAGTGCTTGACTGACAAGGATGGTTGATGATGTAATGATGATATGTATAAGCTCTGAAACCCTATTGCTATTGATTTTCAATGATCAAAATTCTGCCTTAAAAATGACCAGTAACACCAAACCGTAAGTCATACAAACTTGAAACTTTGAGGGATGGTAGTATCCACCATGTCTCCAATTCCACCAAATCTCGCCACAATCGGCCTGACGGTGGCGCTACAGCGATCAAAAGACCCTCATAACTCCCGAAACATTTGCTGCAGACTCAAAATATTTTGAATATTTTGAAAAACCTACTTTTCCATTAACCTCAACAAAACCAGTGGAGTACAATTCTCTGAGCTCTTTAGGTCAATTAATTATCAAAAAGAAAATATTGAACTTTACCATTTGGATAGCTAGCCTATTACAGGGACATTTAAGTCAAGTCAAGTCAAGTCACATTTATTTATATAGCGCTTTTCACAATACAGATTGTATCAAAGCAGCTTCACAGTGATAACATGTAAGTAGCACAACACAGATCAACAACATTGCTAAACACTAAATAAATAACCCCAACTGAGCAAGCTCAAAGCAAGCCAAAAGCAAGGCGACAGTGGCAAGGAACCAAACTCCATCAGATTGGATGGAGAAAAAACCTTGGGAGAACCCAGGCTCAGTCGGGGGCCAGTTCTCCTCTGGCTTACATTCATATTGTTTAAATATAAATATTAAATATAAATATTGTTTATGAATCAAACGGCGCCATAACATATCGCAGGCGTTGAGTCGTCTCATCACAGGCGTTGAGTCGTCTCATCACAGGCGTTGGGGCATCCGAAATCCCCGTGAGAGGCTGGACACAAAACTGGACCTGACGAACGCCATTTTTCTCGGGACAAGCGTCCCGAGATAACAGCAGAAAGGCAGATGGGAAATAATTAGCATAGCTGATGTTCATAATAATTTCCGTTATAACTCACAAACTCTCCGTAACCCGAACTCTCCGCAACCCAACCATACGCGCCGACCCGTTTGTCTAAGAGGCTGTCGAGCCCCACTGGTGCGTTAAGCAGTTTCAGTGGCAAACGGTTCCGCATTTAGAAAATGGGTATGGCCAAGTGTACACCAAAACCTATAACTCCTAAACGAGAACTCAGAACTTCATGAAATTTGGTGAGAACATGCAACATATTACAGTAGTTTGAACCAGAAAGCACACTCTTATGGAGATCTGGCCATAGTTGGCACTATAACGGCTTTAAAAATCATATATGTCCCTGTATTGGCTGTAAGTGGTATTCCATGTCAGATCTAGATGGCTTAAAAACATAAATAAAACATAATACTCTTTTATGTGTTTCCTAAAAGACCTTAAAGTGCTTGAACCCTGTTAATTGCTGCTTGCAGCTATATTTTAAAGAATTTTTTAAGGTGGATTTATCTATTGGTGCTGATTGTAAAACTGATTAACCACTTCAACTAAATGACCAATTATTCAGACATAGTTATAAGATGATACAGATACTCTCAAAATCTGACTGATGTATTGTTCTAGTAATAGAGGGTGCATTTCATGTTTAAGGTGTCTTGTTGGTTTTCATTTTTTTAACATAGGCCTATGATAAACAGTAAAATATAAAGATCATAAATAGGGTTGGGTATCGAGAATCGAGTATCGATTGGAACCGAGACTAACTTTTAATTTTTCCCGGAATCGTTCACAAGTTAAAATTTCGATTCTTAGTTTCGATATTCACAGTCCGCCGAGCGGAAGAAGAAACCGCTGAACAACACCAACGAAGAAGCGTCTACCGGAAGTGTTGGCATAACCGCGCGAGACGAACATGAGTAGCTTACGTCGGTGGTCCAAAGTGTGGCTTCACTTTTCTAAAAATAACGAAATCTCGGCAAAATGCAAAATTTGTGACAAAAGGAGTATTTGTGACAGAAGGAGTATTTCCTTCAGAAAGGATTATTTCCTTCAGAAATACCATTGGTTAGCAAGGTTAGCTAAACTTTTTTGACCCTGCCTCTTAAAAGAATCGGAATCGAGAATCGTTAGGAACCGGAATCGAAACAAGGAATCGGAATCAGAATCGTTCAAATTCGAACGATACCCAACCCTAATCATAAATAAATAAATCACTGTCTTTAGCTATTTCCCAGAGGTCTATGGAGATGGATTACCAGCCAAAGATGGTATAATCAGCCAAGCCTTAAGCTAACAAGACAAACAAATGGATGCCAACACAGTGGAAAATGGAGTAAAGGGAAATAATGAAAATACATAAAAGAATACATGGACATTTTCAGTGAAATACATTCTAGTTTGTTAGTTTAATCCTAGCTAACAAACATGTATACTTTAAGAATGTTTTCATAACATTCTAATTAAGTTATGGAAACGTTATTTCTGAATGTTAGTGCAGTTCTTTAAATGTTAGAAAAACATTTATTTTATGGTTTGTAGCGAAAACAAAAAAGGAACCATGTAATCATTTCACAAAGGGAAAGTTAAATATTAGATGAACGCTTCAGAAAAACATACTCCATGAACGAAACAAGTCAAGTCACATTTATTTATAGCGCTTTTCACAATACAGATTGTATCAAAGCAGCTTCACAGTGATAACATGAAAGTAGCACAACACAGATCAACAACATTGCTAAACACTAAATAACCCCAACTGAGCAAGCTCAAAGCAAGCCAAAAGCAAGGCGACAGTGGCAAGGAACCAAACTCCATCAGATTGGATGGAGAAAAAACCTTGGGAGAACCCAGGCTCAGTCGGGGGCCAGTTCTCCTCTGGCTTACATTCATATTGTTTAAATATAAATATTAAATATAAATATTGTTTATGAATCAAACGGTGCCATAACATATCACAGGCGTTGAGTCGTCTCTTCACAGGCGTTGGGGCATCCGAAATCCCCGTGAGAGGCTGGACACAAAACTGGACCTGACGAACGCCATTTTTCTCGGGACAAGCGTCCCGAGATAACAGCAGAAAGGCAGATGGGAAATAATTAGCATAGCTGATGTTCATAATGATTTCCGTTATAACTCACAAACTCTCCGTAACCCGAAATCTCCGCAACCCAACCATACGCGCCGACCCGTTTGTCTGAAAGGCTGTCGAGCCCCACTGGTGCGTTAAGCAGTTTCAGTGGCAAACGGTTCCGTACGGCATAACAGAGGACTAGAAGGTAAGCATTATGTGAATGCTTGACTAAAGAGATGCGTCTTTAATCTAGTTTTGAACTGTGTCAGCGAGTCAGAGGCTCGGACCGTATCGGGAAGGCCATTCCAGAGTTTTGGAGCTAAATGCGAGAACGCCCTCCCTCCTTTACTGGACTTCGATATCCTAGGAATGACCAGAAGCCTTGAATTTAGTGATCTTAAGGAACGCGGTGGATTGTAGGGCGAAAGAAGGTCCGTTAAGTACATAGGTGCTAAACCATTTAGGGCTTTATAGGTCAGTAGCAGTATTTTGTAGTTGATGCGGAACTTAATAGGTAACCAGTGTAGAGATGATAAAATCGGTGTTATATGATCATATTTTCTTGACCTAGTAAGAACTCTAACAGCTGCATTTTGTACTAACTGTAGCTTGTTTATTGAGGATGCAGGACAACCGGCTAATAAAGCATTACAGTAATCTAGTCTCGAGGTCATGAATGCGTGAACTAATTTTTCAGCATCAGAGACAGATAGCATGTTACGTACCTTAGCAATGTTTCTAAGGTGGAAAAAGGCTGTTCTTGTAACATATGAAATATGATTTTCGAAAGACAAGTTGCGGTCTAGTATAACACCCAGGTCTTTTACTGTAGTGGATAAAGTAACAGGACATCCGTCTATATTAAAGTTGTATTGTGAGAGGTTTTGTGAGTAGTTTTTTGGACCAATAAGTAATACCTCCGTTTTATCTGAATTTAATAGCAGGAAATTACGCGTCATCCAGCATTTTATATCTTTGAGACACTCTGTCATTTTAGATGAGTTAGTGTTTTCATCTGGTCGTGATGAAATATATAATTGAGTGTCGTCAGCGTAACAGTGGAAATTAATTCCATGTTTTCTTATAATATTACCAAGTGGCAGCATATATATTGAGGATAGCAGAGGGCCTAAAACTGATTCTTGCGGTACTCCATAGTCTACTGACGTTATCTTTGATTTTTTCCCATTTAAACAGACAAAATGAGAACGGTCCGATAAGTACGATCTAAACCAGCTTAATGCCTGTCCCTGGACACCGGTGAAGTTTTGTAGTCGATCCAAGAGTATTATATGATCTATAGTGTCGAACGCAGCGCTAAGATCAAGTAGGACTAGTATTGAGATACAGAAACACAAGTTTCACACTGACTGACTCTAACCACGCCAGAAATGTGATCATGATTTAATCTTTTCTAATATGCAAATGAGGAAATTGTTGTCATGAGATTGGACTCACACGTCCCATCACCAATCACTGTTGAGCAACCCCGATGGAGAGCCGCACCGCATGCATAATCCAAACACACTCTCCACTGAGGATGTTTTCTAGATAATTGGCTCCCATATTATCTATTGTCTGTGTGTTTTCAAATCCGGTTCTCCCTGGCTTCTTTTATTAATGATTAATCTTCCATATCTGCTTCTCCGTATCTCATCGTCCTCTCAGAATCACTCGCACCTCTTACATTCTTTATCTCGGTTTCTCTCTCCCCGATATCAATTCTATTTCCCTCTCTTTCTGCATCCTCCTTTATCCCTGTCTTTGTTTTCCAAGCTCTCGTTCCCCATCTCAGTCCCCGAGGTTCAGAGGTTTTCTTCTCTGTCACAGGATTGGAGCTCATCGTCCCACGGCCTCGCAAACATACAAATAGATAAAGAGAGAGACGGCAAAGAACAAACCGTTCTTATCTGAGACAATCCACCACACATCTCAGGAGAAAAGCTAAATGGTAGTTTAATAATCTCACTTACAGAGTCAGCACGTATGTAGTGAGCAGCCCTAAATGCGTCTCTAGCACGCATTGTGTTTATCGTACAATTTATACGTGAAAATGAGTTTTTAGGTGCAAAATCTGTCATTTTAAAGACACTTACGCATCATCCCTCCGTATCGCCACATAATAACAGAGCGCTATGAGAAAGATTTCATGACAAACTCTTCAATGCAATTCAGAAATCCACAAAAAAGCTCAAAAACACTTGTCTACTACCCAAAACACCTTTTCAACAGCACATTTATACATTAAGCACTGCATTCGCACACCTATAGCATCTTCTCTGACCACATTGATCTGCAAAGACTTATTGACTAGGTTTGAGTGTTAATTAGCAATTAAGCCTTTCATTTACAGCGATGTATGTCTCACGAACCGCACAGACTCTGAATATCCTGAGGTTAATAGTCTTTCAGTGCAACTTCATCCCCATCAACAAGTGTGTAACAAGCTCTCATCCGTAACCTCTTAACCTGCAGAGATCACAGTGATGGCTTTTCAGTGAGTAGATGGGGGGCTTACAGTAATTAAGTTATTATATATTTAGATTATATAAATCACATTTAAAGGGGACGTTTCTGGAGTTCGAAACAGCTTGGCTCCGGATGTTAAACGCCTTCGAACTGCCATTGGTCCGTCTGCCGATGACATCACAGGTGGGTGTGGCTTTAGAGGCTCCTCCTCTTTCTCAGGAACTGAAGCAAAAAACGGCTGTAATATTAATAAAAACACATTATTTGATGATGCTATAGGCTATAATTAATCAAAACAAAAAACAAAACATTGACCAAAGTAAGTTTGAGCAATTTTTATTGTTACACCATTATTGTTACTGAGATTTCCCAACGGCACTGCATCATTAAAAGCTCTATTTATATACATTTTTAACGTTGCTTACGAAAGGTCTGTATTGAAACATCTTATTTTGAAGGGATCGAGTGAGTCCTGTAAGCAGAGGAGAAAGAAATACACAAAAAGAGAAAAAAATAATCATCAGCTGTGAGTCGCAGACATAAATCGTCTTCAGAAGAGTGAGTTTGGCTCATTTGTCATGTTTCGTTTCTTCACCGTGTGTTTTTTGTTTCAGAGACGTGTTTGTCTGATGCACGTCTTACATAAGCAGTAACATTTCAAGACTCATTATAGGAGCAAAACCTGGAGCATGACTCTTACATGTCCTCTAATCTGAGAGACGCGTTCACTGAAGACTCAACTCTATCTGGCGCTCGGTTTACACACACTTTAACCCTTCGTTCGCTCGCTGGATCAACATAATACATTAACACAGACCAATACTGAACCTGCCGATTGAGCTGGGAATCGATTCAGCTGATTCACTAAGAAACAATCTGAAAGAACAATTATGCACACAAATTAATATCAGTCAGTGTACCTTATTTTACTCTATTTTTTTATTAGAGACCATGAAATATATCTGTAAGCATAAATAAAATGCACAATGCTTTGCATTGTTTCATTTGTTAAAATGAGTTAATATTTAACATTGAACAATTCTGCATTTTTATTTATCTTAATTTCTAGTCTACTGCATTTTTTTCTTCATTTCTATTCTACTGCATTGATTTATCTTCATTCGTTCATTTTAACATGCATTTTTAAAATAAAATTATCATGTGAAGCGTTCCTCTTATGTACATACAAAAAAAATGTATGGTGGTTTTAGAGGATGAATAATGGAGAGGCGGATTCATCCATAAATGTCTACTTTTTAAAATATTTTAAAAAGAGCTTATTGTAAAGTGTGATGGAAATTTCAATGCATTTTTCAAGGCTGGAAAACATCATCTTAAAATGACCTGATATTTGTATGACTTTGCACTTTTTACAGGTATATGAACAAACCATATTACTCCAGATAAACCAAATCCACTACTACAACAGACAGCCCTGTGTAATGTGTAACATAAAACCAAACAACTTACAATAAAGCCAGAAAACCAGCAGCACAGATGCTGTGATTGACAGATTTGATTGACAGCTGATTCTTTCTGTCCTGTATGGCTGCAGGGTAAAAACATCAGACCTGTGTCATCGTGGGCTGTAATGAGGACATCCGTTTGCATGAGTGCATAATCTCCTGAACTGAAGAGGAGCATCATGGGAACCGTGACATCAGGTATCTCTCGGCTCACTGAGAGTCCTCCGCAAGAGCTGTCAATCACGGACAGCGCTTTCTCCGGGAGATCCTCAGCACTCGCTCTCTCCTGGATCATAATGAGAGTTTCTGTATATGTGAATTATGGCACATAAAACAGTAAATATATTGTTGTTTGTTCACTAAACAACTATGATACTACAGTAGAGTATTTGTTGACAGATCCTGGAGTATCTCGCATATGTCACATCTGTATGGATCATGGTGATGTGATACTGCTGCGTTAGTATTAGTATTTATGTAGTTTAGTAGACACTGTGTTTTTTAGGGTTTCTTATTAATATTGTTGGATTGTGAAAGTGTGTGTGTCTGTCTTTTGCTATGTTTGCACCTCCCGTCCAGATTAAGTCCCCGTTCACACGAAGGGAAAACGCAGATATTTCCCTGCGGTTTGGCCTCTCATTT
This sequence comes from Pimephales promelas, assembly GCF_988280905.1. NCBI lineage: Eukaryota > Metazoa > Chordata > Actinopteri > Cypriniformes > Leuciscidae > Pimephales > Pimephales promelas. The sequence goes on along the minus strand of NC_142779.1, from coordinate 795,778 downwards.
ACACGAAAACCCAGCCTGACTTCGTCATACTCATATTCTTGTTGGAATATGAGTCTGAAACTGCTCCATAGGGCTTTGATTATGAGGCGTGTCTTAACCGAACAAGGAAATAAAAACTCTGCACTCAATTGGATAGTCGGTAGGCCTATATATATTTTTATTTATTTTTTTTTTTGTGTGTGTGTGTTTTGAGCTCCTTAAGTGTAGGGGGGTGGGGGTTGTGTTCGTGCACTTGCGCATACTTTACAAGGACTTACAAAGATACATGACAGCTGCACGTGTGCACTAGCAAGCACAAAATACAGGATTTACCCTATTATAGCCTAATTTATCGAGTCAAACAGCCACCCACACATGTCTATAAATAGGCTGTCTTTGAGTTCAATTGGACAAGGGTTAATTTACTCGTCATGATACAGAAGAATACCATAATTCATCCGTTCAATTAGACCTCGAGAGTCACGCAGACTACAACGACCCGGCCACAACACAGATTTGGATTTCAAGGACTTCACGCGAATCAATGTCCTCCAACGTTTATATTTTTCCATGATTGGAATAAGCAGTCAACACACCTTGATGCTCATGACAAGAATAGCATGGCCCTATAGTAATCTTTATCGAAGTGAATTAGGTTTAAATCGCCATCATGCATGAATGAATTATACTTTTGCTATTTTACAAATAATAATCCACAATGATCAGATTACACAAAACTGAAATTGCACGACAAAATAAAACACTATCAATATTTTTTGAGTCTTCGCAAAATTTCACGAATCACGTTTTCAGCCCATATGTCAGAGTTCGCAACGAGGTTAGGCTGTTATGGGTCAGTCTGAGACACACACACACACACACACACACACACACACACACACCTGTGAGCGCAGCTGTGAGAAAGAGTGTGACACGAGGATCCTCAGGGACCAGATCACATCACTCCCAATCATCGTCTTCCTCGGCCTCCTTCGCTCTCGGACACACACACACACCTCAACTTGTTAGAGACACACACACAACAGCCTCAGTCACAATCACACAATGCAAGTGAACAAGTGTGCTGTTGTTTGTTGCGTAGTGACGTGTGTGTTCAAGTAAGCCAGAAATGCGCAGATTCTGCGATATGCTGTATTTAATATATGAGGATCACGAGAAGGAGAGTGAAATCTGATTGGCTCATGCTTGTAAAAAAAAGTCCCACCAAAACAAAGTCTGAGTTTCACTTTCACCGTTTTCTGGGTTGGTAGAAGCGACCGGTGGTGTTTCTGACGTCACAAACGACCTTGTAATCAATCAGATCAACATGTGATTGCCAACCAGTGGATCTCTGACCTGAGTTCATTTGCATATTCATAGAACCGCACATACTAAATGAGGCAAGAATGTCGAGTTACATTCAAGATATTTTAAGACGGTTTATTCAAGGTAAAAACATTCAAAAATGTAATTTTTGTGATCAGAGATGAGTTTTCAGGGATACGACTACAGGAGACTTTAACAAAAGGGCTTGCTGTAGTTTAAATCTTGTCTCTGCAGCATGACAGGATCATCCTCATTACTGTTACTGTGAGCGAATCTCTCTCTCTCTAGTCTCAGACTAAAGCAGATGCTCCATCCCTCCAGCTAAGTTAGTTCTGGGGGGTTTCCAGCCTTTCTTTCTCTATTTCTCTCCTCCTCTGCCCTCTCGACACACAAGCTGAGGGAAAACAACTAGTTTTATACAGAATCACCAGAGTAGAGACTTCACGTCTGTCTCTCACAGATTCTGGGCCCTTGGATCTAAGCTCACGGTCTAAAGCGCACGGCGCCACTGCACTCAGGGCGAGTCCGAATCCACTTCTGCTAGTTCAGCAAGACCTGTGAAACTACAGCATGAGATCCTGCAGTTATAAATAAAAATGCACAAAAAGAAGTTGTAAACTACTATATTATTAACAATGAATCTCAACAATGATCAGTAAGGGAGTAAGAGAGTGCGTTAAAAGAACAGTACCTATAATTCTACTTGTTAAAGATGACTTTGTTAATATGTCTGTAAAATAACAGAGATGTCCGTCACCCAAATACATTTTCTCCCCAAAAAACGAAGGCATGTAGTGGAGTGTGATAAAAATCTGTTGCTATTGGTGGATCTGATTTGAGTGACAGGTTTCCCCGCCCACATCATCAGAGAAGAGAAGTCGCTGTAATTCAAGATAACCAGAAACATGAATTCAACACATTAATGATAAATAATTGCACTATTCCATGAAAACCAATTTTGCAACTTTAGCATGCGACTGCTGATGAAGCCATAATTGGGACCTTATGTAAAACAACACTGTCTCTTTAAATCTGAATCAGTGACTCATTTGAGCTGCACAATAATGGGCTCTTCTCCCATGATGCTCTCCTAAGCAGGTCAGGAGCGAGACGAGGAGGAGGAGACTAAAGAAGACGCTCTCGTCTCTGTCTTTGAGACGCATCGTGCCAGCGTCGTCTCTGATGATTAATGGATGGCTGCGTGTCAAGGTGAATCTGAGACTCATTCAATGAATTACCAACAAACACGCTAGTCTCGGATGGCGTTATCGACCAGCACAAATCCCTGTTTACACACACAGACTTAGAAAAGGAGATCATCGGGAGCCTGTGGACCTGCAGAAGTGCCACTTAAACACACACTTGTACATGTATTCTTTACATGGTAACTCTTTATAACACTTTTATGATGGATAGATTCAGTTTTATGATTGACAGATGCACTTTTATCAGGATAGATGCACATTTTCATGGATAGATGCACTTTTATGATAATAGATGCACTTTTATCACAGACAGATGCACTTTTATGATGGATAGATGCACATTTATCACGGATAGATGCCCTTTTATGATGGATAGATGCCCTTTTATGAAGGATAGATGCACTTTTATGATGGACAGATGCACTTTTATCATGGATAGATGCACATTTATCACGGATAGATGCACTTTTATGATGGATAGATGCACTTTTATGATGGACAGATGCACTTTTATCATGGATAGATGCCCTTTTATGATGGACAGATGCACTTTTATGATGATGCACTTTTATGATGGACAGATGCACTTTTATCATAGATAGATGCACATTTATCACGGATATATGCACTTTTATAATGGATAGATGCACTTTTATCATGGATAGATGCACTTTTATGATGGATAGATGCACTTTTATCATGGATAGATGCACTTTTATGATGGATAGATGCACTTTTATCATGGATAGATGCACTTTTATGATGGATAGATGCACTTTTATCATGGATAGATGCACTTTTATGATGATAGATGCACTTTTATCATGGATAGATGCCCTTTTATGATGGACAGATGCACTTTTATGATGATGCACTTTTATGATGGACAGATGCACTTTTATCATGGATAGATGCACTTTGATGGACTTCCAAAAATATATATCCATTCACTGCCATTATAAAGCTTGGAAGAGCCAGGATATTTTTTTTAATATAACTCAGATTGTATTTATCTAAAAGAAGAACACACACCTAGGATGGCTTCAGGGTGAGAAAATAATGCACTAATTTTACCATCTCTTTAAGTTAGATAAATGCACATACAAATATTCAGAAAAATACATAAAGAACAGCAGCACATGCAAATATGTATCGCATCCCACTCTGAATATCTTAACGTCACAGCCTTTTTCTGTAAGAACCAGATTTGTTGCTGAATAAATACAGTAAATGTTCATAAGCATGCAGCAGCCGTGTCAGTGTGTTGCTGTGACTGAACAACGAACACCGCCGAGGCATTTTTTGTGAAATATGCATGATTTTGTAAGCAACGCTGTTTGACTGCCAGCCTGGAGAAAACGCATGAGGATGAGGGGAAAGAGTCACACTGAGAACAAAGAGAGCGAGATAAAACCGAGTAATCGTACACGTTCACACTGATCAACTGTGAGCAAACTGAGAAGTTAATGAAGAGATGTGCTACAGACTGTCTTCAGAAACTATTGGGCTTATGATGAGAAGAAGAAGCATCAAGTTGTTCCCCACACACACACATTTCCTTAGAGAGGAGAATATGTTTATGGTGTTTAAAGGCGCCACAGCCGATTTGAGATCTAAAATAAGAGCAATATAATTATTTGAATCATGTGATGAGAAATAATTGAGTGCATATTGAGAAATCATTTTTTAATCTAATCATGATCTTCAAACTTGTGCTCAAACTACTGTACACGAGACCCATATAACCTTCAGACTTCAAGGCTTTGTTCTGCTTTCACACACAAGCCTCTGTCAAAGTTTGTCTTGATAAACTTTCCTTCTGTCTGCTCTTCAGGCTTCGTTATCTATTCTATATGTTGTCTGAAAGGTCTCGGCCCCTCTCAAGTTTCAAAAGAATACTTGATCTGATCATATTCATATCTGCCTAAAACTTTCCATATCTGCATGATTTGCATTACGACCGGATCTGTTCATGACTGTGAGAACAGTGGGCGAGGACTCACAGGATTCATAACAGTGAACGAGAGATGCTGATGATGTTACAAAACCAAAACAATATTACAAATATGCAATAATGTCAACACTTACAATAACTTACTCGGCCAGATTGTCTTCAAACTGTCACTTATTTACTGTAAAGAAATTACTTTTACTGTAGTCATCAAATATACATTACCGTAAATTGATCAAAAGTGAGACATTAAAGACATTTATAATTTTACAAATGATTCTATTTCAAATAAATGCTGTTCTTTTGAACTTTATATTCATCAAAGAATCCTGAAAAATAAAATGCATCATGGTTAACTCAAAAATAGGATTTAATGATAATCATAAATGTTTTTTTCAGTATCAATGGATCGATGGATGTATAGATGGATGATAGATGGATTGATGATGGATGGATGGATGTTTAGATGGATGAACGGACAGAAGATAGATAGATAGATGATAGATAGATAGATAGATAGATAGATAGATAGATAGATAGATAGATAGATAGATAGATAGATAGATAGATAGATAGATAGATAGATAGATAGATAGATAGATAGATAGATAGATAGATAGATAGATAGATAGATAGATAGACGGATAGATAGATAGATAGATAGATAGATAGATAGATAGATAGATAGATAGATAGATAGATAGATAGATAGATAGATAGATAGATAGATAGATAGATAGATAGATAGATAGATAGATAGAGTTTTATAATGATGACGATAACGTGATTTACTTTCAGGTGTTTATGTTGCCGTGTGACCTGTGTACTTAAGCCGATTGGTTGCTGTGTGTGTCCTCTGTTTCTCTCTCTCTCTCTCACCCAAAAGCCTCATGGGATATCAGGCAAGTGACATGTCAAGCCTTACGTTTTATATTGCATGTGATTTGACATCAATAAAAATGACACACAGCCTCAATCGCTAAAGTGCTGCAAACTCCGGCGGAGAGCATTAAACTCAGTGTTTCATGAGGGAACAGCCTGAAACACACGCTGAGCCGTAACACACACACTCACACACACACACACACACATGTTCTGATTAGAAGCTGTCAAGAGTTAGTGCACTTGTTTCATAGGGTGAGAATGAGCGCTAGCAGAATCATAGTTATAATCATGTTTCATTAAAGCTGTGATCACGACATTGAAGCACAAAACACTGAATCAATCACGCAAGTTTCACCAAATATCAGACAAACTCAAAGTCCGCCGTAAAACAACTTCAGCAAGATTATAGTGTCATTTATTCAGCTTAACTCAACCGAATATTCAATGAGTATTCAAACATCCATCCATCATCCATCATCCATCATCCATCTAAACATCCATCCATCATCCATCATCCATCATCCATCTAAACATCCATCCATCCATCCATCCATCAATCCATCATCCATCATCCATCTAAACATTCCATCCAACATCCATCCATCATCCATCCATCATCTATCATCCATCTAAACATCCATCCATCCATCCATCCATCAATCCATCATCCTTCCATCCATCTATCCAACATCCATCTAAACATTCCATCTAAACATCCATCCATCCATCCATCCATCATCCATCCATCCATCATCCTTCCATCCATCCATCCAACATCCATCCATCATCTATCATCCATCCAACATCCATCCATCATCTATCATCCATCCATCATCCATCCATCATCTATCATCCATCTAAACATCCATCCATAGACGTTGGAACAGGGGGGGCGGGAGGGGCGGCCGCCCCCCCTCGAATGGCCGCCCCCCTCCCCCGGCCGCCCCCTAAATTCACCTAAGCACGGGCGTCAGTTTGAAATTTGCTGGGCACAGAGACACGTTCGGAAGTGCTGGGTACAAACTTGTCAAACTGTGCAGCCTTTCTATTCAACCCATACATAAATAAATCCAGTGCTCGAATTGAGGGGGGGCTGGGGGGATCCGGGACCCCCCATAAGGTATTAGGGACCTCCCATAAGAAGTAAAAAATAGAATTAGGGGGGTCCCTCAGATATTTTTATTTTAGTAAAAAATAATAATAACAAATCTGATTAAATGCATGCAATGGATACAGTAAATTTCGCGAATTTATTATTTACAATATATTTTTGTTCGCTTTAAATTGTAAACGCCCGCCCCACATCTAAAGAGTGCTGTGCGCAATGATATCGTTGACTGACAGGACTGTTTGATTGGCGCCGCTCTGTTGAAGCTAATTTTAACTTTTAAAAAATGAAAAAGATAAACCTCCACTCGAGGTCGGGAAGAGAAAGCTTTTTACCGACTTTTTTGAGGGGTAATTGTCTCTCTTTATATATCTTTCTACTTTATATCTACCCACACCATATCGGGGCTTCTGTATTCCTTGCGTAAATTGGAAACATTTAGGCTTAAGTTACTTTTTTTCCACCATTATTAATAGTCCTGGTTCTACGGGAGTGCTAGAGATCTCGACGGAGATGGATAACAGTTTTTCAGCAAAGGGAACGATCGTTGTGTGCTTTCTAATTTCCATTCAGAATTTGTATAAAACTTGTTTTTCATGCTGCCAGGATCGGCCACGTAAACACAAAGTTTTGGGTTTCAAAGTTCACTTTCAAAGTTCACTCTTAAAATAGCAATAATTGACATCGATTGGCATGGCATTGTTTGTTTCTGAATAAAGCTGCCTTTTTCGCTAGTCATGGTCGTTGAATAGTTGCTGACCTACTGAGTGCTTTTCCGCCACCTACTGGACGTAACTATGTAAAAATCGCATGTGCTGAAATAGTTGAAAAATCCCCACCATATAATATCTAATAAACAAGTTTCATCTATTTAATCAAGTCTTTTGAAACCAACATTATTACCACAGTGTCACATCCACATTAATCATGCAGTTGTTTTTAGGTTAAAAACAACATTTGTAAATAAATCATTTTGTTGGATGTACACAACTGTTCAAAAGTCTCTTCTGCTCACCAAGCCTGCATTGATTTGATGCAAAATACAGTAAAAACAGTAATTTTATGAAATATTATTACAGTTTAAAATAATAATATAATAAAATATTGTTTATTTCTGTGATCAAAGCTGAAAACCATCGTTTCTCCAGTGTTCATCATGATCCTTTAGATCTGAAATATAAAACTTTTTGTAGCATTATACACTACCATTTAAAAGCTTGCGGTCAGTAAGAATGTATTTTTAAAAAAAATGTTGGGAAATAAATTAATACTTTTATTCAGTATGGTCACATTAAATTGATCAAAAGTGACAGTAAAGAAGTTTATAATGTAACAAAAGATTCTATTTCAAATAGAAACTGTTGTTTTGAACTTTCTATTGCTAAAAAATCCTGAAAAATAAAATAAATGTTTATTACATAAATGTTTGTTGATCATCAGACGGATCATGTGACACTGAAGACTGGAGTAATGATGCTGAAAATTTGTGAAAATTCTGCTGCCCTCTAAATCCAAACCTTTAGTAAGTAATTTAAAATAATAATTATATATATAGCCTAATATAATTATTTTTCAAGTGGTTTTAATAAATAGTATACATTTATGCATATTATATAAATATATGCTAAAACACAAACACAAACACAACCCCCCCCCCCCCCCCCCAGGAAAAAAATTGGGGACCCCCCATAAGACTTGACTCAATTCGAGCACTGAATAAATCGATCCGCCAGATTTCATTTGACCGTTTGAATGGTCTCGTGGTGGCTCTTTTGCCCAGAGTGGGTTCTAATCCGGCCTTGGTACAGTTTTTTTTCTCTCTCATCAAAATAGAATATGTCCATCTGTGGTTACAGTCAATATCAAGCATAGGACACATTTATTTTGTGATTTTACCGGAATGAATAGAGTCTCCGACGTAAAGGCGATTAAAGTGCGCGTCCGAGTGAAGACTGCGCGCCACAGAGAACATATCTACAACTGACAGCAGCGGCAACAAGCGTTCCTCTTGATTTCAAAAACAAAACATTTTAGCGCTAGATCTCTTATTTAAACGAACTAAATTAATGCTCTGCTTAACAGGATATGTTTTATTCATGTTTAAAACGTTTTATTTTCCGATATATGGTGACTCAAGCACTGATGGATCAAGGAGCGGTCCATCAAAAGAGTCACCATATCGGAAAACATGGAATGAGTCAGACATAGCCCACAGTACTTCTGACTTATTATGTTTTTTAAAAGAATTTCGTTTTTATAAATTGTATTTAATTTTAATCAATGATTTTAATCAACAAGTTGACTGATAAATTCTCAGAAAATGGATTTAATACCAATATTTTGAAACGGTGCGTAATCCCCCCCCCCACCCCCACCGGGAATTCCGCCCCCCCTCTCACAAAATAGTTCCAACGTCCATCCATCCATCCATCATCTATCATCCATCTAAACATCCATCCATCCATCATATCCATCCATCATCCATCTATGATCCTTCATTCCTTCCTTCCTTCCATCCATCCATCCATTCATCCATCATCTATCATCCATCTAAAAATCCATCTAAATATCCATCCATCCATCCATCCATCATCCATCTATCATCTATCCATCAACTATCATCCATCCATACATCATCCATCAACTATCATCCATCCATCCATCCATCATCCATCTATCATCCATCCATCCATCCATCATCCATCTATCATCCATCCATCAACTATCATCCATCCATCATCCATCCATCATCCATCTATCATCCATCCATCAACTATCATCCATCCATCCATCCATCATCCATCTATCATCCATCCATCAACTATCATCCATCCATCCATCATCCATCAACTATCATCCATCCATCAACTATCATCCATCCATCCATCCATCCATCCATCATCCATCTATCATCCATCCATCAACTATCATCCATCCATCAACTATCATCCATCCATCCATCCATCCATCCATCCATCCATCATCCATCTATCATCCATCCATCAACTATCATCCATCCATCCATCCATCCATCCATCCATCCATCATCCATCTATCATCCATCCATCAACTATCATCCATCCATCCATCCATTCATCATCCATCCATCATCCATCTATCATCCATCCATCAACTATCATCCATCCATCCATCCATCCATTCATCCATCATCTATCATCCATCTAAAAATCCATCTAAATATCCATCCATCCATCCATCATCCATCTATCATCCATCCATCAACTATCATCCATCCATCCATCCATCCATCATCCATCTATCATCCATCCATCAACTATCATCCATCCATCCATCATCCATCCATCATCCATCTATCATCCATCCATCAACTATCATCCATCCATCCATCCATTCATCCATCATCTATCATCCATCTAAAAATCCATCTAAATATCCATCCATCCATCCATCATCCATCTATCATCCATCCATCAACTATCATCCACCCATCCATCCATCATCCATCTATCATCCATCCATCAACTATCATCCATCCATCCATCATCCATTAACTATCATCCATCCATCAACTATCATCCATCCATCCATCCATCCATCCATCATCCATCTATCATCCATCCATCAACTATCATCCATCCATCAACTATCATCCATCCATCCATCCATCCATCCATCCATCATCCATCTATCATCCATCCATCAACTATCATCCATCCATCCATCCATTCATCATCCATCAACTATCATCCATCCATCCATCCATCCATCATCCATCCATCATCCATCTATCATCCATCCATCAACTATCATCCATCCATCCATCCATTCATCCATCATCTATCATCCATCTAAAAATCCATCTAAATATCCATCCATCCATCCATCATCCATCTATCATCTATCCATCAACTATCATCCATCCATACATCATCCATCAACTATCATCCATCCATCCATCCATCATCCATCTATCATCCATCCATCAACTATCATCCATCCATCCATCCATCATCCATCTATCATCCATCCATCAACTATCATCCATCCATCCATCATCCATCAACTATCATCCATCCATCCATCCATCCATCCATCATCCATCTATCATCCATCCATCAACTATCATCCATCCATCCATCCATCATCCATCTATCATCCATCCATCAACTATCATCCATCCATCCATCATCCATCAACTATCATCCATCCATCAACTATCATCCATCCATCCATCCATCCATCCATCCATCCATCCATCATCCATCTATCATCCATCCATCAACTATCATCCATCCATCCATCCATCCATCATCCATCTATCATCCATCCATCAACTATCATCCATCCATCCATCCATCCATCATCCATCTATCATCCATCCATCAACTATCATCCATCCATCCATCCATTCATCATCCATCAACTATCATCCATCCATCCATCCATCCATCATCCATCTATCATCCATCCATCCATCCATCCATCTATCATCCATCCATCCATCCATTCATCCATCATCTATCATCCATCTAAACATCCATCTAAATATCCATCTATCCATCAACTATCATCCATTCATCATCCATCCGTCCGTCTATCCATCCGTTCATAATTCAATAGAACGGCAGTGACAAAATATCCCACTCAGCCCAAATATAAAACAGTGTGTTCATGTAAATGTGGCGTCTGAAGGGACGGGGGGTTTGTTAACATAAGCAGTAATAATGATGATCTTGTAACTTGTGCAACATCAAAGGAAAGTGAAGAAGAAAGGCACAAGTGAAGCCCATAATAATCTCTGGTAATGTGACCGTTGGGTGAACTCTTGCATGATGCTGTCAGAAGGCCGTGAGCTTTCGCCTCTTTAATCACTCAGAAAGATGAAGGACAGATGACGCTCGGGTCAGCAGAACTGCTGTGTTTGACCACAGAAAACTAAGCGTCCATTTCAACAGAACGCGTGACGGAGACACAGAGGAGCAAGAGGGCAAGCTAAAGGGTTAAAAATGTACTAAAGGAACAGTTCATCCATAAAACAAAGTCTGAAAAGAAATGTTGATCCAAACCCAGATTATTTTCTTTCTTTTGTTTGATAAAACATCTGCCAAATGTAAATATCATATTTTCATATTTCAGGTCCTCTGAATATGATGTGAGATCTTGTGAGATCTTGTGAGATCAAAGCATCACATGACTTTAAAAAGATGTGTAGTACATGAGTCACAGGGTTATTAGAAACTAAACCCAGTTTTAAAAAGTTTTAGCTCATTAATCATTGATCTGATGTTCCCTGCCTTTTATTTGAGAAATGTTTGTAGTTCTATTGCTATTGCTATTTTTACGTAAATATGTAGGCTATTTCTTTAATTAGGATTATATCCTAAATTTAAATGGACAATTTACATATGAATTAAGTGTAGAGGAAGCATTGCTTTACTTCATATTTGTACTTATTATTACTTAATACAAATTTATATTTCTTTTGTTTCGGACGCGTCCCCTTGTGGTCAGATGGGCATGGGTCACATGATCCGTCCCTGTAGCCAAACCAGTGCAAACGTGTGTGTTTATTGATTGCATCATTGGATTTGATTATATGGCCCATTTGTTTCATGGATGGATGTATCGCATCAGTTGGTAAGACGGATTAATTGCATTTTTTTGTTGCATTTTTCTGTTAAGTTCACATTTAAAAGCTAGTAGGTTGTGAATTGTTTAAATGAGTTACTGAAATAAGCACAGGAGTTCGGCTCAAAACACGAGCGAATCTTTTGCACTTATCATAGGTATAAATGCCTGGATGATGATGATGATGAAGGCTGGTTCAGATATTAGCTACATTATAGCTCTGCTATATTGGAAAGCCTAATGTTGAAATGAAGAGCTCGTGGTTTAGCTGCTTAGTTGTAATAATTACATTCTCTGACTGTTAAAAACGCCAACTGAGAGCCTTTCCTATATCATTACTACATCCAGGATACACAATAGGCTCCAGTTAATAAGTTAGCAAAAATCAAGAGAAATATGAGCTTAATATTGTGATTAAAAGGTTTTCCCCCCTATGGGGGGACAGGTTGCATTTTTATAATAAAAAAAATATGGATTTGGATTATGCTGATTTGCGCCTTTTAAAATTTGTAGTTACTTTTAATCTGTGTGTATATTCCATTCTATCTAGTATTAAACGTTATTAGACTGTTGTAGAAAAACGCGTTTGACCCTGAACGCTTTCCGTTCAGCGTCCGTTGCTAAGAGACGCGTCCAAACGCTGGCTAGTTAGCTCAGGTGAACGGACGCTCTCAACATAAACCAAACACGTAAACGATAACCTGCATAAAAATCAATTTTTGTCTTTGAGCTCCTCTTAACTAACAGCTGAGCTGCTGTTGTACGGCTGAGGACTTGAAATGGATCTTCGTATTCGACAATATCTATTAAAAGCTCAGGAGAAAAAAGGTAACGTTAATGCTTGCCGTTAAATTACGTTACGTGTTTTTTAGTCGATGTAATGTGATTGTTTTATTATCTTGTGATGTTAGTCGAGTGAAAACGCATTCATGAGGGGTTAGTTGTCGCACAGAGTAAGTCAAAGTTGTTTTCCATGTGTGTTGTGCAGATGTTGCGTTTGTGAGAAGAGCGCATGCGCTGATCGGATCTTCTCAGTCTGAGCTCAGGGTTGTGTGTGCTGAACAAGCTCTACAGGTGAGACTACACAACACACGTTTATTACAGTCTGTATCGTAAAAAGCGTTATATAAATACAGGTAACTTGACGTCACACTCTACCTGCTCTTGTCATGGAGGTAAAAACTAACGTTAGTGGTACTTCAAAAAAATTCTACAGGGAAAGTGAAATTTATTTTGAACGATCATTAAAAAAAAATCTTTAAAAAACATCATTAAAAAAAAGAAGATATTCTTCTTGTAAAATGCATTGAGTTTGTGCTTAAAACAAGAACAAATAGAACGCGTCGGATCCACATGCTACATCATACCAGATGTGGCCCGGATACCAGATGTGGCCCGGATCTGGGCCGACACTGTTGCTGTCTGGGCCGACTTCTTCACACCATCATCGCTCCTGTTAGCCGGGTGGAGCCACAAAGGTGGATAGTCGCTGTGCGAAACATAAATCTAAACTTTGAGTCCATAAAAGTTTCCACATTGGTGCTCATCCAATAGCAAGCCAAGCAATTCTGTTGCCATTTCACATCAAATGTGTGTATAAATCATCTCTAATATGCTGACACAATTCAAACACACATTCGACCAACAGAAAAACGCAATAATGTGAACCGTCCCATTCCTGAGGAGAGAAAAGCTGACAAACCGAGCCGAGCAGTTGAGCAGGCTTTTGCTCAATGATTTGTGAAGTGAGAAATCCTCAATAGATAAGCGGCAGCATATGAGCATTGTGAAGCCATTCCTCTCAGGACTGAAGAAGTGTGTAATATACACTGGGCTTGTCTGAGGTGTAAGCCGAATGCAGAATGCACTCGAGCACTTTAAAAAGTTCCTTTATGTGCTTCCTGATGTGGCAACATTTTTATTGCCGACTGGGAAATATGTCTGAAGCTTAGGGGTTTCATTTGTAGAGAAGTTCCTGATGGTAAATCCTGCTGTCTTGCTGAACACTGCCTATATAGACTGCATCGTGACTGAAAGAAAACCTCATAAGTGACTGAATAGGCAGCCGGTGATTTCCAATACATAGAGATTATATTAACATGCCAAAAATCTAAATACTGTATAGCAAATCTCGTTGCTTGGTTGTTTATATCGCAAAACTCCATTATCACCCAAGCCACACACACCTGTCAATAAAAGGTCTGACAGATGAAAATGAATGTCAGAGCAAAAACCAAGCCTACAGAGTTGTTCTAACCTACAAACCTGTTCTTTGCTTTTTTTGACTGTAGATTGATGTGGAAAAAGTAATTTAAAGCCCTATAAGGCTGCAAAAAAATGTGAAAAAATATTGTACCTATAGTAAATCTCATCTGCTTGATTGATTATCATCCTAAAATGTAAGTATATTATCTTCCAGCTGTAATCTGATGAATGCAACTGTACTACGGTTTTATAAACGTCATGATTTTCTGTAAAAGCTGCTTTGAAACAACGTGTACTGTGAAAGTGCAATATATATATATATATATATATATATATATATATATATATTTTAAATATTATTTATTTATTTATAAAGGGACCATGTAAAAAAAAGTATTTAAATGTTTCATGCATTGTACCGGATTTAGCCAAAGGCTATTTTTCATCCGTAGTCCCCAGACATTGACTTGACTAATGACACCCGGCTCTAATATGCAAACCGTTTATTTTACAGTGGCCTTGTATCATAGTAATAACAGTAAATTATGCATATTACATGCAATTAACCCTCAACCAAACCCTAATCTTACCCTAACCCTATAGTAAGCACATTAATATTACTCAGTACTTAAATATATAATCACGACTCCTTCAAATAAAGTGTAACCAAAAAATGCACAGTATGCACACTGTAAAAAAATATTGTTGGTTTAGCTTAAAAAAGTAAGTAACCTTTTTAAGTTGAATTTTAAGTTGATTGAACTAGAAAAAGTGAGTTAATGCAATGAAGGAGATTAATTTAATCATCAGAAACTCAAAATAATAAGTTATCTCAACTAAATAAATTATTTAAGTTGATTTGACAAAAGAAAAAAATGTTGTGATAACAAACCTTGAAAATATTTTTTTTTACACACACTGTAAAAAAATATTGTTGGTTTAACGTAAAAAAATGAAGTAACCTGGTTGCCTTCAAATTTTAAGTTCATTGAACTGGAAAAAATTTAGTTAATACAATGAAGGAGATTGATTTAATCATTAGAAACTCAAAATATTATGTTATCTGAACTACAAAAATTATTAAAGTTGATTTGACAAAAGAAAAAATGTGATTACAAATCATGAAAATATTTTTTTTACAGTGCACGGATATATAAAACTCGAAAAATTAGAAGAATATCATGCAAAAGTCGGTAATTCAACTTAAAATGTGAAACTAATATATTAAATAGACTCATTATATGCAAAGTGAGATATTTCAAGCCTTTATTTGTTATAATTTTGATGATTATTTCACAATATTCTAATTTCGAATATGGGGTTTTATAAGCTGTAATCCATAATCATTAAAATTATAACAAATAAAGGCTTGAAATATCTCACTTTGCATGTAATGAGTCTATATAATATATTAGTTTCACCCTTTTAAGTTGAATTACTGAAATAAATGAACTTTTGTACTTGAGTTTCACCTGTAGTGTGCGTTTTGATGAATGCTTGTGTTGTGAACTGCAGGAAGGCTGAAACACTCGTGTGTGTTGTGTTGTGTTTTCAGCTGGGCTGTAGGGAAATCGCACAGGACTGCTTAAAGATGTACTTGGAAGGGAAACCCGCAGTGAATCAGTTTCTGTGTCGAGCGTATCTCTGCCAGGCTCAGCTCGTCTCTTCACACTCCATCACCTCAGCGGTGAGTCAAAGCAGTGCATGCTGGGATCATTAAAGACTGTTCATCGGGAAAGTACAGTACATATAGCACCATCTTTTATTATGAATGACTTTAGAGCAATGATAACATAGTATCTACAGTATAACAAGGCCATGGCATCAACACACACATCTTCCTTTGTGTTCTGTTGTGCCTCGATGTTTTTTTCTCAGGGGAATCCGATGAGCCGCAGGTGGTTTATTTCTGCTTCAGTGTGAAATAAATCTGTCCCTCACGTTTCATGTTATCCTGTTTCTCTCGTGTTGTATTTCCAGGAGGACTTGGATAAGGCTGTGATGTTCTATCTGAAGGCTATTGAGATCGCCAAAGACAAGTCCAGGTAGAGCAAGCTGAAAACACACACTCTCTCTCTCATTAAAATACAGGAAGTGTTTCTGTTTTAATTGAGATGATTTTTCTCACCCCATTGGCAGATAGTTTTGCTTGTTTTAATTAATTCCCCCTGGAAAACAAGATATAAAGTCTAATGGCATTTCACTCCTCTAGTAAGTGCATCTTGATTTAAGAATCTTTAGATATTTGGATTTGAAACAAGACAGAAATACTAAGTAAGAAAAGTATTTTGTAGTGCACTTGGAAAGTAACAAAGTATGAAGGGAGGTCCGGCATTCATGAAAACTCTCTGCTGATGCACACGCCGCTCTCTGGTGGATAAATTAGCCAGTCGGAGATAGAGTCTTCAACCGTCTCTTTGTTGAGACTCTGCGTTCCTCACCCATCCTGCAATAATTGCTTTATTTCTCAGGGACATTGAGGTCTCCCGTGGCTCTTTGAAAGGCCGCTCATTACACTTTCACTGGGTTTCAGATCTGAGCCCAGCGTGCCGTATAAATTGAGATGTACGGAAAAATCGGATTCTGATCTTCCCAGCAGTGATAGCTTGAATTATTAATCGGGCTACTTTTATTCCCATCTCTTTCTGTTTCTCCCCCGCCTCATTCTTTCTTCATTAGATATCATTTCCTGGTGTTCAACGCCTCGCTGTTGTTCCTGCGGTCCGTCAGGCTGTTCCTGAGGCCCGGGAAGCGGCAGAACCTGGTTTCTTCTCTCACACAGGTGGTCAAGGCTCTGGAGGAGGTTCAGGATCCGGACCATGGATGGAGGGCTGAACTAATGATGTAGGTGTGCAATTATCGTTTGGTACACCATGAACAAGAAAATAATATTTCAGGCTTTCTACTTTTCACAATTAATTCAATGTGTTTCTTAAAAAAAATTAGCTTTACCTTTTACATACATGCATCTGTGTTTATTATAATTAATATATAATAATATAATAGAAGTTAGAAATAATATATTAATTATATATTATAATTAATTCTTCATGCCTTAAAATATCTTGAATGTAACCCGACACCCTTGCCGCATTTAGTATGTGCGGTTCTATGAATATGCAAATGAGCCCCGCCTCCACTCACTCCACTGGTTGACGATCACACGTTGATCTGATTGGTTACAAGGTCGTTTTAAACAACATTAAACGCTGGATTTTCACCACAGGGGGACTTTGAGTTGCATCTGTAGATTACACTACATTTCAGTTTTTTTTTTGTCCTGCAGAAATCAGAAATCTCCAGAAGCTTTACATATACACCAAACTTTTAGTTTTATTCATATCTATATTCTGAAGGCTTTTGCAGAGGAGTTTGTTCATATCATGAACTGATGCTTATAACAGTTAATTCCTAAAACTGGCTGTATTTTTTATTTCTTGAATGATAAAAAGCGATATCCAAAACGTAAAAAGAATTTTAATCCAGGCTTTATTCAATTTAGGGATTTCCACGTAACAATTTTCTTAATGCACTGTGATCAATCAACTGGTGACACATTGATCTGTATGTCTTGCCTTAAAAATGTGGATTTAAAAAAGACTGAGTATTAAATTGAGTAATTTTCACTACAAAGTAATGAGGAATATCTTTATGCATAGTCCTTTATGATTTTGCGGTATAATTGGCACATTTTTTTGTGAGATATGTAGATTTATTATATAGAGTTAATTAAGATTTTTTTGAGGCCGTCATGACCTTTGCAGATGATTTGGTTCAGATGTTGCACCTTCATTAATGTTGGGGTTCCAGTGTGTTTTACACCACTTTTACTTATAGGTCAACTCATATAAATCCTTATGATGTGATCAAACTCTTTTATGACCGTTTTATTGTCGTAGCCATGGAATTCTGGAGCACAACGAAAACTCATCTCTAATAAAAGTTATACGATCTTTGTCATTGATCTTAAATTGAATCGGACTCTTTGCCTTGACTCTAAAGTCTTTTGTCAAAGAGATTGCATTGGAAATTCAAATAGGCAAAGGCCTGCTGTAAAACACAGAAGATTTGTGTCCGAGTGAATGGAGAGAAGGCTCGTATTTCATGTGCTCTTTCTATTCAGACACCTTGTTGAATGTCTACTTGATGCTGGGACGAGGGAAGAAGCAGTTGCCATGGCCAAGGTCACCTCTGATTTTATAGAATCACATAAACCAGAGCTTTATCCCAGGATTTTCTCCATACAGGTACATTTTTAAGGATTCTCTTATATATTGCATGCCACTTCCGTTTATTTATCGTGCTCAAGCTCCTGCAACCTTCATTAGCTCAGGCTCTTCTTCATCTTGTGTTTGCTTTATTCTCCTTAGAACTACAATGTTTTTGGATAATATTTGTTCTTAATTAATAAACCAACATCGGGTTATTTACTCAATATGTTTTGGTCTCGCAGTACTGCTAATATTGCTAATTTCCTCATTTGTGAGTTTATCTGCTAATTGAATGAATGCAATTGTGCTAAATGTAAATGTAGTTACTGGCTCATTGCGTTTCCTCCGCAGGTTCGACACAACCTCATGGATTTCTCTGAAAAGCTGAATGATAAAAACCCTAAATTGCTCGTGATCTACAAGATCCAAAAGCTAAAACAGTAAGGAGGATTATTTCTCTCGTCAATATGTGAACAGCTGCGTTTCATTGTTGTAACTTTACAACTTCTCCACTTCTCCAATGAAAACAACACGTTAAAATATTTAATTGTTATCAAACAGGTTTCCTAAAAACTTGGCATGTCTGCCATCGGTTGGACAAACAGGTAGTCCAGTTTACATGTTGAGCAGCTCAAACAAACACATCAATGTTTTAAAACATAAATATGGTGCATTTCTCACCTATTTCAGCAATTTTACCATGTTTAATGTATGACAGCAGCCTGGAGTCTCTGTTTCACTCTTCTGAATCTACGAATAACTCTCATATAGTGACTCTGAATATAAAAAAAGAAAATATTTTAAGGACATACAGCTTTTTTGCAGAACATTACTTTGTTTATTTTAAATTTGGCTCTTTTTTAAATTTTTTTTATTAAATTTTTATCTTCAAAAGACAAACTCCATTAGCTATGTTTCCATCCAAAGTTGTGTATTTAAGTTATGTGCAAAACTGGAATATTGCATAAATCATTAGCAAATTTCAATCCCATGATGTTTTCTAGAGAACAATATTAACACTTCCTGGGAAATTGGCACTAAATATCAATCATGAAACTGTGAGTTTCTGCAATCTGACTCTTTCCCCTCTCTCATAAATGAGTTTGTCCCGGAGTTTTTGTCATTCGGATGCTGGTGTTTGGGAACGCGGTCATGTGAGACGCTTCTGTAGGGAATTAAACCAAATTGGAAATAAAAATAGTGGATGGAAACATAGCTATTGATGTTTTGCTACTGTGGTTTAGATGTGTTGGGTCTTCAGATAATTTAATTGAAAGAATTGGATGTGAACTCAAAGAAATACTACAGCTTTATTCCTCAGAAACAAATTACACATGCATCAAGTGTATTCCTCGAGTCAGTCACATACAATTTAATAAGACGTGTTGAAAGTCTTGATCTGCGTATGGTTGCAGCTTCTGCCCACCTTTCACATTTAATATAGTCACAAGAGTCAAGAGTGGCATAAAATACACAATATATGGTGACTCATTTATGTCGACCAAGGGCTGCCATGTCTTCTGAGGTAGCAACAGTAAATCTCGCCAGCCATAAATCAGCAAAACAAGAGTGTTTATAGTCAGTGCAGTTCCTTGTTTTAAAGAAGGATGGAGGAATCTGCCCCATCATCTATTCACAGCATCTTCAGGGTTACAAATCCAGGATGCTTACAGATCTTTAAGCACCGGCACCTGCTTACATCTATCATCAGAACCGATGTGTTTCTTCCATACAGAAGTTCAAACCTGAGGTTTGCCTTCAAGGGCATTGCAAGCGAATCTCTGGTTTAGGCAATCTGTTTTGAGCCGCAAGGCAGCAGGGATCAGGCGATGTCTCAAACAGATGTGTTTGTCAAACTACGGTTCTGACAATAAATCTCAAAAAAGCCCGCTCTGATCCATGTCAGAAAATCTTATTTCTGAGACTGGAAATAGATTCTCTACAAAACAAGTTTTCAGGTTTCCGCAGCTGATTTCATCCTCATGGTCCATGGAGCAGCGGGTAGATGCATAAACTAGCATTATTGATGTGCAATACAGTATTGATGCATACTGTGTGCTTTCCAATCCAGTGATTGTAGAGTTAAAGACCCACTATCCAATAAGACTTTTTCCACCATTTGTTACATTTGTTTTTATCCAAAGTGACTTGCATTGCATTCAAGGTAAATTAAGTTGAACGGGATTACTAGTCGCTCTGGGTCAAAATTGCATTTTTGGGGTTGCCTGGGTTAAACCCCTACTCTTTTTCTGAAGGACATCCTGGAGAGAGTCAGGAACTCGGTTTCATCCGAAAGACAGTGCTCTTTGACAGTATAGTGTCCCCATCACTTTACTGGGGCATTAGGACCCACACAGACCACAGGGTGAGCAGACCCTACTAAATGGGGTAAATGGACTGCATTTATACTGTATAGCGCTTTCATAGACCTAATGGCCACCAAAGCGCTTTACATATTGCCTCACATTCACCCATTCACACACACATACACCGACGGCGGTGTCAGCCATGCAAGGCGCCATCCAGCTTGTCTTGCTCATGGACACCTCGACACTTGGTCAGGTGGAACCGAGGATTGAACCACCAACCTTTCGGTTTGAAGACAATCCACATGAACCACTGAGCCACTGCCGTCCAGGTCTCCCATCCAGGTACTGACCAGGCTCAACCCTGCTGCACTCCCTTAGAGCTGAGTTGGAGACCTTACTGTGGGCCTCCTCAGTAGTCCAGTAGCGTAAGGTTTATACTCCCCTTGCTTCAAGGGTCGATAAACAATTCTGCTGAGTATACTGCCCATTGGCAATGTGAAATAAATATAACCAGGCCCACAGGTTCTGTGAGAGCATCTTGTTTCTGAGGCTAGCTCTGCTAATAATCTTGTTATCGAGTAGTTAGGCCTCCTTGAAAGCGGCTCCCCAACGAGTTGGGTGCTGAGCATTACAAAAGCATTGAGTATCACGTTGCAAGCTCCCATGGAGCCTCCCTGATTCTAGCCCAGAGCCAGGTCAATACCTACCAGGTTGAGCCTAGTACTCCAAACCTCATCTAGAGGTTCATTCTGTGGAGTACTTAGTACCCTAAGTCTGACCGGAAGGTCGAAGGACTCTTGCAAGGCCTCCCTGTTAGATCAGCCCCCAGAGCTGGTGCTACTCCCCTCACTAGGCTCCCTTTAGAGTGACCAGCCTCCAACACGCTTTGAAAAACAAGCGCTCTGTAGATCAAGGATCAAGAAACACCCCTCGTTTGCAAGAGGTCGAAAGCGCAATGCTGAGTTCTGCTCTCCTGGATACCCGTCTTTGTGATCCGGTGTGAGATGGTTACTGCCACTACCTGCAGTCCTCCCCATCGGATGCCTCTATAAGTTGAGGCAAGACTCTGTTTAGGAAATAGACAGGTTGCTGGCAAAACTAGGTCAGTAAAGTGGACCAGGTCAGCCTCAACGCTTTGCATGAGCTCGGATCAGTGAGGCTTACGATCAATCAGTTCCAAAAAGAAATACCGGTCCTGTGCTAATTGCATGAAAACAATGTTGGGTAACATAAGTCACTTTACAATAAAAGTCACAGCACATTTCAGATGTTAAAAAAACCTTTTCCTTGGAATTGAACCCATCACTGAAATACAGGCTGATGGTCGACCTGCTGGGCATTGCTACCTGACGCACCTCCACCGGTGCCTTTTGTGCAGGTGTGCTCCACCTCTTTGGGCATGAAATGGGTCATCAGCTGGGGACCACCAGTCATTGATGTTTCGTTCCTTTAACCCCAGTACATCTCCTGGTGGCGGAGCGATGGCAGGGATCACTCCCTGCCACCCCCTGCTGATGCCCTAGATGTTACTTGGCCCCCATCCCTTGTGCTTCCTCCTTAGCCACAGCCAAAAGCTGCCCCTCTCAGCCTCCTCTGCCAGTCCTTTAATGGCTTTTCGACACCCATTTCGCGGAGCAGACGAACCAATTTTTCATGATTTTGTTGTTGCTATGTTTTTCTGTTTGATCTAGAGAAACACTTTTTCCATTTTCTTCACAGTATGGTTGATATCAATGAACTGAGGAGAGATGAGGTGAAGGCACTGAAGGAGGTTTTCCTGCTTCTGATACAGTCATCAGAACCCAAAGCGTCTGACATCCAGGGCTCCCGTCCTCCAGCGCACATGCATAGCTCTAGTGCTCCACCCAACATCCCTGAATCCAGCCCTCCAACCATTACACACAGCTCTAGTGCTCCACCCAACATCCCTGAATCCAGTCCTCCAATCATCAAACACAGCTCGAGTACTCCACCCAACATCCCTGAATCCAGTCCTCCACCTATCAAACACAGCCCTAGTGCTCCACCCAACATCCCTGAATCCAGTCCTTCACCCATCAAACACAGCCCTAGTGCTCCACCCAACATCCCTGAATCCAGTCCTCCACCCATTACACACAGCTCGAGTACTCCACCCAACATCCCTGAATCCAGTCCTCCACCTATCAAACACAGCCCTAGTGCTCCACCCAACATCCCTGAATCCAGTCCTCCGCCCATCAAACACAGCTCTAGTGCTCCACCCAACATCCCTGAATCCAGTCCTCCGCCCATCAAGCACAGTTCTAGTGCTCCACCCAACATCCCTGAATCCAGTCCTCCGCCTATCAAACACAGCCCTAGTGCTCCACCCAACATCCCTGAATCCAGTCCTCCACCCATCAAACACAGCCCTAGTGCTCCACCCAACATCCCTGAATCCAGTCCTCTGCCCATCAAACACAGCCCTAGTGCTCCACCCAACATCCCTGAATCCAGTCCTCCACCCATCAAACACAGCCCTAGTGCTCCACCCAACATCCCTGAATCCAGTCCTCTGCCCATCAAACACAGCCCTAGTGCTCCACCCAACATCCCTGAATCCAGTCCTCCGCCCATCAAGCACAGCTCTAGTGCTCCACCCAACATCCCTGAATCCAGTCCTCCGCCTATCAAACACAGCCCTAGTGCTCCACCCAACATCCCTGAATCCAGTCCTCCACCCATCAAACACAGCCCTAGTGCTCCACCCAACATCCCTGAATCCAGTCCTCTGCCCATCAAACACAGCCCTAGTGCTCCACCCAACATCCCTGAATCCAGTCCTCTGCCCATCAAACACAGCCCTAGTGCTCCACCCAACATCCCTGAATCCAGTCCTCTGCCCATCAAACACAGCCCTAGTGCTCCACCCAACATCCCTGAATCCAGTCCTCCACCTATCAAACACAGCCCTAGTGCTCCACCCAACATCCCTGAATCCAGTTCTCCGCCCATCAAACACAGCTCTAGTGCTCCACCCAACATCCCTGAATCCAGTCCTCCGCCCATCAAGCACAGCTCTAGTGCTCCACCCAACATCCCTGAATCCAGTCCTCCGCCTATCAAACACAGCCCTAGTGCTCCACCCAACATCCCTGAATCCAGTCCTCCACCCATCAAACACAGCCCTAGTGCTCCACCCAACATCCCTGAATCCAGTCCTCTGCCCATCAAACACAGCCCTAGTGCTCCACCCAACATCCCTGAATCCAGTCCTCTGCCCATCAAACACAGCCCTAGTGCTCCACCCAACATCCCTGAATCCAGTCCTCCACCCATCAAACACAGCCCTAGTGCTCCACCCAACATCCCTGAATCCAGTCCTCTGCCCATCAAACACAGCCCTAGTGCTCCACCCAACATCCCTGAATCCAGTCCTCCGCCCATCAAACACAGCCCTAGTGCTCCACCCAACATCCCTGAATCCAGTCCTCTGTCCAGCTCCTGCAGCTCCAGTGTTTGTCTGGATCTTGACTCGTCCATTCTACTGACTGACAGGTGCGTCTAACATTTATGATTGTCACAGCAGCATCATGATGTTAAATGAAAGATGTTTTCTATTTCCGTAAATCAAGATACATTTACTGGAGAAGTAAAATGAGTGCATCAAATGTATCAAAGTCAAGTGACCAATGGAGTCAGAAAAATAAGATTAAGTCAAAAGGGGAAAAAAAATCTTTCACTTTCAAGGGAACTCGCGCTGCATCGAAACCCTGTAGGAATGCCCCTGCGTGATTGCGTCTTGAAGCACTTATGGAATCAGTCCAATGGCGTGATGGAACGTCAGAAAACTGTAAAGTACAACTGAACCAAAAAATGTACATAAACCATCAGTGGGTTCTGCAAACCCTTATTCAAACTGGCTCACCGGATCCTCCTTTGGGCCCAAGGGAAACTGCTCTCTCTGAGGGCATCATATATTCCAGGGTATTTAAATCATCCTGTCGAGACGGGCCTAGGCCCGGGTAATGGAGACTCCACCCCGAAGAGGTGGAGCTCCTATTGGCAAACTTCGGTCAAGCTGAAGTAGATCTCAAGAGACGACACACTGTCCACTTTGGTTCTCCCTCGCTCAGCCAGCCCTTCTTAGGCTGGACGCTATGGTACAGAAGTGGCCGAGGCTACGTATTCCTACAGGAACTTTTCTCCGTAGGGTTATCCCCTCCACACTAAAGGTGTATGTGGCAGCAGTTCGCACAAGGAGGCTTGCCTGGGATTTGTCCATTTTTGTTGAAGGTCTTTCCTTGGCTCCCTTTGAGCCTACAGTATATTGAGGAGGTTTCTGAGAAGTTTCTTACTCTAAAGACTGTCTATCTCCTCGCAATTACGTCTCTCAAATGAATTGGAGACGTTTAAGCTCTCTCGGTATCTCCCTCGTGCCTGGAATTTGCGCCCGGTATGGTAAAGGCTTTTTTTCAATCTAGACCTGGTTATTTTCATAAGATTCCAACTAATATTGCGAGACCTATAGTACTGCAGGCTTTCGGTCCTCCTCCCTTCCGGACCGCAGACCAAGAGACACTTAGGCTCAATCCCAATTCACCCCTTGGCTCTACCCCTTAGCCCTACCCCTCCGTTTTGCGCGTTCACGTCTAGGGGTAGGGTGTCCTGATTCTTCACGTCTAGGGGTAGGGTGTCCTGATTCTTCTTGAGATCGAGGGGTAGGGCGAAGGGGTAGGGCTACATAGCCCTCGAAATGGAGATTTTTTAGAGGCACACTCCAAACTAAGAGCTAAGAGAAAACTTCGCGGAATGCATCGGAAATCACCGGCGAGATGGATCGCAAACGGTTAAACATTTAAATTTAGCGCCAGATGATTCCACCACGCACTTTATTTACTCGTATAATAACACTATAGTCGTTTAAATTAAGAAATGGTATAATAAATTACCTTTCCGATCAGAAAAGACATACATTTCGAGGAAGGGATGTTATAATCATCATGTTTATTCAAAGTTAAGAGCAGCTGCGCTGCCAGTTGTTGTCAGTTGTTGTCATGGAGAAATCCTGTACAAACTCTGTAACGGCAGAGCGATCGCCGACGACTGATGACGTATCGGGTTCATGAAGGGTTGTTCCATTTCGTAGGGGAATATTTCAACCCCTTGGCCCTTGTAACTCCGTTTTAAGGGCCAAGGGGTACACTCGAAAACAAGGGGTAGGGCCAAGGGGTGAATTGGGATTCAGCCTAAATCTGCTCTGCCCAGTCAGGGCCTCCATGTCCCTGTGAAGGAAATCTGAACAGTTGTTTTTTATGTTTTGGGTCAACCAGAACAGACTGCCCAGCAACTAAGCAGAGGACGAGCAAGGCTATCTCACTTATGAGTCGGCCAGTCAGCCTTCACATTTGACTGTACGGGCCCACTCAACTAGGAGTATGGCTGCTTCCAAAGCTTTACTATCAGGAGTTTCCCTCCATGTTGTTTGTGATGCGGCAGGCTGGTCCTCACCCCACACATTCCTGAGGTTCTACAACTTTGACCTCGGCTCCACTCCAGGGACACAGATGCTTCCGTCTGAATGTGAGCACTGAGTTCACACAGACGGACACTTGCTCCTATGGCGTTGTGGGTATAGTGCGTTCCGACGCAGTGCGAGTTCCCTTGAAAGGGAACATCTCGGTTACGTATGTAACCTTATGTATCTGAAGAGACGCTGCGTCACCCTGCCATACTCTCGTGATCGACTTTCTTCTGTCCATCAGAAGCTTACATTGCTTGGTTCAGGTGTGCTTTATAGTTTCCTGGTCGATGACATCACACGCCTATGTCGTTCCTTCACACCACTGGACTGATTCCATAGTGCTTCACCATGAGATCACACAGAGGCGCTCCCACAGCATTTCAAACGCAGCGTCTCGCTCCCTCTTCAGGGAACTAAGGTTACATTCGTAACTGAGATGTTTTCTTACCACATTGGCAGATATTTGCTCTTGTTTTAAGCAAAATTCAAGGTGATTTTTTGCAGTAAACCAATCTTAAGGCCCGTTCACACCAAGGATGATAACGATAAAGATATAGTTTTAAAAATTGTTCTAAATATAAAAGAATAACAATAACTGCACAGAGAAACAATATCATTGGAATCACATTCAGAGTGAATTCTTTCAGCCAATGAACGATAAAAACATTGACAGTCAATTAGAATCATCCTGCTTTAAAGAGCTCGAGCATTTAAAGATGACAAAACTGCAGTGCACTGTAAAAATGAATATGCTTTATCTAATCAATGGAATTGTGGCAACAGATTACAAGCAATATTATTAATCATATATAACAAATTAGAATTGAGTAATTATTAATCAAATTATTCCTTAAAAGTTAACCATTTAAAATGAGTAAAGTTTACACCAAAAAATGTAACAAAAATATCTCACTAACAGACAGATGTCAAAGATTAATTAAGAACTCTTTATTTTATATTGCCATCATTGAAGACACCTGATGTTAACAAACAGAATCACTGAAGGAGAAAAACAAACACTGATCACCACAATGGTGACTTAAATTTATGGGTTTTTTTTTTGGATGTTTTTGTAAGTTTTACTCATTTTAAATGGTTAACTTTTAAGGAATTAATTTGATTAATTATTACTCAATTCTAATTTGTTACATTTAATTAATAATATTGCTTGTAATCTGTTGCCACAATTTTTTTGATTAGATAATAAAGCATATTCATTTTTACGTCTGCTGGCGTGGATGTTAATATATTTACCGTTATAGATGTCTTTATAGATATCGTTGTTGGTGTGAGTGGGCCTTCAATATTATCTAATGTAATTTTGTATCCCGATTTAAGAATTTATGGACTCTAATAAATAGTTTTTTTTATAATGTATTTCCTTTTAAAACAGTAAGTTGACACAGGTCATATGGCTGGGCTCTTTTTTTAAATATAGCTAATAGGCTTTGGTTTATGTCTCATCTGGCAAAAAGCCTGAACCATGCGCGAAACACCAACAAAATATGATTTGATACTAGATATTGCATATAGCACCATTTACAGTAAATTTAAAGCAAAAGGACATTTTTTTGTGCGCAAGTCCATTTCATTGCACAAACGATGTTGTCAACAATATTTTTGGTCCTAGAAAAGAGAAAGATTAAATGCAAATGCACTAGCGTTCAAAATTCAGGGGCAGTACGATTTTTGACAGTTTTTGAACAAAGTCTGCTCACCAAGGCATTGCAACGTTATTAGAAAGTGAAGCTCCATCATGTGAAGAAAACTTCAGAAACTATTGCTGCATCACACATGAGAAAAGCTTCTGATTCACTTTCCTGCATTATTTCCAAATGCATCTTTCATTATTCCTTTCATCATTCCTATTTGTTGAGTTGTTGTCAGTTTCTCTATCATGCAAGCACCTGATACACCAAGGGCCTTTTTATAGCAGTAAAGGCAGCGAGTAGGACCTCTCTCATCACAGTTATTCCTCTTGGTTTCAGGGTTGTGTTCCTGTTAGAGCTGGCGTTCCTCTCCCTGCAGTTGCAGCAACATGACATGGCGTTGGACTGCCTGAAGGAGCTCAGCGCCTCAAATGTCACCGTAAACAGACTCATGCTTCCTCACAAAGCGCTTCTTTCCTCGTTCACTCTTGCTCCTGTTGTTTTTGTAAACACAAAGGTCTTGTGTTGTGTTCCTGAAGGTGGGTCAGCGCATAATGATGGAGTGTGTGCAGTGTGAGCTCGACCTTAACAAGAACAGAGACGGGATTGAGAATTACTCCAGATCCGGCGTGGAGGTGCTGCTTCAGGCCCAGAAGCCATCAATGTTTTATTACTGTGGACTGTTGTTTATGTTTGAGGCATTGGGAAAGTATTTTTGGTTTGAAAAGTATATTAATATTTATTCGCAAACCATACAGTATAAACAACTTTGGCAGAGTTCTTCAACCCAATCCTACAGTTTTTCCCTTCTCCAGAGCTTTTCAGATATTCATGCATCCATTTATTTATTTCTCTAGCACAGTTTAAAACAGCTCATGCTTGCCAAAGCATCTGACAAATGAACAGTGAAACTTTACAATTGCAAGGTTTCTTTTGTTTACGTTGGTTATTATGAACTAACAATGACAAATACTTCTAAAGCATCTTAGTTAATGTGTGTTTAAACATTTACTAATACATTATTAAAATCAAAAGTCACTTTGACTTTTAATGGACCTGAGATGAACAAACTAACATTAATAGAGATTAATCAGTACTGTGACAAATATTATGCTCATAGTTAATGCATTAGTATAGTTGCACAGTTAATATTGAAACATATGTAATACGACATCGGTTTAATTTTTTTCATTACCAAAATATTTTGCTAACAAACAACAATTTGCCAGTGAGAGAAGAAAAAAAGTCCAATATATATTCCCTGAAAACAATATTTTACACAATTGTGTTTCTCAATTAAATTAATTATGTTTTAAGTTTTAAGATATTTCTATTGGAAAACATCTAAACTCTTTTGCAGTAAAAAAACAGTTATTTGTTATTTTAGTATAATTTATATATAGTTATTGTGTATATTATCAGTTTTCATTTAAGTTTCTGTAATTTTATAGCCTTTTTGTTTTCATTTTAGTAATTTTAGTACTTCAACGTAAATATCTATTTCAGTTAGTGAGTTTTTTTTTTGAATGTCATTTTATCTAATATTTTTATTTCAGAAAATAAAGATATTAAAATATATTTGTATTGGAAAACATCTAAACTTTTTTGCAGTAAAAAAACAGTTATTTATTATTTTAGTATTATTTATATACAGTTAATTATCCGTTTTCATTTAATTTTTTGTTATTTTGTATTTTTTATAGCCTTTTTGTTTTCATTTTAGTAATTTTAGTACTTCAACGCAAATATCTATTTCAGTTATTTGCCATGGCAACATTTCAAATTTTTTTTTTGAAAGTGTCATTTTAATAATCTAATATTTTTATTTCAGAAAACGATTTTAATAGTCTTAAATAGCCAAAATAAAACTTAATTGTTGTGAAATGTAAGTGTGAGTGCTGTTGTTTCAGATAAAGATGGCGTTTCACATGCGTTTGTAATGGAATGAGTGTGTTTTGATCTGCGCCCTGTCTCGGCTCTTGCAGCTGCAGTTGAGTGTGATCGTGCGCTTGGATGCGTTACTGCAGACGGCACTGAAGGCAGGAGACGCTGGTGTGTGTGAAGCGGTGTGTGTGTGTCTGTGGAACGCGTGTCTGCCGCTTCTCCAACACAACCTCCGTAAGAGAGTCCAGAAACCTCTGCTCACACTCGCTCGAGCGCTGGACTCCACCGACAGGTCTGTGTGAACACATCATCAGTTCTGTCTCTTAAATCAAGACACATTCACTGGAGAAGAAGCGAAATGAAATGACTGAGGTTAATGAGAAACGTATCAAGTGACTATTTGCTTAAAACAAGAACAAACATCAGCCAAACGGGTCCGAAAAATCAACTTCATTTAAAGTTTGTTTTCTGACCCCACTCGCAAATATTTTTTCTAGTTTTAAGCATAAAGTAATTTTTTTTAAATTCAGTTTTTCTGAATTAACGAGTTAATTTTTCATGAGAAAAAAAAATTTGCTCTGTTTTTCTGAATTAATGAGTTAATTTTTCATGAGAATTTTTTTGTGCTGTTTTTCTGAATTAATGAGTTAATTTTTCGTGAGAAGAAAAGTTGCTCTGTTTTTCTGAATTAAAACAGAGCAAAAAAAAAAAAATCCATGAAAAATTAACTCGTTAATTCAGAAAAACAGAGCAAAAACTTTTTTTCTCATGAAAAATTAACTCGTTAATTCAGAAAAACAGAGCAAAAACTTTTTTCTCATGAAAAATTAACTCGTTAATTCAGAAAAACAGAGCAAAAACGTTTTTTTTCTTCAAGTGAATGCAATACGCCTTCGTACGGCTCCGTATATTCCCCTGTGGAAGATAGAAAGAGATGTTTAGCAGAATATAAAATATCTTCATTGAATGAAAGCAGTGGGCAGAGGCTCCAAAACAAGACAAAATTCATCATTCCACGTCCTCTGAAGTCTTGTGATTGTGTGAGAAACTGACTGATCATTTCGATGGCCGATTTAGGACTGACTATAAGTAACTTTGCAACTACATGTCAGCTAGCAATCATGCAGTATTAGTGCTCAACCCTTGAGCGACCTTATGGACATTTGTGTCTTTTTCAGTTTAGATTTTGTTGATAATTTGCACACATTTTAGCCACTGGTGGGTATTTTTTATTTTATTGTAATTTTACTATTTCACCCCTATTTCCTTTATAAATCTATTTAGCAGTAGGTACACATTAACATAGTTCCTCTCAGGACCTTATGGCTAAAAATGTCCCCATTGAAAACCATTAAAATGGCAATTTTTAATCCCAGGGCCATTTAACTATAAAATGATGCAATCTTTGTCAATAGGTTTTCAGTCTTTTAGCAAGGCTTCAAAATATTCATTTTTTACTATTTTCTACCAGATGTGCCTTTTTGTCAGATTTAGCCTATAAAGCGAATTCCTTTAAATATTTTCTGCGTCAGCATATTTGAGAGCCAATTTGATCAAATGTACAGTATAATTGTGTGGGTGTGTTAGTATGGATGTCAGTGTGTGGTTTAAAAAAATGTGTGTGCGCTTTGTAATGTTTGAGAGAGAAAAACTCAACCAGTGTGTGCACCAGTGGAGTTTTACTGGCATCTAGTGGGGAACATGTGTCACTGCGCCCAAACACACACTGACTGAAAGCTCATTTACTGAGATATCATCCTCAATGTGGAACACGACTTGTTTAGATTTAAGGCTTTGATTTTCTAGCAGTCTTTGAGTTTAAAATGTTTCATAAAATTTATATTTCATATAAAATAATGTTCATAAATCATTTTTAAAAACTTACTTAAACCTCTATATAACTATTTGTGTGTGTGTGTGTCCACAGCATGCTGCTGGAAGTGTGTGGTCAGGTTCATGCTGAGCTGGCCGCCGTAGACGAGGAGGATGAGAGGCTGGAGTCGGCCATGAAACACCTTCGTAAAGCCGCTGGTCTGGACGTTCCCTCTGAGCATCTGTCCTCCTCCTTACACCTCCTCCAGCTGCGCTCCTCCGGTCTCAGCGCACACACACACACTCGCTGCGAGGACCAGGCCGCCAGACTCATGCAACAGGTGCGTCTCCGTCTGAAGTACACTCGTGTGCAGGGACTTCTGGGACTGATGGAGGGAGACCAAACAAAACATCTTGTGATGTGTTTATCAAAAGAACTATTTTTAGCTTGACAAACCGTCCGTCTGATGTACATAGACTAAAAATACCAAATAACAAATCGTCTGTCTGACCACTGCAAAAAGTGCTTTTCTTACTCCGTGTTTCTGTCTTTTGTTTCCAGTTCAAATATCGAAATATTCTTAAATCAAGATGCATGTACTAGATGAGTGAAATTAAATAAGACATTATGTCTTGTTTTCTGGATAAAAAAAAACAAGCTAAATGATCTGTCAATGGGGTAAGAACTTTTTTAGTTTTCCACTTGATTAAGATTATTTTTCACACCACATTGGCAGATTATTTTGCTTTTAATTTGGTTTTTTAAGACATTAATTAATATAAAATCTTATTTTACTCATCTAGTAAATGCTTCTTGATTTAAGAATTTTTTTTATATTTGGACTGGAAACAAGACAAAAATACTACATAAGAAAAGCATTTTTGAAGTGGTGTACACACTGTTGACTAAAAATAAAAAATAACAGAGATTAATGTTAGTTAATTAACATTAGTTAATGTATTAGATTAACTATGAGCAATATATATATATATATATATATATATATATAATCTTTGTTAATGTCAGTTAAAAAATAATAATGTTAGTTCACCGTTCTTTGATGAACATTAAGAAATGCAACTTTTGATTTATTAACAAAAATTACCAGTAAATTATGAAATGAACTAAGATTAATCACTAGTATTGTTCATTTTTAATTCATAACTAATGTAGTTAACTGATGTTATGAAATGAAGCCTTATTGTGAAATGTGTTACCACTTTATTCATCAAGGACGCATTCAATTTAAAAGGACATTTATAATGTTGCAAAAGATTCTGTTCATTAAAAATAATCCTGACGAATAATGTGTATCACAAAAATCTGACTGTTTTCAACACTGATAATAATCATAACTGTGTGTTGATCATCAGATCCTCATATTAGAGTGATTTGTGAAGGATCATGTGACACTGAAGACTGGAGTAATGATGATAAATTCAGGAATAAATTACACTTTACTGTACATTCACATAGAAAATGACTATTCATATTCTAATAATATTTTGGACTGTTTTTACTGTATTTTTGATCAAATAAATGCAGTCTTGCTGAGCAGAAGAGACTTCCTTTAAAAGCATGATATGATCCCAGTATTTGTATCGTGTGTGTGTGAGACCTCACACAGGTTTAGCATCAGAGCTGTGCTGTATGAACCTTATTGATTATGTAATATTATTATGAACAGGCTACAGAGGGAGAAGGGCCAGAGAGTTTGAGAAAGCGGCGCCCCCTGCTGGTCAGTGCTGGACTCGCTCTGGCACCTGAAGCTTTCCGAACCGTTCTCGATGCTGACCGCAAAATCAAAGGTAACCGGGTTTTATTCTCATTTTACTGTGTCGTTAGTGTTGTTCATCACAGGTCTGGCTTTGAGATGTTATGCTGATTGTAGATCTACATGTGGAAGATCAATCCAGCCCTCCTTTTGTCCCATAAGTCCGTGCGTAATCGATGCCTGCCGACGGCCCGATGCGTTTGATCTGGCGGAGATCAGCGGCGCTTTCCGAAGACTGTCTCAAGATACTTTATTTTATGAATCAACGATGCTTACACGTTGGTTTATTTCTTAAAGGAGTAGTTCACTTTAAAATAACCTTTGCTGATAATTTACTCACCCCCGTGTCATCCAAGATGTCCACGTCTTTCTTTCTTCAGTCGAAAAACATTCCAGGATTTTCTCCATATAATGGACTTCAATGGGAACCAAACGGTTCAAGGTCCAAAAGACAGTTTCAGTTTAAAGGGCTTTAAACTAGAGCCCGACCGATAAAGGATTTTGAAGGCCGATACCGATACAAATATTTTGGGGTTTTAAAATCCGATATATCGGCCGATATTTTATTTATTTATTTATTTTTTTAAACTGGACATGATAGTCACAAATTTTGTTGCTTATTTGAGTTTGAACTGATGGGGATGATCTTTTAATTGTTATTCAAGCAATGACCAACTCAACGAGTGTTGCCAACAGGAACGGTGTAGAGCGCCCTCTGGTGGACAAACTATACAACTCCAACACTCATGACATGGTTCAAGCGTGTTTCGTCCGTTTTAATTTTATTTTTGGAATATTAATTTATCGGCCATTATAACTGCCGATACCGATAGTTTGGAAAATGCCTAATATCGGCCGATATATCGGTCTGGCTCTACTTTAAACGACACCAGACGATGAATAAGGGTCTTGTTTTGTTTATGAAACTAAAGTCACGCTGGTGAAGAAGCTCATGATGCCTTTACTGCTGTTACAGCTTGTGTTTGCATGAGTCATCTCAAACTGTACTCGAGGCGTGCTGACATGGTTGTGTCGTGTTTTGTGGTTCTGTTTCTCTAGGTGATGGAGACCAGGATCATGTGACACATCTCGCCGCTAAAGCCCAACATCACATGACCTGTGTGCAGAAGGTCGAGGGTCATTTAGCTGGGCTTGACAAGAGCTCAGATGATAAAGAGAGGTGTGTGTGTTGTTTTGTGTGGGATGATCAATCAGATTTGTTTACAAAACACTAAAATGTTAGAATAGTTATTTACACTGGCTGTCAAAAGTTTGGAATAATTGCTGCATTTATTTGTTATTTCTTCAGTGTCACATGATCCTAGTTCAGAAATCATTCTAATAATGATTTGCTGCTCAAGAAACATTTATGATTATTAAATCAGTGTTCATATTTTTGTGGAAACTGTGATACGTTTTATTTTACAGGATTGTTTGCTGAATGTAAAGTTCAAAAGAACAGCATCTTTTGTAACATTATAAAAGTTAATCCTTTTTAAAATGGTAGTGTATCACAGTTTCTCAATAAAAACCTGAAGCAGGACATGTTTTCAACATCGATAAAATCCTCATATTAGAGTGATTTGTGAAGGATCATGTGACACTGAAGAATGATAAAGTAATGATGATAAATTCAGGAATAAATTACACTTTACTGCATATTCACATAGAAAACAGATGATTTACAAATTCGTAACAATTCATACGACCTCACTCGTACGAATTAACCCGTTTAATTTTTTATTGTATTTTTGATGATATAAATGCAGCTTTGATGAGCAGAAAAGACAAAAAATAATCTTCATATGCCAAGCTTTTGAGCGGTAGTGCTACTCTAGACTCAAATGAATGTAGTTGTGATGTTTTACTCTCTCCCAAAAGCCGCAGACTCTGTGTTCGTTAAAACCAGGCTTGCTATGAATCTCCAGAGTTCATCATCACGGTTCTGCTCTCAGGACATCATTATTCTGTATATCTTCTGCAACGAGGGAATAAAACCAGCAGGATTTCATCATTTCGTATGACTGAAGCTCAGACGCGCTCATGTTGTTTCTGTGGTGTGTGTTTGCTTGTCAGGGTGAGGTTATGGGCGTCTCTGGCCAAGATCGGCCGGAAACAGGAGGTTTTCGATGTGTGTCGCGCGGCCTGTCGCTTCTGTCTGCTGTACGATGACGGGCGATGGGAGAGCTCCAGTAAGTGACCCCGCGAGAGCATGAATCGCACATGTTTCAGAAATACAGTCATGTGAATAAGTTTGGACACCCATGCTAAAGTTGCCTAAAAAGAGGAATAAAAAATCATCTTTTGCATATTGATCTTAATGCCTTAATTAGAAAAACCTTTAAGGACACCAATTTTCTTTGTGAATGAATAATGCATCATAAATAAATAAATGTTTTTCTTTAAAATACAGGGTGCATAAGTCATTCCCCCCCTATGTTAAATTCCCATAGAGTCAGGCAGATTTTTATTTTTAAAAGCCAGTTATTTCATGGATCCAGGATAATATGCATCCTGATAAAGTTCCCTTGGCCTTTGGGATTAAAATATCCCCACATCATCACACACACCTTCACCACACCTAGAGATTGGCATGGTTTTACTTCAGTTAGCCTAATAGCTGGTTTGATTTGCATTGAAAGATGAACTTATGGAAAGTACCCCATAATATTACTAATTTAGCCTGTTTATGAGAGGCTTGTGTGACACTGTAAAATAATACTTACAATTTGTTGGATAACTTAAAAATCCAACTTAATATTTTTAGTCAAGCACAAACACATACTTTTTTAACTTCACAAGAAAAACAACACATTTCTAATTCTAATGTTGCATTTTTAGTTTCAAAACAGCAATAATGTTTAGAGTGCAGCCGCGTGTCGGAGATGATCAGGTGTGTTCTGGTTCTGATTGCAGGTAAACTGAAGAACGGAGCGAGTCCGGAGCGAAGGAACCAGACGGATCCGCTTCTGCGTCTGTTAGCGGAGGTCCACTTCATCAACGCTGAGGTAAACTCTGCTTTCGTTCCCCAACACACAGTTTGATTGCTCAATCCCAATCCCAATATCACACAGAAAAACGCGAATGGATCCGATCGTGACAAACAGTCAGAATGTGCTACTAATGCTACGTTTAAGGCTTACAGGTTACGGTTATCAGTTATCAAAAAAAATTAAAGCACATTTAAATACAACTAAAATACAACAAAAAATACAACTATGTTGTTCCAAAGTGCTGTAAACGTAAAAAACTGCAAATAAAACCAACAAATCCACAAAACCTCCATCGATGATAAATTCAGGAGCCTGAACAACACTAGTAAATGTGAATGAAATCTTTAGAATCGGTTTTGCTCTTAATGCGTTTGGGGATGAAATTCAGTGTAAATGAGTCATCATTTATTGTTCTACATCATACATTTCATTTCCATGATTATGTCTGGTTCAGAAGTTATAATTATGCTATGTTATGTGGAATGTTATTCTATGTTATGTTATGTAATATAGTATTTAGGGCTGTCAATCGATTTAAAATGTTTAATTTCCTGATTTGGCAATGAATTTAATTTATTTATTTAATTGCACATCAAATTTGTCTGAAACATTACCCCCCAGGAGTTAATGTGAAGTCATTATTGTGTTAAAAGCATCAAATAGACATTACAAAAATAAGCTTTAGAAAGAACTATTATGTTTGATTCAAGTGCATTATTACACATAACGAGGGTGAGTCAATGATGACAGAATTCAGTTCAGTTTGTTTATTAATATGGAATATGACTTATTTATTTTATGAAATCATACTCTAAATAAGAAACTAAAACTTTCAACTGATTCATTCGATTTGTTCAAATAGTTGATTCATTCAGGAATGAAGGAAATGGATCTCTTTATGAATGAGTTATTGATTCATTAAAAAGTGCATTTATGCCGAAACATGCACTGTTAAAATGAATATGCTTTATCTAATCAATACAATTGTGACAAAAGATTACAAGCAATATTATTTATTAAAATGAACAAATTAGAATTGAGTAATAGTTAATCAAATTAATATTCTAATTAATTCTAATTTGTACAATTTAATTAATAATATTGCTTGTAATATGTTGCCACAATTTTTATTGATAAGATAAAGCATATTATTTTTTTTCAGTGTGGCTGTGCATCTCAATCGTTCTGCTATGGCTTTATAGGTAATCATTTTTGTCTCAATATCTTGAATTTTGGTGTGTGAAGCAGATGGAGAAGCCCTAAAACACTGAGATGCTCATCATTTATTCTTCCTCGTTTTAGACCATTTGACTTTCTTTCTAATGTGGAACACAAAAGATGAATTTGTAAATGGTGTTTGTGTAAATGTGGAATGAAAATCTTCTCGTTCCACAACACATGGGTTTGTAAGTCAGTAAATGATGTCATTTTTATTTTGCCTGAAATACTTTTTCTGAAATGAAGACTTCTCTCTCAATCATGTGCTGTTTTTTAATGACTCCATTAGACCTCCAGGAAGATGATGTGTAATGAAGTCTTCAGAGACGCGTGGAGGACTGGAGAAGCGATGACCTTGACTAAAGCAGTGAAAAGCACATCACTTTGTTCCCGGCAATGTGTTTCCTCTGTTTTTGAAGGGGTTGATTTTTCAAAAGGCGTCCTGTTAATTTGTCAGATCCTCGTGGACACGCGAGGCTTTGATCCGCAGTCGTCCTGCTGTGTTAAACGTTCAATCCCATCAGCCCCGGCTGCACACGCGACACACACGAGAGTCTCTGCTACTAAACATCTTATGCAGTCATTATTAAACCCTGTGAAAGCCTAGGAACGAACAAGAGTTTTTTCTCTAAATTTAACATTTTATTGACAAAATACTTTTTTTTAAATCTAAAAAGTTGTTTATTCTCTATCATATTTGATACATCAGGCTTTTATGAAAATATGAAGGAAAAACAGCTGTTTTATTCAGACTCAAACTGAGCAAAAATATGATGCAGATGCTGATGAAATTATGATGAAATTATGATGCTTGTAATGTAAATCAATGAGATCCTTATAACAGCATTGCAGATACATATTAATATATGCCAATAATATGATCCTTAGATTTATGATCTATAGTTTTAAAACATAATGCAATGCAATAAAATTGACTGAGAGATGAACTAATAAACCTTTCTCAAAAGCCTGATTTTCTCGTGATTTTTATAATAAATGATGATGATAATCAAGTAAACCTGCTTCAGTCCAGCTGAAATATTACTAACAATATCCAAGTTATTCTTGATATCAGAGCAGATTTGACTTAGAAAGACTCGTAAAGGACGTTTGTACAATTATACTAAAAGACTTTTAATTTATAAAACAGTTTAAACTATCAGTCAGACACAGACGACATTGGAGCGTTTTTATTTTTTCATTTTATAGGCCTTAGAAATATGCGTATCAAACAGGATTTATACTTATTGGTTTAATTGAATATAAAAGCTTAGTTATAGTGATTCAGTTCAAAATTAGCATCCCATAAAGCGCAGTATTGTGTTGTCTAGGTAACCATCCTAAAACTGCGCTCTGAGGGGGTGGAGCTAAACGGCTCTGCTGTGACACCTGATGACAGAAGGACACGCCCACCCGAGGAGGACGACGCCCACTGGACCCTGTACAGGTCAGCAATAACACACTTATTGATGTTAATAACCCTGACTCTGTGTGACACACTCTCATCTCAGAAGCTGATTGGATGTTTAGCCTGTTATATTAATGATGTGGACCTGAACAGACAAGATAATCAGAGAGAGACACTCTATTCTACATCCCAGCATGCATTAAATGACTTTCTCAGATTATAAACCGCATGAAACAATAAGCTGGCGAGGCGTGTGAATCACAAATAAACAGAGATGTTCTTTACCATACACCATATTCACCATATCCAGCAATATGTATCGCCATATAGATGACATTAGATTCAGCTGTATTGTGTAATCCCGTTAACAACTAACCAGCAGCACAGAATTTAAATGCATTTAATTCTGTGTAAATTGTCATATGAACATTGTGATGAGATAAAGGCATGAGAAAAGTAAAATCTAAATCTAAAATCTTAAATATCAGTATGTTATATTAGTAATTCTATAATTTAGAATAGTTGATTGGTTAAATATTGCCTTGCATCA
Organism: Pimephales promelas; assembly: GCF_988280905.1. Classification (NCBI taxonomy): domain Eukaryota; kingdom Metazoa; phylum Chordata; class Actinopteri; order Cypriniformes; family Leuciscidae; genus Pimephales; species Pimephales promelas. The sequence goes on along the minus strand of NC_142779.1, from coordinate 756,215 downwards.
GTTTGTTTTTTTTGCAACAGTAGCCTATATTTGTTTTATTTTTATTTATTTAGAAAAGGGACAGTGTACATTAATCAATTCATGAATGTAAATGTACCCAAATGATCCCGAACAACTCTGTAAAATACAATTAAACATATTATACAAAAGACTATATATATATATATATATATATATACAATAAAAACATAAAAATGATTGATTAATAATTAAAGTATTATTAGTAATAAAAGAGGAAGCAGAATAAATGTTCACATTGTTTACTGACCTGAAACTTTTTTTTTATGAAACAAAAATGTTATATAAACTATGAAGTAAATCATTACAAATCACACATAATTAGTTGCCTTTTTTGTGTCTTTCTTCAGTGATTGGATCAAGGGTTTATCGGCGTATGCCACGGGTCACTTCCTGCGAGGGGCGGAGCTGGGGGCGGAGCTTGGCGAGGCGTGGCTGGTGGCTAATGCGGCTGTGTATCTGTGGAACTACAACACCTGGCTTCTGGCCACCAAGGGGCATCGGCTCCTCCTGCCCACGTTCAGCCGTCTCTTACAGCTCCTCAGACACACAGGGCATGCTGGGTAAGATGTGGCCTTTGGTGATGTTTGATTGGTCAATCCTCGATAGTTCTAGTGCTGCCACTGATGTGCAGCATCTACATCTACAGCAAGTATTGAAGTTCAGTGTGTGTGTGTGTGTGTGTGTGTGTGTGTGTTTGAGCTCCAGAGATGATAGATTGTTGAAAAAAAGGCTTTTATTTTGTATTTCTATAATTATTTGATGATGTATTGTATCTTTATTAGTTGTGTTTGTGGCATCAGTCCTCACTAGTTCTCAATCATGTGTTTTATAATTCTATAATTATTTTAATTTAATTATTATTATTGAATTATTTTATTTTATAAATCTATTTAATTATTATATAAATTACATAATTATTTTTATATCATTTTATTTAATTATTCTATGATATAAATTATATTTTATTATTCTGTAATTATATTATTTGTATATATATATTATATCATCATTATTTTTATATAATTATGTCATTGTTTTATAATTTTATATTATAATTTTATTGAATTATTATATAATTACATTATATTATTTGTTTTCATAATCCTATTTAATTAATATGTCATTATTTTATTTTATAATTTTATTAAATTATTTTGTAATTACATAATTTTATATGTGTGCTGTAAATGTAAATTATTCTGTAATTATAGTGTTTTGTGTATATTGTTTAGTAATTTTATTGTGATTGTTGTGCCGTGTCTCAGGGAGACGTCTCTCGTGGTCCTGCTGTGTGACGCTGTGGCTCAGGGACTCATCGAGCCGTGGTGTGTGACGCCTGTGCGTGCCGATCAGGAAGAGAAGGCAGACGTTCAGCCCGCCGCAGAAAAGACCAAGAAAGTGCGAGGAAAGAGCGTGGAGAAGTCCGGCCCGACCCACGGCCCAGGCCTGGACGCCGCCGCCCTGCAGGACGTGAAGAAAGCTCTGGAGGTGAGCAACTCTTTCACTCCCAAAACACACTGGAGACTGCCACAGTGCAAAGCATTGTGGGTAATCTCAGACCATAAATAGACTCCCTGATTCTAAAACAAGCGAAGCACTCACTGATTGTGAATTAAATTAGAGTTAAAATAGCTTTCATTTCTTTATGACTGACAAAATGTGTAATGGAGATTTTATATGCAATTCAAATATGTAAATCTTAATAGATATAAACATGCAGTTCTGAGAAAAAAAGTTTATTTCTCGCAATTGAATGTTTATATCATGCAATTCTGACTTTATAACATATAACATGCCCGTGTGCAAAGCATTGTGGGTAATCTCAGACCATAAGTAGACTCTCTGAAGGCAGGCCCTGAATTTAAAACAAGCTAAACACCCATTGTGAATTAAATTAAACTAGCTTTTATTCCTTTATGACTGACAAAATGTGTAATCCAAATGAGTGGAGGTTTTATATGCAATTCAAATATATAAATCTTGATATGTATGAGATGTATTTTCCTGATCCAAGTGAACACTTTTAATGAAAAGAGGCCCATAAAAGTCTCTCAGAAATAGATTTGAGTGTGATTGAGGAAATAGGAAATACACAGTTAAACACGCCATGCGATCGGCTGCTTCTCTTCTAATTAAATGTCCCAGATTTACAGGCCTTCCTCTGCACTTATCAGCACTAATTTCACATGAAAGCCTTTTTAATATAGGGGAATTATTCACTAACTTGGTTTCCTCACACTGCTCTTTTCACACTTGACATGAAAAGCTAATCTCGTTTGCGTTATCTATTTCAAACACACGTCGAACAGCGTGTCGGCTCGAGGAGACCGGAGATGTGGACGAGCAGAGAGTTTGTGAGGGTCCGGCAAGAGAAGTTCAGGCTAAAGCAACATTGAACGTTTAATAGACGTCTGAACGATAGACTCGTCATCAATTAGAGAACAAAGAAATGAAATGAGTGAAGAAATGAAACCAGTGAGATATTCCAAGCCTTTATTTGTTATAATTTTGAAGATTATGTCGTACAGATATGAAAACCTTTTCACAATATTTTAATTTTGACTTTGGGGTTTTCATAAGCTGTAATCCATAATCAACAAAATTATTAAAAAAAAACCTTTTAAGTTGTGTTACTGAAATAAATGAGCTTTTGCACGATATTCTGATTTTCCGAGTTTCACCTGTATATCGGTAAAAATGACATGCGACATGTAGTCGGGGTTATTCTGGCTCGAAGTGTTCCTCACAGCCGGACTATATCGGGTCTGTAGTTAAGTTAACCTAGGACATCTGTGTTCTGCTGATACCTGACTGTGTGTGTGTGTGTGTGTGTAGGTGTGTGAGTTTGCGCTGAAGCTGTCCAATGGGAACGCTGAGCCGGTGCCGCTCCTGGTGAGGAGGCAGATCTTGAGCTCGTGGGTCTCGGTTAAACAGCTTCTTCACCAGCAGATCGGACCCAAGCTGGACATCAACGACGAGGTGACGTCACACACACACACACACACTGAGAAAATACTCATATGTGTCCATATAAACATCTGGAGTCTCATTTATAAAGCTGTGCGCAGGATCATTACTAAGTGTACATGCATACGCATGCATAAAAATACTCAGACTTACGAAACCTTCACAGCCACAGAATACAACATTTGAAAACATTATTGCGACTTTTTATCTCACAATTCTGACTTTATTTTTTTGCAATTGCGACTTTATATCGTAATTTTTACATATTTTCTCAGAATTGCATGTTTTATAAATTACAATTCTGACTTTATCACGTAATTCTGACTTTATCACTTATTTCTGACTTTATATCACACAATGCTGACTTTATATCACTCAATTCTGACTTTATATCACACAATTCAGACTTTATATCACACAATTCTGACTTTATATCACTCAATTCTGACTTTATATCACTCAATTCTGACTTTATATCACACAATTCTGACTTTATATCACACAATTCTGACTTTATATCACTCAATTCTGACTTTATATCACACAATTCTGACTTTATATCACACAATTCTGACTTTATATCACACAATTCTGACTTTATATCACTCAATTCTGACTTTATATCACACAATTCTGACTTTATATCACTCAATTCTGACTTTATATCTCACAATTCTGACTTTATATCACTCAATTCTGACTTTATATCACTTAATTCTGACTTTATCATTTAATTCTGACTTTATATCACTTAATTCTGACTATCATTTAATTCTGACTTTATTTCACTTAATTCTGACTTTATATCTCACTATTCTTACTTTGTCATGCAAATCTGACTTTATAACTTGCAATTGCGACTTTATATCACGCTATTGTGAATAAAAAGTCTTGCATTAGTACACCAGAGTCTGCTAAATATGCTTGTCCCAAAGCTTGCCTACTCTTCTTCTTCACAAACAGAGTACACACTTTTAGGGAATATAATCATGCATTAGTTTAGAGGCCCTGCATGAAATATGCCGTGTCGTCCAGGTGTAATCTCTCTTCTGCTTGATTAGCAGTGTGTGTGTGTGTGTGTGTGCAGAGTAAGAGCGAGGCAGTGGTGGCCGTGTCCCGTGTGCTGGTGGCGATGGAGATGCTTCGGTGTAACCGGAACGCCCGGCTGATGGAGTTCAGCGTCCCCAGTCTGTCTGTGGTGAGAGCATCATCATCATCATCATCATCATCATCACTATAATAGAGCTGGAATAGAGTTTGATAAATCTGCACTGCCAGTCCATTAGCATGAGTGTTCTGAAAAATTCAAACTGCACCAAATGGGATTATAAGAAATGATTTATTTCTTGCAGATATATTTACCTTTCTATTTTTAGCCAAACATTTATCTATGTTGTTTATTGGCTTTTAAGTTGATTTCTTTGTACAGTTCATCATCAGTTCGTCCGTTGAGTGTTTTTAAAAACAGTGCATATATTTATCGAAATCTAGAGAGGTTCAGATGAATGAGTTAATCAAACCTGAAGAAAAACAACATTTTACTTTTGAACATGTAACATTTGAACTTTAAGAAAGACACATTTGGCCGTTAATTCTAAATGCATCATTATGCAGAAACATTAGATATGCTAAATATGCAGTTATGATGATGCGGTAGCTTGACCCAAAGCTACTCCTCTTCTTCACTAAAAGAGAGCAAGCTTTCAGAGAATAGGGTGAGTCGGGGAATTTGGACGCTGCATGAATCAACCAATGGTGTGAGTTTGGGGGTGTGGCTATTTGTTTGCCTGGCCAATGGCAGGAAACTTACAATTATGTTTGTTGCCACAAATAGTGCTCGTTATGTTAATTGAAAAGTAATATACACAAATTATATACAATTATATAAAGTTTATATTTATAAATATCTGCTCAGTAGATGAGATGTCGTGCCTGGTTGTGTGTTTTGCTCAGTGTGTGTGTGTGTGTGTGTTTCAGCTGGTGTCGATGGCGACGGGCTGTCAGTGGACCGACCCGGTGCTGGAGTTGTGTGTGTGGACTCAGCTCGCACTATACACTCATCAGACACATGACCACGACCTTCTCATGACCTGCACCCAGAATGCACTGCAGCTGGAGCACAGTGCCCTTCACGGGGTGAACACACACACGTATGCTCTGTGAGTGCTAGACGTACATCTCTATATCTACACTATTGCCTACAGTTTGATCTAAAATGAATGATGGGGTTTGGACAGCATAAAACCCTTGTCATCTCCATAAAACTGTGTGTGTGTGTGTTCAGGGTCAGTGTGCGCTCAGTGCAGGAGATGTTGAGCAGCGCTGCATGTGTGAGAGGTCAGAGTTTGACCCGTGAGGCCAGAGGTCATCAAACCAGATACATGGAGGGTCTGCGGATGCTTCAGTCCAGCGTCAGGTCAGTGCCACACACACACACACACACACCGAGTTACTCTCACACACTACACACTTCAGACCGCACAGATCGAAATTGCGAATTGAAAATGGAAAAAAACTCAATTGTGCAAAAACTCCCATATATTGCTAAAAAATGTAACTCAGGCAATTCAAAAAAGGATTATTTCGCTAAATTACAGTGGAAAGAGTTTTTACACGTTTACAGTCACATGACACAGGAGAAGCGGTGTGTGTGTGGACAGAAGACGAGACGAGATCTTTACTAAACTCACAAATGAATGACAGGAAAACTGGATTCTAGAGAAGAAATGCCACAGTTTATCAAGATCTCGAACTCCTCACATGAGCCGCTCTCAATATAAGAGGCTTTCCCTGACATTAATGCTGGATAACACACACACACACACACACACACACACACACGTCTGCAGCTGCTGATGACACGGTTACCCGTAGCTGATGGTCAGATCTGTAATGGAAACGTGGCCACTGACTGTTTGACTGCCTCTTCTTCCTCTGATGTGTGTGTGTGTGTGTGTGTAGTTTTGCGGCGCAGGCGTGCAGCTGGTGTGTGTGTGTGACGGCAGCGGGTCACTACTGGAACGCCTGTGTTCCTCTCCTGGACTCGAGAGCGGACCGACGACAGCTCAGAGAACCACTGGAGCTCATCCTGAAGGCCATGATGAACACTTACAGGACACACACACCTGTAAACACACACACACACACACACACACACACACAACTACACTATACTCTACAACTACTAAATGTTCTGTTTATTATAACCGTGTTTGTTACATGTTTACAGTTACTCAGAGAGAGAGTGTGTGTGTGTGTGTGTGTGTTAAGTGTGTGTGCATGTGTGTGAGTGTGTGTTTGTTATTTGTTTCCCGATGTCAGTTTCTTTATGTGTGTGTGTGTGTGTTCAGGACAGAAGCACTGGAGCGTCTGGACTGGAGAACGACGGTCCAGAAACCCCAGAAAGCACACGTGAGGATTATTAACTATATTTCTTCTTTTTTCTTTTTTTTTGTAATTTAGTGTTTTTATTTCTTTTGAAAAAAGTTGACAACATTTTGTACAATAAGAAAGAAAACTTATATGGCTACTAATTCCCCTCTAAGCCACCCTTATTAACTATATTTGTGATGTATGATCAGTGTATATAATATGTTACTGACAGAAATAATCCGGCCATGATTCACAGAGTGTTTTGCTCATATAAAGTTTAAAGGATTAGTTCACTTTTGAAAAAACTTTTGCTGATAATTTACTCGCCCCCATGTCATCCAAGATGTCCATGTCTGTCTTTCTTCAGTGGAAAAGAAATTAAGGTTTTTGATGAAAACATTCCAGGATTTTTCTCCATATAATGGACTTCAATGGGAACCAAACGGTTCAAGGTCCAAAAGACAGTTAATAACAGTTTCAGATGCAGCTTCAAATGTCTTTAAACGACACCAGATGATGAATAAGGGTCTTATCAAGCGAAACGATCGCTTATTTCAAAGCTTATTACAAAAATGTAACTTTTCTAAGGACAAATGCTAGCCTTGCTCTATTCTGTGAGGCGCGTTTGCAACGTCACGTAATACGTAATTACGTTCAAAAGGTCACGGGCGACGTAGCCGGAAATACAGAGTCAAAATCGTCCGACATCGTTGTTTTACCTTTTAATTCCTTTTTTTGTAAACGGCGTTTGAGTTAGTTTGCACGTTCAACCTATACGTTCAACTTGTAAACACTGACTCTGTACTTCCGGCTACGTCGCCGTGACCTTTTGAACGTAATTACGTATTACGTGACGTTGCAAACGCGCCTCACAATATATTACAAGGCTAGCATTTGTCCTTAGAAAAGTTACATTTTTGTAATAAGTTTTGAAATAAGCGATCGTTTCGCTTGATAAGACCCTTATTCATCGTCTGGTGTCGTTTAAAGACATTTGAAGCTGCATCTGAAACTGTTATAACTGTCTTTTGGACCTTGAACCGTTTGGACCCCATTGAAGTCCATTATGTGGAGAAAATCCTGGAATGTTTTCATCAAAAACCTTAATTTCTTTTCGACTGAGGAAAGAAAGACATGGACATCTTGGATGACATGGGGGTGAGTAAATTATCAGCAAAAGTTTTTTCAAAAGTGAACTACTCCTTTAATGGTAAACCTCTACTGCAGGAGTACGACTCTATCGCTGTACTCGAGTAGAAGCTCCTTCACGATCAATATCATTATCATTATTATTATTATATAGTATCATTATTCAGAATCCCCCTCCTGCTGTCTTAGTCAGGATTTGGCCTTCTGATTCCCCCTGAAGCTGACTAAGATTCTCTAATCATGTTATGAAATGAATGAATGAACTGTCCAGCACACTGATGTTTGAGTTGAGTTGTGTTGGCTAGAGTTATAGAAAGTGTTATTGCTGCTCATATTGTATCGTATCAGAATGTTCTGAGATGTGGCATTACCCATCAGCCCCCTCTCTCTCTCTCTCAGGTGATGATGAGCTGACGGTGTGTGTGTCCATGATCAACGCTCTGCTCCTCATTCATGCAGACACTGGAGACTGGAAGAGAAGCCTAAAGCTGCTGGACGAGGCCATCAGAGACATGCCACACACACACCGACTGTGAGTCACACACACACACACACACTGCTGCAATATCTGCTCATCTGCCCTTTTAACTTGCTGTGCTTCACGGGTTACAGAATACATGCAGCCAGAGGAGATACAGATGATGCAGAACAGCCGTCATGAGTTCTGTGTGTGTGTGTGTGTGTGTGTGTGTGTGTGTGTGTGTGTGTGTGTGTGTGTGTGTGTGTGTGTGTGTGTGAGATGTAAAGGCCTCCATCTGAGTTCTCTGTGTGTTTCATCATTGCTGCTCAGATGAATAGAATAGAAGAAGCGAGAAGCGCGAGTAATACAGTTTCAAACATGATCTAGAATAGGAAAGTGTGTTCATGAAGCTATACAGAAACTCAATGTATGTTCGCAAATGCACAATTAGACAGTCCAGAACAAACATCATCTCACATCGTGGAGAAAGACTTCAGACTTCAGATGTTCTCATCCTTCAGTCTGTCTGTGGGGTTTCGGCGACACCTGCTGGCCTCACACACACACTGCATGATTTCATTTGAGTTCATCTCAACAATTTGTCTCTTTAGATCAATTTAGGATTATTAGAAACAGAAAATCAAGTCAAGTGTGTCCAAATGTTTGCTTTCTAGTGTGATTCCCAGTTACAGTAATGGTGTGTGTGTGTGTGTGCAGGGTTCTGTTAAAGCAGCGTGTTCTGGTCAAGGCCCGGCTGGGAGAGTCGGTTCAGCTGGACATGCAGCGGTTCAGAGACGAGGACGAGATCTTCCTCTCGCACATGTGGAGGCGAGCAGCTCTGTGTGCCAAACACACACACCAGCGCCTGTCCTGCTATCAGAACGCCATTGCAGCACTGAAGGTGACAGTGTGTGTGTGTCTCACACGTTACTATGTTTTCATTAGTGGGGAGTAATGTGTGAATCTCGTGAAGGAAAGGTCTGGATCACATTTTGCACCAAACCCAAAAATAGTGATGTGAGAATATATATATATATATATATATATATATATATGAAGAGTTCAGATGCAAAAGCCTCTAAATGCCATTTGAAATTTTCTTCTTTAATGATCATTTTTTATCAAGCTTGTATATTTAAGTTCAGTAATTTCTCTTAAATGGCAATGATAACTACCTATTAATTGTCATTTAAGTGAAATTACTGAACTTAAATATACAAGCTTGATAAAAAATGATCATTAAAGAAGAAAATTTCAAATGGCATTTAGAGGCTTTTGCATCTGAACTCTTCATTTATATATATATACATGTACAGTGATGAGGCAAAATATGCTTAACTGTCACCTTGCAAAATGACTAATTGTTTTTTAATAATTTATATCGAAAGCATTCAGCCAGGGGTTTCCGGAGTTTGCATGCCAGTAAAATGACTTATCCGACACTTTAAAATCATCTTAAAAATTAATTTCTAGACACAATCATTATTAAATTAGTGATCTTAACTTACAATTTTTTTTCACAAATGTCATGTATTATTTTCCCAATATCTCATAGGGTGGAAAAGTGCTTTAAAAATTGTGTTTTTGAAATTTTTATGTGTTTTTGTTTTTTTAAAAATGTGTTTATATAGTATTTTTTTTTAGTTGTAGTTTACTAAGTTAAACTAAATGAAAATAACAAAAGGTTTATTATGGATTTAGTTTTAGTTAACTATAATAACCCTGATAACAACTGTATATAATAGGGCTGTCAAACGATTAATCGCGATTAATCACATCCAAAATAAAAGTTTGTGTTTACATAATACATATGGGTGCACTGTGTATAATTATTTTGTATATATATAAATACACACACATGCATCTATATATAAGAAAAAAATATTTGTTATATATAGAATATTAATATATAATATAAACTATATATAAATCTACATACATGAAAATATTTCTTAAATATATACAAGCATGTGTGTGTATTCATATATATAAAATAATTATACACAGTGCACCCACATGTATTATGTAAACACAAACTAATTAATCGTTTGACAGCCCTAGTGTATATATATAATATTATTATTTCTTGAACAATAATAGCCATTATAAACTTTGCATTTAATATATGTAATTTAATGCTTTGTAAGTTGTATTTTGGATTCCTTATCTGTAATTTGTGTTTAAAAAATCCTTAAATCCTAAATGTATTGTTTGATAAGTGACATCTCTGATTTTAGTCCTAATTGAAAACCAAAAAAGTAGTGCTTGAAAGTCCTGGAATGAAAGCCCTGTTCATTTCCTCCATGAAAAAAGACATTTTAAAATGTTTTACTGTTGATTTTGTGGTTGAAGCGTGTTTGACGGAGTGTGTGTGTGTGTGTGTCGTCAGTCTCCGGGTGCTCAGTGGCAGAAGGTGGACGTTCTGCTGGAGTTCGGCGAGTGGCTTCACGTCACACACTTTCCTGCGACTGACGTTCGTCTTCCGGTCGAGTGGGCCGCAGACATCCTGATGTTCCCAGACGGTCAGTCTTCATCACGTGTTCTGTACAACTCCATCACATGACCAACGTTGCCTTTGGGTTACTTAGTTACGGACATTTAATTTAATATTAACAATATTATCGATCTGCTGCATTGACACCATTAAACGAGAACTGACCTGAGCTGGGCGATGACATCACGGTTTTCTCCAGAGCGGCTTTATGTATAAACAAACTAAATTAAAAACAACAAAAATGAACCATCGCTGAACTTATTAAGGTGGACTGTGCTGATATTTTCTTCTGGAAACACACTCTGTTGCAGTATTCTCCTGTTATCTGTGTAAAGCTGCTGTGTACAGTAAGTAAAGCTGACTTGACCCCTGTCCCGCCAGAGGAGAGCGTGGCGTCCGGCGTGTGTGTGCGTGAGGTGCGGGCGGTCGGGCGTCTGGAGCGTCTGATGCGAACACACACACTGCTGGCTGTCGTGGAGGAGCGATCGTCACACACACACCTGCAGCATCTGCTCACCGCGCTCAGCTTCACGCTAAACATCTGGAGGGTCAGCGCTTCACCTCACACACACTCCTCCGTGTCCACACTAACACACTTTCATTTAAACACGCTTGTTTTTCTCTCCGCTCTGTCGACACTGAGACGGCGTTTGAAATCAATGAAATCAAAGCTTTTTGAAAACACTCTCCAAAGTGGATACATGTGAAACACAGTTTTCCCGCTGTAGTGTGGGCTGTGGAAACTGAGCGATGATGTAAGTTTAGTCATGTGACGCAGCTTTGATTTCATTAATAAAAACGCCGTCTCCGTTTCGACTGAAGACAAAGCGGAGAGAAAAGATGCGTTTCAAACGAAAAAGGCCTCAGAGCGAGACGATGGGATTGCGTCCTCAAGTGTGTGTCCGTGTTGGGTGCAGGTGTCCATGGAAACCGCACAGGAAGTGAGGAATCGGTCAGCTGTGAGACCAGACGACAAGAAGCCTAAACAGGTGAGAGGAATGAGTTATGATAAATAAGTGTTATAAGAGCATTTTGCTAACGCTCCACTGAAGTTATGAAAAAAATATTTGTCTTTATTTCTTGTTAAGATCAGGGAGATGGAGGCCTGATTATGTGTTTGAGTTTTGATAACCTAATGATTCACTGTACATGTCTATTAGAATATATACATATATATATATATATATATATATTTCTGAACGCACAGGTTTAAAAAATTGATTATGCTTGATTATGCAAACGTTTAGGGAACATTCCGTTTTGCAATCATGTGTGAATGTTACTTTTGAACGTGATTTTGGAAAGTTACTTTTGAACGTTACATTTGAACTTTACTTTTGAACATTACTTTTGAACGTTACTTTTTTAACGTGATTTTTTGTGCGTTACTTTTGAACGTTACTTTTGAATGTTACTTTTGAGCGTTACTTTTGAGCATTACTTTTGAACGTTACTTTTTTAACGTGATTTTTTGAGCGTTACTTTTGAGCGTTACTTTTGAACATTACTTTTGAGCGTTACTTTTGAGCGTTACTTTTTTAACGTGATTTTTTGAGCGTTACCTTAGTTTGAACGTTACTTTTGAACATTACTTTTGAACGTTACTTTTGAACGTTACTTTTGAACGTTACTTTTGAGCGTTACTTTTGAACGTTACTTTTGAACATTACTTTTGAACGTTACTTTTGAACGTTACTTTTGAACGTTACTTTTGAACATTACTTGTGAACATTACTTTTGAACGTTACTTTTGAACATTACTTGTGAACATTACTTTTGAACGTTACTTTTGAACATTACTTTTGAGCGTTACTTTTAAACATTACTTTTGAACGTTATTATTGAACATTACTTTTGAACGTTACTTTTGAACGTTACTTTTGAACGTTACTTTTGAGCGTTACTTTTGAACATTACTTTTGAACGTTACTTTTGAACGTTACTTTTGAACATTACTTGTGAACATTACTTTTGAACATTACTTGTGAACATTACTTTTGAACGTTACTTTTGAGCGTTACTTTTGAACGTTACTTTTGAACATTACTTTTGAACGTTACTTTTGAACGTTACTTTTGAACGTTACTTTTGAACATTACTTGTGAACATTACTTTTGAACGTTACTTTTGAACATTACTTGTGAACATTACTTTTGAACGTTACTTTTGAACATTACTTTTGAGCGTTACTTTTAAACATTACTTTTGAACGTTATTATTGAACATTACTTTTGAACGTTACTTTTGAACGTTACTTTTGAACGTTACTTTTGAGCGTTACTTTTGAACATTACTTTTGAACGTTACTTTTGAACGTTACTTTTGAACATTACTTGTGAACATTACTTTTGAACGTTACTTTTGAACATTACTTTTGAGCGTTACTTTTAAACATTACTTTTGAACGTTATTATTGAACATTACTTTTGAACGTTACTTTTGAACGTTACTTTTGAACGTTACTTTTGAGCGTTACTTTTGAACATTACTTTTGAACGTTACTTTTGAACGTTACTTTTGAACATTACTTGTGAACATTACTTTTGAACATTACTTGTGAACATTACTTTTGAACGTTACTTTTGAACATTACTTTTGAGCGTTACTTTTAAACATTACTTTTGAACGTTATTATTGAACATTACTTTTGAACGTTACTTTTGAACGTTGATTTCTTTGTCATAATATTCTCACAGTGGTTACAGTGACCACAGTCATTGCATCTGCTGCACTTCATTTGTACCATTTTGTTTTATTGGTTTATTTTTATTAATCTATTTACCTTTTATTTTAATGGTAATGAATATATTGTTTGATAAGTGAGATATCTGATTGAAGGCCAAAAAAAGTAGTGCTTGAATTTCATATTACAGTATCTGTACTAACCCTATGCATGTCATAAAAATGTCATGATTCTGCCATCATGTCATTGATTTTCCTAGTCTTGTGGCAGGATCATGGCAGAACCATGTTTTGTGTGCAAGCGCATGGCCTGTTGTTTGGGCCATGTGCTTGTGTTGTCTCGTTTAATACCCCGCCCCCTTGTTGTCCTCATCCTGTCATTATTACCTAGTCTGTGTCACCTGTTCCCCTCATTAGTTTCTCCCTTTATAATCCCCTTGTGTTTGCTGTCCAGTGCCGGTTCATTGTAAAACTTTGTCATTTTGTGAGAGTCTACCTTGTCTCAGAAGAACGTCTTGTATTTGCTGTTTGTTAATAGTCTAGTTTTTAGTCAAGTGTTATCTAGATTAGTTATCTCTCATTTGTATTGTCTCTGTTTTGCCCTGTTTTCTGTTATAATAAACCTTGTGTGTTAGCATACTGTCTGCGTTTGGGTTCATCTGCTATCCACATAACAAAAAACGTATGCTGTTTCTCTATTATAAACGTTAATTTCTCTCCAGCCGTCTCCTGTTGAGGACAAACCCCGAGGTAAAGCTGTGGAAGTGAGTCTTCCCATCAGCCCTGAGGAATGGGCTCAGTTTGAGTGTCCCGAGGAGCTCCGGCAGGCCTTTGGTTCTGACGACGGCCCGTACAGCATCAACGGCTCGGCCCTCAGCGCGCAGGTCAGCATCACATGACCGATGATGAACTGATGATCCACTCTCGCCTCACATGGTCTCTATCATACAGGTTGTGTTTATTGGTGTCGTTTCAGAGCCGAACTCTGTTTTATTTGGATCTGTTGGTGAGAGAGCTGGAATCAGTCTCGTTGACCCCGTTGACCTTTGCCCCTCTCCACTTGGCCGAGGTCATCGCTCATGACCTGATGAAGAGCAGGAGTCAGTCTGACCTCTACCGTCTCAGGTATCGCCCTGAACACAGTCACATGACATTAGATTCACAGCAGGATATGACATCACTTCCTGTCATCTCTCAGAATCATCAGGAACTGTCGGGATGTGGGATTTGAGTGTCCGTACGGCGAGCAGCTCCTCAGCTTCACACGCGTTCCTGAGGACGAGCAGATGCGGTGCGACTCTTCAGTCCCTCGTCAGGTTTGGTCTCATCAGGCGCTTCGTTAGTTTAATGCAGCTTTATTTGATTTCAGGAGCCAGAGGGCCGTCCTGACCCACAGACACGGCGAGTCGGACCAGGTCAGCTTCTCACTGCACCGTTTCAGAGTCTTCTGATGGGATTTTTATGACCGCAATATTATACATTCAAGTAGTTAGATCTCATTTTACATAAATAGATATGTACATACGCTATACAGTAAGAAGAGTTATGCACACAAGAGAAGCAGATCTATATCACGAAAATAAATTTGGGAAAAACATTAAATGATTACACTGTAAAAAAAAAAAATGCTGTTCTTACTCAGTGTTTCTGTCTTGTTTCCAGTCCAAATCTCACATTTTTTGAGTGAAATGACATAAGATTTTATGTCTTGTTTTAAAACAAGTAAAATTATCTGCCAAAAAAAATCTTAATTCAAACAGAAAGCGTATTTTTCTCACTCCATTGGCAAATAATTTAGCTTTTTTTTTAAAGCAACAACTCACTGAATTTTTATTTATGTCCCTGGAAAACAAAACATTATCTCATGGCATTTTATTACTTTAATAAATGCATCTTGATTTAACAATTTTTGGGATATTTGGACTGGAAACAAGACAAAAATACTAAGAAAAGCATTTTTTGTGGTGTAAATGATTAATGGTGAGTGAAAATAAGTTGGGAATGAAGCTTTTGAACCCTGTCAGACGCTGTTGGCCGAAGAGGACCCGAGTAGAAGGACATTAGCCGGACTCTGGCTGGCGAAGGCCGATGTGTGTATCAGCATGAACCTGTTTGAGCCGGCTAAAGTCCTGCTGAATCACACACACCTGATAGCTGAGGTGAGTGTGAGCAAACACACATGATGGATGAAGGAACCTTAGCAATGACTGTTGTTTTGTTAGTAAACTACAAAAATGGCTGTTAGGAATCAAAGTAAGACATTTAATTATTCAAACATCTGCCAATAATCAGTGTGAGCTCAGATTTAAACAGATTTGTGGAAGGACAAAATAAGACCTTTTGTGTAATGACAGGCAAGTTATTCCTGTACAAATCATATTTTTGTATTTCTGATATAAGACCAATTAATTAACTCATAATACTGATGAGGATTAAGTGAACTACTGTTCAAAAGTCACCAAAGCTGCATTTACTTGATCAAAAATACAGTAAAAACAGTGAAATATTATTATAATGTAAATCATCTGTTTTCTATGTGAGTATACAGTAAAGTGTAATTTATTCCTGAATTTATCATCATTACTCCAGTCTTCAGTGTCACATGACCCTTCACAAATCACTCTAATATGAGGATCTGATGATCAACAAACATTTATGATTATTATCGGCATTCATATATTTGTGGAAACTGATACATTTTATTTATCAGGATTCTTTGATGAATATAAAGTTCAAAAGAACAGAGTCATCTTTTGTGACATTATAAATGTCTTTACTGTCACTTTTGATCAATTTAATGCGTGTCGTCATTAACTTTTTTTTTCATTCTGACTGCACGTTTGAATTGTGTGTTTAAAGTCATTAAATTTAATGCATTTTAGCACAGAGAGTATTTAAAGTGTCATTTTCACGGTCCCTACAATCAGTCAATCACCAATATAATTGTCTTACGAGAAAGGAAAATGAATGCCACTCAAATGTATTTTGCTGTAAAGATATTAATTGTAGATGTTTCCTGCGCTGTGTAATTTCAGTCAATCATCTGCTTTCTTACTCAGTGTTTCTGTCTTGTTTCCAGTCCAAATGTCTAAAGATTTTTAAATCAAGAAGCATTTACTAGATGAGTGACATGACATAAGATATTATGTCTTGTTTTCTGAGGGAATTAACCAAAATAAAGTGAGTTGTTGCTTAAAAAAGCAAAATGATCAGAGAAAAATAATCTTAATTTAAACAGAAAGGGGATTATTTTTCTGCTCACCCCATTGGCTGATCATTTTGCTTGTTTAAAGCAAAAACTCACTTTAATTTTGATTTATTTCCCCAGAAAACAAGACATAATATCTCATGCCATTTTATTACTTTAGTAAATGCATTTTTTGATATATATTTGGACTGGAAACGAGACAAAAACACCAAGTAAGAGAAGCTCTTCTTAAAGATCTTAAAGAGGTCCTTGTGGAGGAACTTTAAACGATGCACACCTCATTATTTATATACGTGTGTTTCAGAAACTTGGTGATCAGACGTCATTGGCCGAGAGTCTACACCTGCTGGCTGTTCTGGCCAATCAGGAGCAGAGATACCGCGAGGCTGTTGTCCTGTGTGAGCGAGCGCTGGAGATCGGAGGAGACGAGGAGTTCTTGCACCGGCTCGTTCAGACGCTGATGAGCGCTGTGGCGGGACGAGGAGGACAGGACACGCATCATCAGGTGCACAATGATTGACAGCCAGTTGGGGACTTTACATTTAACATTTAATATTCAACAATATTATTGACACCATTACATGAGAACTGAACTGAACTGGACAGTGACATCACCGTTTTGTGTCTCTTATGATCGTATGTTTGCATATTATAATATTTTCCAGCTGCTTTAGTTCTTAGGCTCAATACGTCAAATTAAATGAAAAGTGCTTTTGTTGACCATTTCTAATGTAGGAGAGTTGTGTTGATGTAGATCATGGTGTGTGTGTGTTGTGCAGGTGTGTGAGATCACAGAACAGGCGTGCAGAACCATCAGAGCGGTTCTAGAGCAGAGACGGAACCGAGCTTCGGTCCTTCGCTTCTTCATGGCGGCGCTGGAGACCCGGTGCGCTGGTCACATGATCCATACTGGTAACCAGAGCTGAGATAAGGCGACACTCATTCCTGTGTGTGTGTGTGTGTGTGTGTGTGTGTGTGTGTGTGTGTGTGTGTGTGTGTGTGTGTGTGTGTGTGAAGGGGGGCAGTTTTACGGCGGCGTTTGCTTCGTCCTGCTTCTCCGCTGTTCTGTCTGAGTGATGCGGACCTGCAGATGTTGACCTCCGTGTGTGACACACTCACACACACTTCCTCTGAACTACTGCAGCTGAGATACAGGACACACTCCGCTGAGGCCATGCGAGAACACGCCGACACGCTGAGGTGCAACACATGCTCACACACACACACACACACACTTGTGCACATAATTATAAATTTTGGGGTCAAAATTTAATAATATTGATATATTTAAGTGATATGATTAATAATATGATTATTAAAGTGACCATAAACCAATTTATAATGATGTTACAAAATATTTTTAATGTTCAATATATTTTTACTTTATTTATTTATTTATTTTTAATCAAATAAATGTGGCCTTGGTGAACAAAACATACATTGAAAATCTTGCCAACCTCAATCTTTTGATGTGTGTGTGTGTGTGTGTGTGTATATATATATATATATATATATATATAGTGTGTGTATTTATATATATTCATATACTTCAGTAATCCTTCATAGTGTCAAATGCATGTTTAAACCAACAAAAAGTTGGTGTACTCTCATTTAAATCCCGGTCTCTTAATTAATAAAAGGTCATGTGACCAGATTGAAATGCATGTTGTTGTTTGTTTGTCCATCCGCAGTAGATGTGAATGCGATGTTTGATTGTGTGTTCTTCATCAGAATGCTGGCCGTCCATGCGTCGAGTGTAGAGGAGAAACAGCGCCACCTTCTGCACGCATTGGCCATTATGAAGAAAGCCGTGTTTACCCAGCAGGAAGTCGTCGCTGAAGCCCTGAACGTTCTTCCTCCTCATGAGGTACGAGATGATCATCAGAAGCACGTCACATTAATCTCCTTCCATAATCACATCTGTTTCCTTCAAGGGGAACAAACGCGATTAGCACACGGGGAACTGTGATTGGGCTCTGCGTTCGTTAAGGTCTGTGTAACGCTCACCGGCTCTTCTAATTCATTTAGCCTCACTCTGCATTATGGGTTTTCATTTTCTCAAACGGATTATCTCATTAAAAAGCTCTAGGTGCTCATATTTATGAAGAGAGGGCGGCGAACACATTCAGCAAATTAGGAAATCTGAATTGCTAAAGTAATTAGACTCGATTTAAAGGAATCGTTCAGATCCTGCCGTCATTTATTCACCTTCCAAACCTGTAGACTGGCAAACAGAAGATATTTAGAAGAATCTCAAAGCTGCTCTTCGTCCATAATATGGTCAAAGCCAAAATAAAAGTTTGGTTTAACTTGAAGAAATTATGACCGAAATATAGTAAAACCTCTCAAAGTTATAATATTAATAATAATAAAATCATTTAACTTTAAGGAATAATCACACAGGATTTTAACAGTAAACCTATTTATTTTGTTTCCAAAAAGACTTAAAAGATTAAATAACTTGTCAGTGTTTGTCTTTATTTTATTACATCGTTTTTGCTAATAAATTTATATTAAATTATAAATCAAGAAAAATTAAAACACAGCAGAATTTCTGTAAAAATAAAACATTTCATAGGGCCCAATTATTGTAATATATATATATATATATATATATATATATATAAAAGTTGAAGTTTTATGAATTCAATTGATTAGAGATGCTTTTTTATTAGCTAAATGCATCAAAATGATTATCAAAACAACTAAAAGGAAAATCACAGAATGGAATATTAGAAAGAAAATAACATGCTAAACTTGTTAAACTTTAAGTAAATCGTTGTTATATTGTATGCATTTGATAATTTCTATTGTTTATTGATCAATTGATGACTTGCATTTAATGTAACAACTAAATTGGAAACCCCTAAAAAAAAAAAAATCTAGAAACATTTTAAAGAAAAAAAAATGAGAGGAATTAGAAATCACCTTTAAATCACTGATGCGAGCTGAACCGCTGCTTGATCCACTGGTGGACGATCACACGTTGATCTGATTGGTTACAAGATCGTTTGTGACGTCAATGAGTGAATAACACCACACACACACATAAACAACATTAAACGCTGGAGTTTCACCACAGGGGGACTTTAAGATTGAAGAAGTAAACGAACAAAAGAAGTGTATTTGGTCTCGTAACTCATTTGTGAACAGGTCGTTCTTGTAAGACCGGGTCACTTCCTGTTTTCATCCTCCATTTCCTCAGTCTCTGACCCTGATGAATAATTCATAACTCGTGCTGCGTTCGATCTTCTAACCCAGATTCACAGCGGGATTGCTCTGGCAAAAGTTTTTGTGGGAAAGAAATCAGACACACTTTTACTGAGTGTGGTTTCTGTGATCATGCTTACTTTAATTATTGTAATCGTGAATGATTCATCAAGTACGTAAATCAACGTTTGCTTGTTTTTGTAATGTTCATCAAAATATAATAAGGCAATGATTAATCACATCTAAAATAAAAGTTTATGTTTACATAATATATGTGTGTGTGTATTGTGTATAATTATTTACTATATATAAATACACACATGCATGTATACATTTAAGAAAAAATAGTTTATATAGATATTATTATATATATATTATATATATTTATATAGACCATTTTGCAAGATGTAAACAACACTGGTCCAGAAGCACTTCCTGTTTCAGTTTTTAACACTACATAAAAGCTGGGATAAAATACAACCAACAGAACATTTAAAACTGAATCAGAAAGTTAAACAAACATCTTTAAGATGTTTTCTTTACATGTGAAATAAAGAAAACAGTTACAAACTGAAACAGGAAGTGTTTCTGGACCAGTGTTCTTTACATCTTGCAAAATGGTCCATATAAAATATTTATATATGATATAAATGATGTATATGCAGTATAAACATGCAAATATTTACAATATATGTGTATTTTATATATACTAAATAATTATACACAGTACACACACACATACTGTATACAGACTTTTTATTTTGTATGCGATTAATTGTTGCCCAGCATTAAATAATAACTGTCACTCAAATAATAATGCTCATTATTGGTCAAATATGTATTCTTCACACACACCATCACATCAGTTCTCATCCTCAGTTTTCTGGTGGAAAATAAAAGTCTCGTATGCGAGTAAAAGCTGAACTCGTCAGTCCTGATGAATCCTGATGAGAATCACCGTCTGACGTCACCATTTAACTCCATATATTTGCTATAATGTTATGATATTATTTGGTTCAGTGTCAGAAATCCACACGGACGCAGATCAGAATGAAGTTGTGATGTTCTCGTGTGTGTGTGTGTGTGTGTGTCCTGCAGTCCGGTTGGCGTAACCTCCCTGCGGTGCGTGTGTGTGTGTGTCTGAGACTGGCTCTGGCCGATCTGGCCCTGTTCATGCTGGACCTCCAGTGTGCCGAGGACAACAGGAAGTCCATCATCCGGGACAGGAAGTGCTCAGTGGACAGAGCTCTGGAGGACTTCATCAGCGCTGACCTCACTGAACATGAGAGGGTGAGTGTGACGGGTAGAGTTAGTGTGAGGGGATATACTGTATATAAAGTTTGTACAGTATAAAAACCATTACGTCTATGGAATGTAATCGTGTGTGTGTGTGTCCTCAGGACTGGTCTGCTGTGGGACTCTCTCTGGCTCAGGACGCTCTGACGCTCCTCTCATCTGTCACTTCGCTCTCGCTGGACTGTGTGGAGACCAGGGCCCGTTCGCTCGGCATGCTGGGAAGGTGTCTGAGAATACTAGCCCAGCAGAGAGACCCGCTGTACCCGTGCACACTGTGGGACGAGCCCGTCACGGTACACACACACACACACTGCTGAAAATGCCCTTTAAATGTCATGGAAATTCCAGGTCTTCTAGTTATGCGCCACTCTACAATATTTTATAATATTGCGTAAAGTCATTTTTTACTTCTGTTCAGCTTTAAGTTGACTGAAAGTGACAGTATAAACAAATGAAATCAAATAAATGCTGTTCTTCTGAAACGTGCCATTCCTCATCAAAGAATCCTGAAAAATTAAATATTTCACAGTTTCCACAAAAATAGTATTTGATAATAATCATAAATGTTTCTTGATCATCAGATCCTCATATTAGAGTGATTTGTGAAGGATCATGTGACACTGAAGACTGGAGTAATGATGATAAATTCAGGAATAAATTACACTTTACTGGATATTCACATAGAAAACAGATGATTTACATTATAATAATATTTCACTGTTTTTACTGTATTTTTCATTAAATAATAAATGCATGGGTGAATATAAGAGACTGTCAAAGAGACTTTTTTTTTAAACTCAGTAAAAAAAAATGATGTATGAGTAATGATTCTGAAAATACAGGAATAAATTACACTTTACTGTACAGTATATTCACATAGACAACAGATGATTTACAGTTTTTACTGTCTCTTTTAAATTTAGATTTAAAAACATTTTACTGTATTAAATGTCCACCTGTTTGAAGGCATTTTTTGGTCAATCATAGTTGAATGAGGCGTTTCCCTGAACTGTGATTGGATCTGCAGCTCGACAGTCTTGTATTGTTTTAAATAATGTGGTTTTAACGACGGTTTTAGGAAACAGTCGTGACTAGCTAGCTAGTTGCATTAACGATGCATTAGTCTATGGTGGTTAAGCAGTGAGCTAATGACTAGAAAAGGTCCAGTAAAAGTCATTAAACATCGATGGAAACCTTGTTATAATGATAAAAAAAGATCGTTTTTGTCATTTGTCCTTGAAAATGAGGGTCTGGCATCATATAATCACACACACGCAGTGTAGTTACGAGCTCTGTGAGGAACAGAGGCTTTCAGTCAGTCACGGTATAGATTTCCATTCTTCTTCACCGGTTTAAACTCATCATTTGATTCTGCGCTTGGGCCTAATTTTCCTCGGCATTAATTCCCCCTCTTGAAGACACTTTCCTCCAGACTGTCATTGATTGACAAGGACTCAATATGAGCTGTTCCTCCAGGATGAGGACGGGGCCGAGAGACGGGGCAGCCAGGACTATAATGAGGAGGAGGAGCAAGTGAAGACGGACCCTGAGAAGAGGCCGTATGCTGGCAAAAGTGCAGAGCTGCAGGTGCATGTGCACACACACACACACACACACACACATTCATGTCATTTTTGGCTGTGTAGTTCAAGTTTGTGTGTGTGTTATCAGAGCAAGCGGAGGGCAGCGCAGCGGCTGTTGGCTCAGGCCAGTGAAACTCTCAGTCAGTCTGTGAGTCTGAGTCTTCATCACGACCTTCCTCATCTTCTTCCTCGCGTGTGCTCAGATCTGCTGGAGTGTCACGGTCAGTTTGACCTCGGCGCCAGCGGGCAGTTCCTCGCTCTACTGCAGGTGTGTGTTCATATCTCACTCAAACACCTGTGACTCTCTTTCCTTCTTAGCACAAATTAGCCATCATTTGAATGCTTTAGTGTTTGTGTGACCTGCATGTGCACATGTGATGTGTGTGTACTGATGAATATTGATCTGATCTCAGAGTGGTGTGTGCTGTGCCGAGATGTGCTCCGTCCTGCTCTCGATCTGCTCCGGTGTCAGGGGGTCTCAGGTGTGTGCGCTGATGAACCTGCGGGCGAAGCTGCTCTCTTCACAGGGTCACAGACCCGACGGTGTGCTGACAGCAGTGAGCCGAGAGCTCAGCCGTCTCTCTAAGGTACTCGCTCACAGCCTGTTCATGTTAATGCTCTCACCCTGTCATGGCCGTTCACACTGCATGTGGTCCTTGAGCATAGTGTGAGTGTCATTTTGTGTTGATGCATTTCATTTTGTGTATATGCTTGCCATTATTGTGTATATGCATGTCATTTTGTGCATATGCGTGTAATTGTTGTGCATATCCCTGACATTTTTGCACATATGCATGTCATTTTTGTAAATGGATGTCATTTTTGTGCATATGCATGTATATGCATGTCATTTTTGTGCATATGCATGTCTATGCATGTCATTTTTGTGCATATGCATGTCTATGCATGTCATTTTTGTGCATATGCATGTCATTTTTGTGCATATGCATGTCTATGCATGTCATTTATGTGCATATGCATGTCTATGCATGTCATTTTTGTGCATATGCATGTCTATGCATGTCATTTTTGTGCATATGCATGTCTATGCATGTCATTTTTGTGCATATGCATGTCTATGCATGTCATTTTGTGTATATGCATGCCATTTTGTGCATATGCATGTATATGCATTTCATTTTGTGTATATGCATGTCATTTTTGTGCATATACATGTAATTTTTGTCCATATGCATGTCATCTTTGTGTATATGGATGTCATTTTTGTGCATATGTGTGTATAGGCATGTCATTTTGTCCATATGCATGTCATTTTGTGTATATGCATGTCATTTTTGTCCATATGCATGTCATTTTGTGTATATGCATGTCATTTTTGTCCATATGCATGTCATTTTGTGTATATGCATGCCATTTTTGTCCATATGCATGTCATTTTTGTGTATGGATGTCATTTTTGTGCATATGCATGTATATGCATTTCATTTTGTGTATATGCATGTCATTTTTGTGCATATGCATGTATATGCATTTCATTTTGTGTATATGCATGTCATTTTTGTGCATATACATGTAATTTTTGTCCATATGCATGTCAATTTTGTGTATATGGATGTCATTTTTGTGCATATGTGTGTATAGGCATGTCATTTTGTCCATATGCATGTCATTTTGTGTATATGCATGCCATTTTTTGACCATATGCATGTCATTTTGTGTATATGCATGCCATTTTTGTCCATATGCATGTCATTTTTGTGTATGGATGTCATTTTTGTGTATATGCGTGTATAGGTATGTCATTTTTGTGTATATGAGATGAATTGAGTAGAAGTATTTGAGTTTAGACTGTGATCTGCAGCTTTTGAGAGATCATGATTCACGCTTCATGTGTCTCATCACTCTTTCAGGCCTTCAGTCACCTGACCATAAACCCAAACCACCTGAGGATTCTGGGAGAAATGCCTCCCAACTTCAGGATCCTGCTGCTCCAGCACTCAGAGGACAGGTGGGATGACAGATTCTATTCTATTATGGAAATATGTGTTTAGATTTATGCTTTACAAACTGTTTCAAAGCAGCTTCAACCAACGATGCAGACTTCATTAAATATGAAATGTATTTAATTTCCTGCTGTAAAGCAACTCTACAGAAGGCGATAGTGTCACATTACAAACCAAATCAAACACCATGCTCTGCATTCTATTCTATTCTACTGTATTTTATGCTGTTCTATTCTGTTTAACTCTATTGCATTTTACCCTGCTCTGTTCTTCATTTCTCGTTTTTATTCTGTTAACTGTTGTGTGTTCTGTCCTGGTGTAGTTCTGTGCTGTACGGCGGCTTGTATGAGAAGGTTAAAGCCACAGAGACTCAGAAAGGAAAGAGTGTGACTGGTAACCGTTACTCCTTTACCTTTTTACATTTGCAGACACAGATTAGTTCATGAGTATGAGTGTGTTGTGTAGGTGGTCTGATCTGCTCTAGACTGGTCAAGGCCTGTGTCCACAGATCATCTCTACTGAAGCTCCACAAACACCTGGAAGAGTTCAAACATCGGAGCGCACAGACACACGTGAGAGCTTCAACATCTTTTAATATGAATACATGAACATCAAAACGTTTTCTAAAATCTTTCACTCTCTTCATAAAGGAAGGGAAAGCTGGAAAGCGGGACGAGTGTTTCAAAGCACTTCTTGAGGAAATGGAGCAATACTTGCACCCTGTTCTCTCGCAGCTTGACTTTTCATGCTTTAGGTACCAACACACACACACACACACACACACACACACACACACACACACACAATCTCATGAGTCTGGGTGCAGGAACATCATATTTGACTTTGGTAAAGAGTTATTGCACCTATAAATGTTCATTTCTGTCCCATGTTTAGCGTCCTGTGTGAAATATGTGATGATCTGCCCTCATCTTTCTCTAATTTCCGCTTCTGTCTTATCAGTGTTGGTTCCCCGTCCTTCTCCACATCGGCCCGAGCCAAAGACAAGGAGGAGAAGACCGCTGATAAACTTCTGCCGGGTACGACACGCTGGACAGACAAACACGTCTAGAACGGAGATTAGCATTATTAGCATTAACTGCCTTCAACACTGATAATAATCAAAAATGTTTGTTGATCCTCATATTAGAGTGATTTGTGAAGGATCATGTGACACTGAAGACTGGAGTAATGATGATAAATTCAGGAATAAATTACACTTTACTGGATATTCACATAGAAAACAGATGATTTACATTATAATAATATTTCACTATTTTTACTGTATTTTTGATCAAATAAATGCAGCTTTGGTGAGAAATGTCTCTACTAGAGTTCAGCTGCTGTTCCTAACACTGAGAGAAAATGTTTCTCAGGAGAGCGTATGAGCGTGAGTTGATTTGGTATGTGCACATAAGAAGATGTTTGATATGGAGATCAAATATGACATCTGAGGAGTTGAAATATTGATCGGATTTCCAGGCCCGCGTCTGAGATCAAGTCCATCTTTAGCTGTAAAATATGCACCAATAAAACATCCCCACATGCAATGTGAAGCTCACAGTAAATACAGAAAATGTGAAGCACACAGAAACTAACTCAACCATCTTCGTTTGCATCATTTATGGAACTTCAGAGGAACTATAATTCGATTTTACATGTTCGTGTGTTTGAGTTCTCCTCTATATAAGCGTCCTGAACTCCTGAAACGCCTCCATTGTAGTCTCGAGTTTCTCCCGGGAACAAACACTCACAATATTCCTCATTATAATAATTAATGCGCAGAATAAAGGGGCGGGGCCTGGTTGAGTTAGTTAGTAGTGTGTTAAACTGGCAGTTATGGAAAGGGGCGGGGCATTTCCCAAACACAAAGCGCTCGACCAATCACAACACACCGCTCCAGCCGACCAATCAGAGCACAATGTGCTTTCAGAAGGAGGGGCTTCATAGAGACAGGAAGTGAACAGAGCGTTACTGACCATAGACATATACACTAGACGTCACCTTGGCTACGGCAGTTCATTGGAACGAATGCGTCAATAGAGCCGCCATCTTGAAACAGGGGAGCCCCTCCACTTTAATGCATCAGACACAGGTCTAACGCAAATAAAATCACCATAAATCATCATGAATGCGATTTTTCTTGTTTTTTTGATTTGTTCCAACGGTCAGACATGTATTTATCATTGATTCCAGAAAGAATTTTTTTTTTTTTTTTTAAACATTCTTCCTAGTTCAGATTTCATCCGTGAACATCATACGCTGCGCAAAAGTCCGCCACCATCAATGAATTCGAAGTAAAGGCAGAGATAGCAGCATTATCTAGCTACTTGCTATGACAAGACCCCTGTTCCAAGATGGCGGCGGTTTTGACGCATGCTTAGAACCCCAAGGTGACGTCTAGTGTATATGTCTATGGTTACTGACAGACTGGGAAGAGAGGAGCCGCAACAACGGAGAATAATGCAGGAAAACCTGCCGACGTCTTTAAAATAAAAGTGCTGAACGTCTGTGTGTGTGTGTGTGTGTTCTCCAGATCCTGGCGAGTGTGTGGTGATTCTGGCTGACCGGATGTTGTTGGAGTTTCCACTAGAAGCGTTGAGTGTCCTACAGGCGGACGGCATCGGCTCCGTGTCTCGAGACTTCTCACTTCAGGTTCTTCATGCACGCCTACAGACGGACGATACAGGCGAGTTTATCCTCCATTATACACCGCATATCGGTTTCATTGAACACCAGAGGCTGTTTGTGTGTTTGTGTTGCTTGCTGTGATATTTCCGGATACAACAGTGCACAGTTCAGTGACGAGTGGACATCCTGAACTGACCTGGAATCAGTGAATAAGTGTTGCTGTTTCCTAGCGTCACCACCGTAGTTCATTTCTGCTGAACAGTTTTAAGAAGTTTGTGCGTCCCTGAACGCAGCGTCAGAGTAAAGATGACGAGCGCCAGAAGAAGTCAGAAAACATCCTGAGGTTTTTCCTGTCGCAGCTTTAATCACCTCATTCACAAACCCCGAATGAAAACCTCACGCTAATAGGAAACACTCTCTCCGTCAGGATTTAGCAGCTCGTAATCTCTTTAAAATTCAAATGTGCCGTTGCATTTGGGACATGTTTTACATTTTTATTTGTGTAATTAATTCATTCATTTTCAGCTCGTGCTCGGCTTCTGCATGTACGTTGACAAATTAAAAACGTACACTTGCAGCGCTCCTCGTGTCGAGGGCTGACACTCGTGCGGATTAAGGGAAGGGAAGGTTTAGGGCTGGGAGATGTAATGGGGAAACTGTTGTTTTTCTCTCTAATTAGTTCAAGTACACTTCTCAAACGCACTTTACAAACTAATCATTTGACAAACATTTGTTTGTAATGATGAAATCAATAAATTTAGAGATGCACCGTATCAGTATCGGATGATTTATGTTCATTTTTAATAATATCATTATTGGCTTGATAAGAAAATATTGTATGGTAACACTTTACTTGAAGTTTTGGGTTACACTTTATTTGTTATTATGCATTTAAGTGCTGTATATAATAATGTGCTTACTATAAGGTTAGGGTTTGGTTTTGGGCTAGTTGTATGTAATTATGCATAATTTATAGTTTTTACTACAGTAATTACATTTAACAAGGGCACTTTGTTGTTATTTGATGTATATGAAATATTTTCTTTGTTCAATTAATCTACTGTCGCTATACTGTGGAAAACTGTGAAGGGGATTTTAATATTTCTTAGGGATTTTAACTTCAACCTTTAGCATTTATCTTTTTCTCTGAATAATTGTTTGGCACTTCTCCAGCACTAAAATGCCATATGCAAATGATTGCAGTTGTATTTCTTCAGTCTGTGCTGCTGTATAATACCAGGAGTTATGATGTATTATCTGTCCACTTCAGTGTGTTGATGCTCAAAGTGACTCATCATCATGTGGGACAGTCGTTAGCATTATTAGCATTGTGTCAAGAAGACGTGCTTTTAGTAATTTTACACCATGTTTTGCATAACTGAATAAATTACAGCATTGAGGAATTTCAACATTATATTTTCCCTGATATGAAGCTCTTGTTTTGAAGTTTTATCTGATATATATGCATTATTATCTTCACCATCATCAGTCACTGTTTTTCGATTATGTATTCATCTGTCATTGTAGTCTAAAGCAGTTTTGGTCTATAAACCATTTTTCCTATGTATTGATTTTGAATATTCACTCACCATATTTGTGCCATTTGATAATGTAAAAGATGAATGGCTGATTAATGCATCCTCGCGACAGCGACTCCTACTGGTCATAAACTTTAAAAAACAGTTGTGCTGCTTCAACAAAAGTGATTTTTTTTTTTTAATATTAGAACTAGATTTTTTTGTAACACTGTACAATTATCATTAGTCACTGCATTAGTTAACAACTATGAAGTAAAAACAGTTCTAGTAAAAAGTTTCGAGTCCAACATTTCGAGTAAACTGTTTCCCTCTAATGAGTTGCATCAAAGAAAGTCCCAATTAAATGTGATGGTGCAGAACTGAAATTGTTCAGCGTGATGTGTTTACGTGACTTTTGCTGGAGGCAGATGAATGTCTCTGTTGCATTAACTCACATTATTGAAGAACACAGTGGCTGATATTAAATGTCACTGGCCTTTGCGAGTGACTGTAGGAGCAGTGCACTAGTTTTCACTCTATAACAAGCCAGTCAGAGACTAATTTCCGGTTTTAATAATCTTTCTCGTCAGTGACGGTTGAAAGTGACAATAAGAAAGAGGCCAAAGGTGTCCGAGGAGTCAAGGGGAGAGCCGATCAAAGCCGAGGAATCAAAGCGGTGAGTTTCCTAAACGAGTCTGGTGACCGCTGATAGAGACACACACGTTTGGATCTTCCCGTTCATTGCCTCTCATACACGGAAAAATGCTCTCCTTACTTAGTATGTTTGTCTTGTTTCCAGGCCACATATCAAAACGTTCTTAAATCAAGATGCATTTACTAAAGTAGGAAAATCCTGTGAGATGTTATGTCTTGTTTTCTGGGGAAATAAATCAAAATGAAGTGAGTTTAGGTTTAAAACAAGAAAAATGATCTGCCATTGGGGTGAGAAATAACCTGTTTCTGTTTGAATTATATCATTGGCGGATAACAGCTTGTTTTAAGCAAAAACTCACTTCATTTTGATTCATTTCCCTGGAAAGCAAGACTTAATATCTTATGGTATTTTACTCATCTAGTAAATGTATCTTGATTTAAGAATTTTTATATATTTGGACTGGAGACAAGACAGAAACACTGAGTAAGAAAAGTATTTCTGCAGTGTAATGATGAGGACTCTTCGCTCTTCTCAGTTCTTAAAGTAAATTGACCTTCTTCTTTTCTGCAGGTTCTGGTCAATCGTGTCCCGCCGCCACACACCGTCCCAGTGGACACACACCGGTTCAGATGTATCCTTCACTTTCTTGTGTGTGTGTGTGCATGTGTGAAATGTCAGAACGGTCACTTACATTTTTTTATTGTAAAATAGTTTGTAGAAATTTTTCTTAACTCAGGCTTGAAGATGTAGTTGACTCACAGGAGGAGGAAGAGGAGGATGAGGAAGGAAAATGGGCTGGTGAGTTTAACAAGTTTCAGAAACATTTGACTCTAATGTGACAGATTTTTAGTGAAAGTAGGTGAAAGCATTATAATTGTATGAAGGATAATCATAATAAGATGAGGGGTTGTATTGGGATGAGGGATGTATTGGGATGATGGGTGTATTGGGATGAGGGGTTGTATTGGGATGAGGGATGTATTGGGATGATGGGTGTATTGGGGTGAGGGGTGTATTGGGATGATGGGTGTATTGGGATGAGGGATGTATTGGGATGATGGGTGTATTGGGGTGAGGGGTGTATTGGGATGATGGGTGTATTGGGATGAGGGGTGTATTGGGATGATGGATGTATTGGGGTGAGGGGTGTATTGGGATGAGGGATGTATTGGGGTGATGGGTGTATTGGGATGAGGGATGTATTGGGATGAGGGATGTATTGGGATGAGGGTTGTATTGGGATGTATTGGGATGATGGGTGTATTGGGATGAGGGGTGTATTGGGATGAGGGTTGTATTGGGATGATGGATGTATTGGGATGAGGGGTGTATTGGGATGAGGGGTGTATTGGGATGAGGGATGTATTGGGATGAGGGGTGTATTGGGATGATGGGTGTATTGGGATGAGGGGTGTATTGGGATGAGGGGTGTATTGGGATGAGGGATGTATTGGGATGAGGGGTGTATTGGGATGAGGGATGTATTGGGATGATGGATGTATTGGGGTGAGGGGTGTATTGGGATGAGGGATGTATTGGGGTGATGGATGTATTGGGATGAGGGGTGTATTGGGATGAGGGGTGTATTGGGATGAGGGATGTATTGGGATGAGGGGTGTATTGGGATGAGGGGTGTATTGGGATGAGGGGTGTATTGGGATGAGGGGTGTATTGGGATGAGGGGTGTATTGGGATGAGGGATGTATTGGGATGAGGGGTGTATTGGGATGAGGGATGTATTGGGATGATGGGTGTATTGGGATGAGGGGTGTATTGGGATGATGGATGTATTGGGGTGAGGGGTGTATTGGGATGAGGGATGTATTGGGGTGATGGGTGTATTGGGATGAGGGTTGTATTGGGATGTATTGGGATGATGGGTGTATTGGGATGAGGGGTGTATTGGGATGAGGGTTGTATTGGGATGATGGATGTATTGGGATGAGGGGTGTATTGGGATGAGGGGTGTATTGGGATGAGGGGTGTATTGGGATGAGGGGTGTATTGGGATGAGGGGTGTATTGGGATGAGGGGTGTATTGGGATGAGGGGTGTATTGGGATGAGGGGTGTATTGGGATGAGGGATGTATTGGGACGAGGGTTGTATTTGGTTGTATTGGGATGAGGGTTGTATTGGGATGAGGGTTGTATTGGGATGAGGGGTGTATTGGGATGAGGGGTGTATTGGGATGATGGATGTATTGGGGTGAGGGGTGTATTGGGATGAGGGGTGTATTGGGGTGATGGGTGTATTGGGATGAGGGATGTATTGGGATGAGGGATGTATTGGGATGAGGGTTGTATTTGGTTGTATTGGGATGAGGGTTGTATTGGGATGAGGGTTGTATTGGGATGAGGGGTGTATTGGGATGAGGGGTGTATTGGGATGATGGATGTATTGGGGTGAGGGGTGTATTGGGATGATGGGTGTATTGGGATGAGGGGTGTATTGGGATGATGGATGTATTGGGGTGAGGGGTGTATTGGGATGAGGGATGTATTGGGGTGATGGGTGTATTGGGATGAGGGATGTATTGGGATGAGGGATGTATTGGGATGAGGGTTGTATTGGGATGTATTGGGATGATGGGTGTATTGGGATGAGGGGTGTATTGGGATGAGGGGTGTATTGGGATGAGGGTTGTATTGGGATGATGGATGTATTGGGATGAGGGGTGTATTGGGATGAGGGGTGTATTGGGATGATGGGTGTATTGGGATGAGGGATGTATTGGGATGAGGGGTGTATTGGGATGATGGGTGTATTGGGATGAGGGGTGTATTGGGATGAGGGGTGTATTGGGATGAGGGATGTATTGGGATGAGGGGTGTATTGGGATGAGGGATGTATTGGGATGATGGATGTATTGGGGTGAGGGGTGTATTGGGATGAGGGATGTATTGGGGTGATGGATGTATTGGGATGAGGGGTGTATTGGGATGAGGGGTGTATTGGGATGAGGGATGTATTGGGATGAGGGGTGTATTGGGATGAGGGGTGTATTGGGATGAGGGGTGTATTGGGATGAGGGGTGTATTGGGATGAGGGGTGTATTGGGATGAGGGATGTATTGGGATGAGGGGTGTATTGGGATGAGGGATGTATTGGGATGATGGGTGTATTGGGATGAGGGGTGTATTGGGATGATGGATGTATTGGGGTGAGGGGTGTATTGGGATGAGGGATGTATTGGGGTGATGGGTGTATTGGGATGAGGGTTGTATTGGGATGTATTGGGATGATGGGTGTATTGGGATGAGGGGTGTATTGGGATGAGGGTTGTATTGGGATGATGGATGTATTGGGATGAGGGGTGTATTGGGATGAGGGGTGTATTGGGATGAGGGGTGTATTGGGATGAGGGGTGTATTGGGATGAGGGGTGTATTGGGATGAGGGGTGTATTGGGATGAGGGATGTATTGGGACGAGGGTTGTATTTGGTTGTATTGGGATGAGGGTTGTATTGGGATGAGGGTTGTATTGGGATGAGGGGTGTATTGGGATGAGGGGTGTATTGGGATGATGGATGTATTGGGGTGAGGGGTGTATTGGGATGAGGGGTGTATTGGGGTGATGGGTGTATTGGGATGAGGGATGTATTGGGATGAGGGATGTATTGGGATGAGGGTTGTATTTGGTTGTATTGGGATGAGGGTTGTATTGGGATGAGGGTTGTATTGGGATGAGGGGTGTATTGGGATGAGGGGTGTATTGGGATGATGGATGTATTGGGGTGAGGGGTGTATTGGGATGATGGGTGTATTGGGATGAGGGGTGTATTGGGATGATGGATGTATTGGGGTGAGGGGTGTATTGGGATGAGGGATGTATTGGGGTGATGGGTGTATTGGGATGAGGGATGTATTGGGATGAGGGATGTATTGGGATGAGGGTTGTATTGGGATGTATTGGGATGATGGGTGTATTGGGATGAGGGGTGTATTGGGATGAGGGGTGTATTGGGATGAGGGTTGTATTGGGATGATGGATGTATTGGGATGAGGGGTGTATTGGGATGAGGGGTGTATTGGGATGTATTGGGATGATGGGTGTATTGGGATGAGGGGTGTATTGGGATGAGGGTTGTATTGGGATGATGGATGTATTGGGATGAGGGGTGTATTGGGATGAGGGGTGTATTGGGATGAGGGGTGTATTGGGATGAGGGGTGTATTGGGATGAGGGGTGTATTGGGATGAGGGGTGTATTGGGATGAGGGATGTATTGGGATGAGGGTTGTATTGGGATGTATTGGGATGATGGGTGTATTGGGATGAGGGTTGTATTGGGATGATGGATGTATTGGGATGAGGGGTGTATTGGGATGAGGGGTGTATTGGGATGAGGGGTGTATTGGGATGAGGGGTGTATTGGGATGAGGGGTGTATTGGGATGAGGGATGTATTGGGACGAGGGTTGTATTTGGTTGTATTGGGATGAGGGTTGTATTGGGATGAGGGGTGTATTGGGATGATGGATGTATTGGGGTGAGGGGTGTATTGGGATGAGGGATGTATTGGGGTGATGGGTGTATTGGGATGAGGGATGTATTGGGATGAGGGATGTATTGGGATGAGGGTTGTATTGGGATGTATTGGGATGATGGGTGTATTGGGATGAGGGGTGTATTGGGATGATGGATGTATTGGGGTGAGGGGTGTATTGGGATGAGGGATGTATTGGGGTGATGGGTGTATTGGGATGAGGGATGTATTGGGATGAGGGATGTATTGGGATGAGGGTTGTATTGGGATGTATTGGGATGATGGGTGTATTGGGATGAGGGGTGTATTGGGATGAGGGGTGTATTGGGATGAGGGTTGTATTGGGATGATGGATGTATTGGGATGAGGGGTGTATTGGGATGAGGGGTGTATTGGGATGTATTGGGATGATGGGTGTATTGGGATGAGGGGTGTATTGGGATGAGGGTTGTATTGGGATGATGGATGTATTGGGATGAGGGGTGTATTGGGATGAGGGGTGTATTGGGATGAGGGGTGTATTGGGATGAGGGGTGTATTGGGATGAGGGGTGTATTGGGATGAGGGGTGTATTGGGATGAGGGATGTATTGGGATGAGGGTTGTATTGGGATGTATTGGGATGATG
The DNA here is from genome assembly GCF_988280905.1 of Pimephales promelas. Taxonomy (NCBI): domain Eukaryota; kingdom Metazoa; phylum Chordata; class Actinopteri; order Cypriniformes; family Leuciscidae; genus Pimephales; species Pimephales promelas. The sequence goes on along the minus strand of NC_142779.1, from coordinate 721,896 downwards.
GGTGTATTGGGATGAGGGTTGTATTGGGATGATGGATGTATTGGGATGAGGGGTGTATTGGGATGAGGGGTGTATTGGGATGAGGGGTGTATTGGGATGAGGGGTGTATTGGGATGAGGGGTGTATTGGGATGAGGGATGTATTGGGACGAGGGTTGTATTTGGTTGTATTGGGATGAGGGTTGTATTGGGATGAGGGTTGTATTGGGATGAGAGTGAGTAAGTGTTGACTGTGATGGTGAACTAACGCTTTAATCTGCTCTGGTTTGTTGAGATCGGAGCCCAGCAGAAAGCATGAGGCAGAGTCTCGACACACACTCTCAGTTGACGGCTCAGTGGGAAGGGCTGATGGGCGTGGAGCGCCAGCGCAGGTCTGAGGCCGCAGTCACACACACGTTTCAGAAGCTGAGAGTGTGTGTGTGTGTGTGAAGATGATGTTTGTTCCTCAGTCTTGCAGATGTGGAGCAGCTGCTGATGTCCTGTAGCGCGTTCATCTACTCGTCCGCCAAGAGCTTCTTCTCCGGCTTTCCTCCAGTCAAGATGGCCTCGCTCAACCTGTCCGGTAACACTCAACACGTAACACACTTATGTCAATCTATTGCTAAGGCAACATTTCTTATTTTCAATTAGTTTTTCAACTAATGTTTATATTAAATTTTGTTTTAGTGTTATTTCAATTAACAGAAATGTTTTAGTAATTGAGTTTTTTAGTTGTATGTATCTATCTTGATTTAAGAATGTTTCGATATTTGTGCTGGAAAACGAGACTGAAACACTGAGGAAGAAGATGACGAAGGCCTCAGCAGGATCTATTATTATTTATGAATATGAAGAGACCACCTGCAGAATTACACATTTGTGTAGATTTGTTACGGCTTGTTTGATCTCATTAGAACTGAATGTGACTTTATGAGGTCGGCAGCAGACCTGATGATGATGTTTTATGAATATTCATAGTGCAGTTCTGGAAAATAAGCTTGTTTTACATGCTCTAAATCAACATTCGGCACATTTTTAAACTCTTCACCCTCTTCTGTAAATCTACAGTATGTTAGAAATGCTCTTTAATTGGATAAATAACCTTAAGCATCCGAAGTGGAATTGATCCTAATACGTGTCTGAATGCTCAGAGTATCACTTTAAGTTACACTGATGCTTCATTTGCTGTAAAACACTATAAAACATGCCTTTCACATTCAGTCAGTCTCTTATTAGGAAATTTGACACTATAGATCACTGGTTCTTAATGAGTTAAAATGATTTTAATTAGTCCAGAATTACAGTAGTGTCAGAGATAAATTACATCTGTAGTTCCTACATTCATATCATACCTAATGTTTAAAAATACACTGAAAAGAATCACCATGATTTTACACAGCTAAATGCAAGGGTATTAATTAAGGATGCACAGATATATGAACATTTGGCCAAGACTCATAACCGATAATTCTTTAGATTTGAAAGCCGAGAACCGATATATTGGCCGATAAATCTTACGTTTTGTATAATTTTTGAGAGCCTGAGTACAAAAAACAAAACAAAAGTCTCACCTTTAAAAACATGTCCAGAACACTTCCACATAAATCAAACAAAAAACATTTTTAAATAAATTTTACACTCCTATAGTCAACTTTCCTTACCTCCAAAAATACATAATTATAATTATATTTCAATCAATTCAAAACTATCATGTTGATCAGTGCGCATCCGAGTCACAGCTGGAGGAAATAATACATCATTTATCAGCTTTATTATATCGGCTGAATCTTCATATCGGACCGATGATTATAACATTAAAAGTGGACATATATCAGCCGATATCTTGTAGAAATTGTGCGAGAAAGAAAATATTTGTTATTTTTAATTATTTTTATTTTTTATATATTTTAAAATGATTACCATATAGTTATAAAAATCTTTCTAAATGTGAAATAATAACTATAATGATAACGAGACATCTTTGGAATCACTTTCAGAACGATTGTTTCCAGCTGATAAATGATACAAAACTCGACAGCCAATCAGAATCCACCCTGCTTTAGGGCCGGAGCATTTAAAGCGACAGAGCGCTTATAATAAAGGCTAGAATAGTTATCAGTGCAGTTGTTGTTTTGGTTGTGAACATTTTTTTATTCCTAATCCTGGAAATGTTCATTGGATAAAAAGAAGGAACTGTTGAAGATCATTGAGCTCCTGAAATGTCAGATCAGAGAATGAGTTTCTACAACATCAGTAACTCTATTGAGAGTGTTTGTACAGGTTCTCCCGCAGGTTTAATCCTCTCGACACACACACAACTCAATAATCCAGCGGCTCTCTTCATTTCTACACTAGTGAACGATTTCCGCAGAATACGAGCCGTTTCCACAGCAATTACACTGCAAAACATGCTTTACTCAGTGTTATAAATATCAAATCGCATGCATTTGATAAAGTAGTATAGCATATGATAATATATCTTGTTTTCTGGCCATACAAATCCAAATTTTGTGAGTTTTTGCTTAAAACAAGCTAAATTATCAGCCAATTTAGTGAGAAAAATAATCTCGTTTCTGTTTAAATGAAGAATGTTTTTCTGACCCGATTCGATTGGCAGATCATTTTGCTTGTTTTAAGCAACAACTCACTTCATTTTGATGAATTCCCCAGGAATCAGGACATAATATATCTAATATTTCACTGGTGTGTGTGTGTGTGTGTTTCAGGATGTGGGATGCTCTTCCTGTTGGACTGCGCTCAGAAACCAGTCAGCGTCCAGAAGAGGTGACACACACACACACACACACACACACACATTCAATAGAAAGTCAAACTCCTTTTTTAGCATGGCATTTACAAATGATCAAAATTGATTTAATCTATAAAGCAGATTGAGGAAAGAGCTTTATTGTGTTTGTTTTATTGGCGTGTGCTTTATTGATCTCTAGAGTGTAATTACGGCAAGAGTTATGCTTCTCTTTCACACACACACACACACACACACGTCACTGCTAATAATATTATCAGGAGAGATCATTGAGACACTATCATAGATTTAATTAATGATTTTTATTTTTGTTTTCCATTTAAATTAATTTTATGTGAAAGTTTTAGGAAGTTATTTTTAGTTATTTATTCATTTTAGTTTGCTATTTTGCCACATCCATGAAACTAAATGAGAATGTTCATTTATTTTGAAGTCACAGGAATGTGTGTTAGGTTTCGTGATGTCAGTACATTGATTGGGCGCTCTCTCCTCGGCCGGATGATCCATCATTCAGGCTCAGATTATTGTTTCCATATAGCCAGAGTTATGACCAAAGCATATAGATCAGTCACCGTTTCCTTTTGTCAGCTGATATATTCATTAGCATACAGACGAGCACAGAGATAATAAGACACAAACGCTAATTCTGCATTGATTTACTTCATAAGAAAGGATGATGTCATGCAGTCTCGCAGATCAATTCAATTAAGTGTAGAAATAGTGCAGAATCGCACATTTTCTTAATCCAAATTTGCAGGTTTAAATGAAAAATATCCCATATTTAAAACGTGTTCTCAAACTTTTCAACTGAGAGTATTGAAGGAGTGTTTGCTGTGAACACTTGTGATCCAGATCTCTCTCTTTCTCTCTCTCTCCAGACGTGCTTTGGCCGGTTCTGTCGGGTCGGTGTATCTGATGACTCTCGGGGGGGTTCGTTCAGTCCTGCTCAACCAATGGCACAGCAGCGCCTCAGCCAACGCTCGAGTCCTGCGCTCGCTCATGGACGGTGAGTCACACATTTACGCGCATTCATTCGGCTGACGCTTTGCATTGCATAAACAAAAAAAAACTTCAAAAATGGGAGCGTTCACTGGATCTCGACCCCTCCGGATGGCCTTCAGGAACACTGCACAGTAATCTACTGGACCGTTTGCTGTCACACTAGTTTCACGCAGATATTGCTACTGAGTTTCACAATTAAATGTGAAATGTTTGAGGTAGAAACTCTTACAATATAAAGCCTTTATATATAACACACTGTAAAAGATCTTTAATGCATTGATCATGCCTTTTTGCTTGCTTCTTGCATGCTCTTCTATTTATAAAGATATGATGCGTTATAGTGTATATGATGAATACCTTTATAATGCATCAAACATAAATGCTTTAAATAAAGTGTTTCCGTATTTAGACTCCAATCATCTCTTATTTACAACTTTACACACACACACACACACACACACACACACACGTGATGCTTCTTCAAAAGCACTTTTGAAATCAACTTCATATGTGTGTGTGTAGATCTTTTGAACACAGGACTGACTTCAGGACGAGCGGCTCATGTTTTACGCACACACACGTCAGAAAGAGCAGAAGTCAGCGCAAAATCAGGTGTGTGTGCGAGTGACAATAAGAGTCTATGTGTTTGAGAGAGAGTGTGTTTTTTTTTTTTTTATGTCTGCCACTGAACAGCCCAGCTGATGTGTGTGTGTGTGTGTGTGTGTGTGTGTGTGTGTGTGTGTGTGTGTGTGTGTGTGTTTCCTCAGGCGAGGGTTCGGCTGTAAACTCTTCCTCTGAGGACGTCCCGAGGGAAACACGTCTGCGCTCCAACACTTTCAACCTCGTCATTTATGGACTTCCTAATGTAGTGGTTATATGAAGAACTGCAGGTGTGTGTGTGTGTGTGTGTGTGTGTGTGACTGAACCTCAGCAAAACACTCTGACAGAAGAATCAGTTTGTGATCATTACGACGGTCTGCTTTAAAGCCAGATTACGATCAGATGTGACGATGTTCATCTTTTATTGTTGTTGCTGTCAAACTATTATTGATAATCCCAAACTCTTCAGTAATAAATGATGAAGTGCAGTTGTGTGGTCATGTGACTTTCTCCACTATAAACAGGGTTCATACAAGAAGCTTAAAGTGCCTGAACTTCTTGAACGTATTTTAGACTTTTTATTTGTTTTTATAATGCAAAAAATAAAAATAATAATAATTTCATTGATTTTTTTTTAAGAAAAACTCCCAATTTTAGACACAAAACATACTGGTTTATAGTGTGCATGTGCTTTATTATGAACAGGGATATCCAAAAGAAACATCAGGAAACACAGAAGATCCAGATGATGACAAAACTAAGAAAAATTCATTCAGATCAATGGGTGAAATATGAATATTTCCAAGACTGCGTTTATTTGATTAAAAATACAGTAAAATAGTGAAATATTATTATAATGTAAATCATGTGTTTTCTATGTGAATATCGAGTAAAGTGTAATTTATTCCTGAATTTATCATCATTACTCCAGTCTTCAGTGTCACATGATCCTTCAGAAATCACTCTAATATGAGGATCTGATGATCAACACACTTTTATGATTATTATCAATGTTGAAAATATTCACCGACTGCCTTCATATGTGTTCATTTCTCTCTCTAGAATCACGATTATTTGATTATTTTACCTCGAGTGGATCTTACCCGTGTTCCCCACGCTGTAGAGCTGAGGTCCTGAAGCACACACTGTAAGGTGTGTGTTATATGACTAGCTGTGTGCATTCTGTATTATTCCGGATCCTCCTGCACGAGCACTAGTGCATGAAACGAACAGGGGAAATCCATCATAATAATAGATCATGTTAATAGAGTCAGTGTTGCAGTCACACAGGTCCAGCTTTATGATTTAATAGTGTGTGTCGATTAAACGTTCGCCAGAGCGACTCGTCCATTACTGCTCAAAAACACATCCGTATGAATAATACTAAATACCAGTGATACTTTAATATGATTGAGATCCTGTTATAGTTTTTATTCAATTTTGAATTATTATATTTAACATAATTTTGAATTTGTTTTTATTTTTATATTGTCCATTTTAAAGTTTTAGTCATTTTGTTCTTAATTTTTAATTAACTTTTTTATTATTATTTTTATATATATTGTTTAAATAGTTTATTCATTTGAATATTTTATTTCAGTTAATGTCTTTATTTATTAAAGCATTTTTTTAATGTTTTGAGTTTTGTTTTAGCTTTAGTTGAACTAATAACTCTTGTAAGGAAAAATGCATGGGCTTCTATGTTTATTAGTTAATTTATTTATTTATTTATTTTTTATTTTTATTTTGACATTTTTTATTTTTATTTTGACATAATTGCACTCATTTTTCATTAGACTGATCCTGAGGCGTGTACAGTGTGTGTGTGTGTGTGTGTGTGTGTGTGCGCAAACCTGCTGCTTTCAGTGTTTATGAAGCAGTTTTGGAGGTTTGATTGACAGCAGAGGAGTGTGTGATGAGGTCTCTGTGTGTTACGCCCTCGTCTAGTAAGACCAGGACGCAGAGAAATTGTTTTCTCAAACTTTTTATTTTACGTATCACAGGTGGAAAACACATTTCAGGGGTGAGTATACCCAAAACAACTCACAAATAAATCCAGTTTATGTCTAAAAGCGGACTTAAACACAGCCTTGCTCAAAGCAAACAGGAAGTCAGATTTATAACACAGAATAATCAACGAAAAGGTGGAAGGTGTGTGTGTGTGTGTGTACAGATAATGACGTAATGACGCAAACACATACTCGAATCTCCTGCTGAAATCCACTGGAGTTAAAAACATTATTCCATGCGTACCGCTTTGAATCGAGCTACGGCAAGCAGAGAGCGATGAACACTGGCTGGTTATGTATTTTCTCAAATATGTATTTTTTTTGAGGATTTCAGCTTTAAAAACCTCTAAAATATCAATAAAATCAAACAAGACTTATGAGGCTGGCTTCATCCAGTGTTCAGATATATGCATATAAGTGTATATTTAATTATATTGTGGTTTATATTTAATTATAACCTTTCAGAGAACTTTATACAAATGAGATACAATGCACTGTGATTAATCAACTGGGGGGAAGTATGGTGACGTGTATTAGTAACATTTTTCCCTATCCAGTCCACCTGTGGCATTAATTAAATAACTAGTCAAAGTTCTAGAAGTTATAACTAGTCTAAATTCCATTAAAGCGTGTCATTTATCACACCGTTCTGCTGTTTGGCCCTCTGGAATCCTCATTTCCTCGTGAGACTGCGTGTTTTTTCAGCGTTATTGATCACCGGTGTTCACTTTATCCCAGAAACTGTCCTCTGATGCTGTGGTCGGGGACGGACACTATTGTGCGCTCTGTAATGGTCTCGCTCTCGGGGGACGCTGAGCTGAGCGCTGGCCCACTGCTGGAGACCAACAACCCTGGAACGTTCGCAAGCTGATTTGACACACACCGGATAAATTGGCTAAACTGAGATGCTGTAAATTGCTGTGTGTGTGTGTGTGTGTGACCGCAGAATGGAGTCCGGCTTATGAAATGTTAATACTGTCAAGTCGGCTTTATTTACAGTGGTGTGAATAAGTTTGGACACCCATGCTAAAGTTGCCTAAAAAGAGGAATAAAAAATCATCTTTTGGATATTGATCTTAATGCCTTAATTGGAAAAATGAGGAAAACTCCAACCTTTAAGGACACCAATTTTCTTTGTGAATGAATAATGTATCATAAATAAATAAATGTTTTTCCTTAAAATACAGGGTGCATAAGTCAGGACACCCCTATGTTAAATTCCCATAGAGTCAGGCAGATTTTTATTTTTAAAAGCCAGTTATTTCATGGATCCAGGATAACATGCATCCTGATAAAGTTCCCTTGGCCTTTGGGATTAAAATATCCCCACATCATCACACACCTTCTACCACACCTAGAGATTGGCATGGTTTTACTTCAGTTAGCCTAATAGCTGGTTTGATTTGCATTGAAAGATGATCTTATGGAAAGTACCCCATGCCAATCTCTAGGTGTGTTGAATGGTGTGTGATGATGTGGGGATATTTTAATCCCAAAGGCCAAGGGAACTTTATCAGGATGCATGTTATCCTGGATCCATGAAATAACTGGCTTTTAAAAATAAAAATCTGCCTGACTCTATGGGAATTTAACATAGGGGTGTCCTGACTTATGCACCCTGTATTTTAAGGAAAAACATTTATTTATTTATGATACATTATTCATTCACAAAGAAAATTGGTGTCCTTAAAGGTTGGAGTTTTCCTCATTTTTCTAATTAAGGCATTAAGATCAATATCCAAAAGATGATTTTTTATTCCTCTTTTTAGGCAACTTTAGCATGGGTGTCCAAACTTACATCACTGTATGTATTCATCTATGTTAATGTTAGTTAAATCTTCACATAACTCTTCATAGTTCATGCCAACTAAATAATATTAACAGATACAACTTTTGATTTTAATAATGTATTAGTAAATGCTTTAGAAGTATTTTTCATTGTTAACTAACAAATTAAACCTTATTGTTTAGAGTTATCGAAATCATTTGGTGTTTCTGAAGTTTTGCTGTATATTAATCACCGTCCACCTGTGTGGAAAAGAGTCTCACACACGTTCATCAGTCGGAATGAATCGACTCATATTTGTGTTTTCAAGCCGAACACGAGTAACCCTGTGAACGGATTACTGATCTCCTGATAGCCTTAATGTCATTAAGAGTGTGTTTGAGAGAGAGAGATGAGAATGTTTTCCAGTCAGAAACCAAAGTGCTGAATCGTTGAAGCCGATGTGAGTGTGTTCACAGACTCGTGGGTTTCTTCCACCTTACCTTTCACAGTCAGTGAAGAAGCGTAATGATGTTGATGGTCTGATGATCACGAGAGAATGAGAGTTTGATTCCAGCTCATTCAAACGTTCATAAATCCTCCTCGAATGGCAGGGTCGCTTTATGAACATTTCTGTTGCGTGACGTAGGATGAGAGTGTGTTCTCTACAGGAAAACATTCAAATCAAATGTTTCATGAGGTGTTGAGCTGAACCCTCCTCTGACATCTGCATTATAGTTTATGTTAGCATTCATTTATCTTGTTTCCAAACCGGTCCGAGTCCCACGGCAATGTGACGCACACAAAATATCGCTGTAAATATTGGGAATGGAATGGCTGAATCTTTTGATAAATAAAAAAAGAATTCGATGACATTAGATCTGGTTGCTAAGGTGTTCTGTGTGGTTGCCAGGGTGTTGATGGGATGTTCTGTGTTGCTGAGGTGTCCTGTGTGGTTACTAAGGTGTTCTGTGTGGTTGCCAGGGTGTTGATGGGATGTTCTGTGTTGCTGAGGTGTCCTGTGTGGTTACTAAGGTGTTCTGTGTGGTTGCCAGGGTGTTGATGGGATGTTCTGTGTTGCTGAGGTGTCCTGTGTGGTTACTAAGGTGTTCTGTGTGGTTGCCAGGGTGTTGATGGGATGTTCTGTGTTGCTGAGGTGTCCTGTGTGGTTACTAAGGTGTTCTGTGTGGTTGCCAGGGTGTTGATGGGATGTTCTGTGTTGCTGAGGTGTCCTGTGTGGTTACTAAGGTGTTCTGTGTGGTTGCCAGGGTGTTGATGGGATGTTCTGTGTTGCTGAGGTGTCCTGTGTGGTTACTAAGGTGTTCTCTCTCTGTTTTCCCACATCACAGAGATCAGAGTCAGAATATGGAAATCACACAATCCGTAAGAGGCTGTTCTGTGCGTCACATTACCGTTTATAAGCTCTCAGTGCGTCATGATCCCAAACCTTCTAAAGTGGAGGAATAAATCGAACGGACTTGAGGGCCCGTAAAGGAATGTTCCGGGTTTAATCCGAGTTAAACTCTTTCTTTCAACAGCGTTTGTGACATATTAGAAATGTCAAAGCAGGGTTATTATTGTCAGCTAAAACTAAAACCAAAAAAAAAAAAAAATTCCATTACTTTAAATAAAATTAATATTAATTAAAATTAAATAATTAAACATTCTCAACTAGTTGCCAACACAACATTTCTTATTTTTATTTAGTTTAATTTGATGTACTAAAATAACTGAAACTAAATAAATTAAAAATAAAGCCATAAAGAATTTTAATTACTTGAAATAAATTAACATTAACTTAAATAAAATATTAAATAGAATTGTTTTTTTAGATGGAAATTAGAAACATTTCTACATGTTAGAAACAAGAACAAAAATGTTATTATTTAAATATATTCTGAACTAGTTGCCAACACAAAATTTCTTATTTTTATTTAGTTTAAGTGCCAAATAAACTAAAAGTTAATAAAAACTATATAGACATATTAAGAATAATATAAATTACCCAACACACAACTAAATTACTAAAACTGTCAATATCATGTGAATGCATCAACTGATCTAATGTTTTCTTCTAATTCAATGTAAGTTGCTTAAGATAAAAGCTTTTGTCAAATGCATTAATGTAAATATCGTAATCAAATGCCGTATTAAACCCAGAACATTCTTTGGATTTATTCCTTATTATTGTCCTGGCTCTCCCCGTTAAAAGTCCAGTTATGCCCAGAAAATATACTTTCTCTGTTTTGCACATCCTTTATTCGAGTTCTTTCTCTCGGATAGATCAAGTCAGACAGTGCCATGGTGCAGGAGTTACTGGACTTACTGGAGTTACTGGACTTACTGTAGTCACTGGATTTACTGTAGTTACTGGACTTGGTGGAGTTACTGGACTCACTGGGAGAACTGGGTCACGCAGAGACACACCAGTGTTTCCTTCAGAAGAAAAATGAAATCAGATGGATGTCAATGCCGTCCTCACTGCTGAGAGGAGACGCACACACACACACACACACACTCCGTGCGTCATTAAAAACACCAGATCGATCCTTCCTGTCACAAACATATGCATAAACACACAACTAGAGCCTCCTATTACCATAATCACACACATCCACTCCGCAAAAGCACAGGGAAATATGCTTCGTCTCTCCTCGTTTGCCAGAAACTCAAGCTGAAAGATAATTGGGGGAAACGGGAAGCTGGAGTCGTCCAGTGACTCCTGTCTCAGCTTGTGCTGTTAGGAGATGGACAGGGACTGACGGCTGTGGGATTGGGAGAGAGCACTTATAGACGGTTAGCAGGCGCTTGCATCATTGCATGCATTTGATCCGGTGCAGGCTCAGTGTTTGTCCAGGGCTTTAGCTGGATATCATGCAGTTTCCATGTTTACTGGAGCTCTGGAGACCAGCATCAGCTAAAGAGTGCCAGGGGTCCATAGAGGAAACGGGACATTTTTACACTGTAAAAACAAAGCAAAAAATAAATAAATGGTAAATTAAAATTCAAATAAATAGTAAATGCAAAACATTTGATTGAAATAACTATTTATTAAACAAATAGTCAGATAAAAATAAGTAGTGGTTTAATAAATAAAAATGAATAATAAAAACAAATATTAATAGAAAATTTGAATAAATTAAAAAACATTATTAATAATATAAATATATAAATGTTTTATTAAAAACAGGTAAACACATTTTTTTCAAAATTAATTTTTTTTTCAAAATTATTAAAATAAATAATCAATTATATTTTTGATTGAAGTGAATACATGCAAATAGAATTAAATTGCAAGAATAATTGAAATTTTAAGACTTACAGGTAAGAGTGTTCTGAAACAGCATATGGTTTTCTAGAGGAATGGTGTGCATTCACACACACACACACACACACACAGACTTTTGCAGTCTGCCTTCTCCTTCTGAAAGTAAGTTTTGCATGTGCTGGAGAACAGCTGTGTGTCAGTCGATGTTGTTCTGGAAGAAATCCTGCATTATTGAACAGAATGTTTTAGAGTGCTGGGTCTGTTCTGATCTACAGGACATTCGCTGCTTTAATCCTCAACTCTGTGAACCTGATAGTCCAGGAAATCAAAATCGTTGAAGTTGAACGGTTTATAGACTTGTTCTTTAAAAGTCTAAAAAAAAAAAAGGTTTGCATATGTGTTTGAATCTTATTTATAATATTTGTTCAAATGATGTGGAGGAAAAACACTATTTGGCATTTATTAATCATATAGCCAAAATCGCTCACTCTCTCTCACACACACACACGTTAATCCACAACACTGTAAACCTAATAGTCAGAAGAATCAAAAGTTTTGAACTCGGACAGTTTATAGACATAACTTTTTTTTAAATGTCTAAAGCACGTTTGCATAAGTGTTTGTGTGATATTTGATGCATCAGGCTTTTATGGCTCATACAGTCTGGAGGAAAACACATCATTTAGAGACCTCAGAAACTCCAGTAGGCGTTATAAGGTTAATGAGGGTCACAGAGTGAAAGGTCAGAGGTCACAGAGTCAAAGGTTACAGAGTTAAACGTCACAGTGTTACAGGTCACAGAGCTACACGTCAGGGGTCAGAGGTCACAGCTGTCCGTCAGCTCAGCACATGCTGTGTAACGGCATCAGCGCTGTGTTTCTGTGAAGTTGAACTGTAGTGTGTGTGTGTGTGAAAGTGATCTGTTGGTGTCACTCGGGCTGCAGTGGCTCTGGGCTGATGATAGATCAGTTTTGACACATTGAGGACGCCGGCCGCGTCTCCAGAGACTAACTGTGGAACGCATCAGTTTATCCTCCTCTCTCCTGGCCAGCGTCTTACACTCCTGCGCGAGCTGCGGGCCGGACCGGGAATGTTGATAGGAATGTGAATTATCGTGGACAACTCATGCTGGAAAACTGATCTGATCTGAATGCAGAGCTGCTTTATAGCTGGAAATTAATCATATTTTGCAACTCTGTTTATTTCTTTGAAGCTGTTGTCAATAAATGTGTTTCTCGATTCTCAACATCAGAAAAACTGTAATACTGTACATGTGTGTGTGTGTGTGTGTGTGAGAGAGAGCTCATTAAAAAAGCATTTATAACAACTGAAGGTATTCCCAAAAGTTCCCAAACAGAACACACACACACACACACACACCGAGGGACATTTAGAGACTTCATAAATCATAGTCAAAGTCAATCTCTATATTTACTATGATCATTTTTTTGATCATAAGTTGTATTTTGATCATAAGTTGTACTCTCTCTCACACACACACACACACACACAGCAGATGTTTTGGTGATTCACACACAGATCCTCTGTCAGACTTTACCCAATAGTAGAGCAGCAGTTCCTCGTATTAGAAGTGTAGATGAATGCAGACAGACCCAAACACACACAGTTGTTCTTTAATCCTGTGCTGTTCCTCATTAATGAAACCCGCCGCAGCCTCGATCCATCCGAGGTCCCGCTCTCTCCGACATCCACATAAACAGATCCTGATGGAGACGAGCGTGTGATTAAGATGATTAGGATGCGCATCACTCCAGCTGTTAAACGCTCTCATGATCAGTGTAAGTGTCTCCTAATGGCTTTCATATTGTTTTAAGCTCAAATGCAGTTCTGGAGGTTCAGTCATTATTAGCTGTGTGTGTCTAATGAGTGTGTTTTCTCCCTGTAGGAGAGCGTGTGAACTTCAGGATCTTCATGGTTGTCTCGGACCAGGTACTTTCATCTTTAAAGGGTCACTTCCAATTCTTCTTGTCATAAAGTAGGTGTTTAATCCATAAAATTGAATAAAAACAAAAACAACCCAATCCATAAAATGATCCCATGATGGAAAAGATTCTATATTTGAAGCGAGTTATTTTTTCTTTAATGAGAGACACTTTTAGTCATGTGTTTAAACTTTAAAATGTGATTAAATGCAAGTTTGTCATAATGTTCATAATGTCTACAAAATTACGTGTGGAAAGAGTTTGAAGTAAGTGAGCACGCTTCGAGTGGAATAGTAGACTTGCTAAAGATTACAAATAGTACTTTGTATAATAATAATAATACATTGTTCTGTTTCATATCGTTCCATTATGAGTGTTTCCATATGGAAAGAAAATCCACAATCAACAAATTGTTCATCGATTGCTCTGCATTTACAGTACAGCTTAAAGTTTTAAAGTGACAGTAAAGACATTTACAGTTTTTTAAATTTGTAAAAAAAACTAGGGCTGTGCAAAAATTAATTGTGATTAATCGCATCCAAAATAAAAGTCTGTATTTACATTATAAATTTGTGTGTGCTGTATATAATTATTTTGTATATATAAATACCTATGCATGCATGTATATATTTAAGAATTATTTACGCTTAAATTCTGTATATATATATATATAAATACATATTCATATATAAAAATATTTATATTTATATAATATAGATTAACACATTTTCTTAAATATATACATGCATGTGTGTGTTTTTATATATACAAAATAATTATATACAGCACACACAAATATATTATGTCAACACAGACTTTTATTTTGGATGCGATTAATCGCAATTAATTTTTGCACAGCCCTAAAAAAAACTGTATAATGTAACTAAATATTCTATTTCCAATAAATGCTGTTCTTTTAAACAGTCTATTCACCAAAGATTCCTGAGAAATAAAATGTACCACAGTTTCCACAAAAATATGAACTGTGTTCAACACTGATAATAATCATAAATGTTTGTTGATCATCAGATCCTCATATTAGAGTGATTTGTGAAAAATTCAAAATTATGTTAAATATAATAATTCAAAATTGAAGTCAAAATTGTCAGTGAATATTTTCAACATTGATTATAATCATAAATGTTTGTTGATCATCAGATCCTCATATTAGAGTGATTTGTGAAGGGTCATGTGACACTGAAGACTGGAGTAATGATGATAAATTCAGGAATAAATTACACTTTACTGGATATTCACATAGAAAACACATGATTTACATTATAATAACATTTCACTGTTTTTACAGTATTTTTCATTTTACTGTATTTGTAAGAGACTGTCAAACACTTTTTTTTTTAAACTCAAATTTCGAATGGTAGTGTATTTAATGACACACTATGTAAAGATTTTTGGACCAAAATATTCAAAAACCACTAGAACAATATTATATATTTTGCTGACTTGTGTACACACGGACCGTGTTCTTGTGTCGCCTATTGATGACATCACACCCGCGTCACCCTCGGTTTTATATTGTAGAAACCACGGAAACACCAAAGACGTTTTAATATGTAATGAGTTTTATTAGACGGGTGAGCAACTGTTTGTAGACATTCATCGACAGAAAACTAATTGTTGTACAACTCAACACACTTTCTGTTTTTGTTTAAATCTGGTTTTCTTGATTTACCGCGAGTACCATCCCGCGTGCACGCTCGTCTCTCATTAGCAATCGCTCCAACGGCTTGCGTAACGCTAATGAATCTCTAACACATAACCGGTCATCTATGAGTGTGAGTCCATCCTATTCTCAGTAGAGGTGGAGAACAACATCTCCCATGATTCCCTGAAATCACCGCGTCATCAAGCTACGACTTTACTGAGTAAACGTGAGTAAACGACCTCTAGTGGCGAAAAGTTACATAATGTGCCTTTAACCGTTTTCTACCGAAAAAGTAACACAAGTGATAAAACGCATTTAAACACATTTGTGCACATGTTGAAGCTGCAGGACACGGTTCGGACTGTTACGATCCTGTGGATCTGATATTGAGGACGTCTTCAGGTTGTGTGTGTGTTGCAGCCGGCCGGTCGTTTATCATCTGCTGTTATTGATAGCGAGCGATTGATTCTCCTTCAGCCTCTTTGTTTCAGTCGTAACTATTAAACTCTGGGTTTGAATGTTTTATGCGATAATTGAGCTTCAGTTTCGATCGCTCTGTAACTCTGTGTTCCTCGAGCCGACGACTCTCAAGCGGGTCGATATCAGCCGGAGAGCTTTAGCCTTCACAGCAGTGTGTGTGTGATGGGCAGGTTTAGGGGTAGGGCAGTGTGCGTGTGTGTGTGTGTGTGTGTGTGTGTGTGAGACGGGTAGGTTTAGGCGGTGTGTGTGTGTGTGTGTGGTGGGCAGGTTTAGGGGTAGGGCAGTGTGGGTGTGTGAGACGGATAGGTTTAGGCATAGGGCAGTGTGTGTGTGTGTGTGTGTGTGTGTGTGTGTGTGTGGTGGGCAGGTTTAGAGGTAGGGTTAGTGTAAGGGGACGAATATACAGTTTATACAGTATAAAAACCATTACGTCTATGGAGAGTCCTCACAAAGACGTGTGTGTGAGAGAGTTTGTGTATGAGTGTGTGTGTGTGTGCGTCTGTGTGTTTCATAATCAGCAGCATGTGTTAAGTGTGTATCATTAACTCATTAAGCATTACACACTCGTTCAGTGACAGTTTCTATTCATCATCCCGACACACTAATTGAAAGCAAAATTACCTTTGTGATTTCCAGGAACGTGTGTGTGTGTGTGTGTGCGTGTGTGTGAACGTGTCGAGCTTCTCGAGTGTTCGCCACAGGAAGTGTTTTACTGTATTAGATATACTTCAAGATCCAAAAAGACATTCACAAATATATTCTGATCAAACTCAGACATGCCAACTTTATTCATTACATGACTTGATTATTTATTTCTGATGTCTATAAACTTCCAATAAATAAAATTGTAAAATATTATTGTAGTGTAAATCGACTGTTTTCTAAGTGAATATCTGATTGTAATTGTAAAGATTATTAGGATATAAACATTACCTTTCTAGACTATATAAATAAACTCAACAGGACTGAGATCATCCGACTGGTTTTCATTCAGAGATTCTCATTAGACGTCTATAAAGCGTAAATAAAATATGCCTAAAATCAAAACATTGAGATTTATTAGTTAATATGAATTACACACGGTGACAACTTGACAGTTTTGGTTTGTAAATGTCTTGACTTTCATTGCTTTCCTTCTCTCACACATGACATGTTGATCTGTGTTTCATGTCGTCCGGGGAGTGTGTGTGTCCACATCAGTGTTGATGTTTCCAGTGTGTGTGTGTTTCATCCGTCTGATCCGACGAGCGTCCTCACACTCGCCTCTGACATCAGAAAGCAGATCCGGCAAGGGTTTCTGCTTCACTTTCAAAGTCTTTCACTCTCGTAAATATGCATGAGTTAAATATGCGTATATATATATACATAAGGAGCATATGCATAAAGATTTTTGCATTTTATTATTTGCATGCAACATTTTTTTCTGCATCTCGAAACCCTTAAAACAGTAAAGCTCGTTTCTGTCACAGAGTAATAGGAAAAAGAAAGTCAACTAACTTTTTATCTCGCAAGTCTGACTTTTTTTCTCAGAATTGTGAGATATAAACTGTGAATTAAACTCTGGATTGTGAAGTATAAACTTGCAACTGCAAGAGAAAAGTCAAAATTCTAACAATCTTGCATTAACCCCCTCAGACCTGAATTATGTTTCAAGTTTCTGAAAAATATAAAAGTACATTTTCCCAGCTCATGAGGTTTCTATAAATGAAAACAAATGACTTTTTTTTTAATATATATTATTGCTTTCATTGTGATTTTTTTTGTCCATTCCAATGGACATCAGGTCAAAACAGGTGTACTTCCCAAAACTGTACCAACATGAAATAAATTAATAAACATAAAATTTGTTGGTCTATACTGGAAGATTTTTCTCAAGGTCAAAAAAATTCCATCAGTATACCATTTCAACTATAATTTTGAGGTTTTTGTTTTACAGATTGTACATTGTTTGTAACAAACTAAATATATTCCAATCAATCAATCTGGTCATATTAGAGTCAATTTCGGTGTCCATCTTTCTTTTTTTAGAACAAAAACTTGAACATTATAACATTACAACTTTAATCGTAAGGTTTTTCCTTTATATTGCACATTTGTTTATTCATAACAAAATAAACCTAGGAATTTATCAATGCATTCATGCATTCAATCAATGCATTCAAAGGCACGCCCCGACCCCCCCGGGGGGGCGACGGAAGGACCCCGAAGTTTCGGGACCCCCGAGGCAGTTCCGCAAAGGCCTCCTCGGTGGAGCCACCCTCGAAACGTCTCACGGACCCACTATTCGTTTGACTGACCACCGCTTCCACAGGGCATCCGGCGACCGGGAAGGGTCTAGAGCCTCCATTGTTGCACTCAGGTCTAAGTCCCATGGCCCTCTATCAGAATCCAGAGTTTTGAGAAGATTGGAGAAATTTTTTTCGCACCAAAAAAAAAAAAAACGACAGGGGTAACACTGTCGTTTTTTTTTTTTGGTGTCAAAATTTTGAGTTTCTCTGATCGTCTTGAAACTCTGGATTCTGATAGAGGGCCATGGGACTTAGACCTGAGTGCAAAAATGGAAGCTCTAGACCCTTCCAGAGCTGAGATATTGAGATCCCACGTAGCATTTATCCCACTATAAATATCTCAATATCTCAGCTCTGGAAGGGTCTAGAGCCTCCATTTTTGCACTCAGGTGTAAGTCCCATGGCCCCTCTATCAGAATCCAGAGTTTCATGAAGATTGGAGAAACTTTTTTTTTGCACCCAAAAAAAAAAACGTAAGGGGTAACACTGTCGGTTTTTTTTTCTGGTCGAAATTTTGAGTTTCGATATCTCAGCTCTGGAAGGGTCTAGAGCCTCCATTTTTGCACTCAGGTGTAAGTCCCATGGCCCCTCTATCAGAATCCAGAGTTTCATGAAGATTGGAGAAACTTTTTTTTTGCACCCAAAAAAAAAACGTAAGGGGTAACACTGTCGTTTTTTTTCTGGTTGAAATTTTGAGTTTCAATATCTCAGCTCTGGAAGGGTCTAGAGCCTCCATTGTTGCACTCAGGTCTAAGTCTCATGGCCCTCTATCAGAATCCAGAGTTTCAAGAAGATTGGGGAAATTTAATTTTTCGCCCAAAAAAAAAACGTAAGGGGTAACACTGTCGTTTTTTTTTTCTGGTCGAAATTTTGAGTTTCGATATCTCAGCTCTGGAAGGGTCTAAAGCCTCCATTTTTGCACTCAGGTCTAAGTCCCATGGCCCCTCTATCAGAATCCAGAGTTTCATGAAGATTGGAGAAACTTTTTTTTTGCACCCAAAAAAAAAAACGTAAGGGGTAACACTGTCGGTTTTTTTTTCTGGTCGAAATTTTGAGTTTCGATATCTCAGCTCTGGAAGGGTCTAGAGCCTCCATTTTTGCACTCAGGTGTAAGTCCCATGGCCCCTCTATCAGAATCCAGAGTTTCATGAAGATTGGAGAAACTTTTTTTTTGCACCCAAAAAAAAAACGTAAGGGGTAACACTGTCGTTTTTTTTCTGGTTGAAATTTTGAGTTTCAATATCTCAGCTCTGGAAGGGTCTAGAGCCTCCATTGTTGCACTCAGGTCTAAGTCTCATGGCCCTCTATCAGAATCCAGAGTTTCAAGAAGATTGGGGAAATTTAATTTTTCGCCCAAAAAAAAAACGTAAGGGGTAACACTGTCGTTTTTTTTTTCTGGTCGAAATTTTGAGTTTCGATATCTCAGCTCTGGAAGGGTCTAGAGCCTTCATTGTTGCACTCAGGTCTAAGTCTCATGGCCCTCTATCAGAATCCAGAGTTTTGAGGAGATTGGGGAAATTTAATTTTTCGCCCAAAAAAAAAAAATGTAAGGGGTAACACTGTCGTTTTTTTTTTCTGGTCGAAATTTTGAGTTTCGATATCTCAGCTCTGGAAGGGTCTAGAGCCTTCATTGTTGCACTCAGGTCTAAGTCTCATGGCCCTCTATCAGAATCCAGAGTTTTGAGGAGATTGGGGATACTTAATTTTTCGCCCAAAAAAAAAAAAGTAAGGGGTAACACTGTCGTTTTTTTTTTCTGGTCGAAATTTTGAGTTTCGATATCTCAGCTCTGGAAGGGTCTAGAGCCTTCATTGTTGCACTCAGGTGTAAGTCCCATGGCCCTCTACCAGAATCCAGAGTTTCAAGAAGATTGGAGAAACTTTTTTTTTGCACCCAAAAAAAAAAACGTAAGGGGTAACACTGTCGTTTTTTTTTTCTGGTCGAAATTTTGAGTTTCGATATCTCAGCTCTGGAAGGGTCTAAAGCCTCCATTTTTGCACTCAGGTCTAAGTCCCATGGCCCCTCTATCAGAATCCAGAGTTTCATGAAGATTGGAGAAACTTTTTTTTTGCACCCAAAAAAAAAAACGTAAGGGGTAACACTGTCGGTTTTTTTTTCTGGTCGAAATTTTGAGTTTCGATATCTCAGCTCTGGAAGGGTCTAGAGCCTCCATTTTTGCACTCAGGTGTAAGTCCCATGGCCCCTCTATCAGAATCCAGAGTTTCATGAAGATTGCAGAAACTTTTTTTTTGCACCCAAAAAAAAAACGTAAGGGGTAACACTGTCGTTTTTTTTCTGGTTGAAATTTTGAGTTTCAATATCTCAGCTCTGGAAGGGTCTAGAGCCTCCATTGTTGCACTCAGGTCTAAGTCTCATGGCCCTCTATCAGAATCCAGAGTTTTGAGGAGATTGGGGAAATTTAATTTTTCGCCCAAAAAAAAAAAATGTAAGGGGTAACACTGTCGTTTTTTTTTTCTGGTCGAAATTTTGAGTTTCGATATCTCAGCTCTGGAAGGGTCTAGAGCCTTCATTGTTGCACTCAGGTCTAAGTCTCATGGCCCTCTATCAGAATCCAGAGTTTTGAGGAGATTGGGGAAATTTAATTTTTCGCCCAAAAAAAAAAAATGTAAGGGGTAACACTGTCGTTTTTTTTTTCTGGTCGAAATTTTGAGTTTCGATATCTCAGCTCTGGAAGGGTCTAGAGCCTTCATTGTTGCACTCAGGTCTAAGTCTCATGGCCCTCTATCAGAATCCAGAGTTTTGAGGAGATTGGGGATACTTAATTTTTCGCCCAAAAAAAAAAAAGTAAGGGGTAACACTGTCGTTTTTTTTTTCTGGTCGAAATTTTGAGTTTCGATATCTCAGCTCTGGAAGGGTCTAGAGCCTTCATTGTTGCACTCAGGTCTAAGTCTCATGGCCCTCTATCAGAATCCAGAGTTTTGAGGAGATTGGGGAAATTTAATTTTTCGCCCAAAAAAAAAAAATGTAAGGGGTAACACTGTCGTTTTTTTTCTGGTCGAAATTTTGAGTTTCGATATCTCAGCTCTGGAAGGGTCTAGAGCCTCCATTGTTGCACTCAGGTGTAAGTCCCATGGCCCTCTATCAGAATCCAGAGTTTCAAGAAGATTGGAGAAACTTTTTTTTCGCACCCAAAAAAAAAACGTAAGGGGTAACACTGTCGTTTTTTTTCTATTTGAAATTTTGAGTTTCAATATCTCAGCTCTGGAAGGGTCTAGAGCCTCCATTGTTGCACTCAGGTCTAAGTCTCATGGCCCTCTATCAGAATCCAGAGTTTCAAGAAGATTGGGGATACTTAATTTTTCGCCCAAAAAAAAAAAAGTAAGGGGTAACACTGTCGTTTTTTTTTTCTGGTCGAAATTTTGAGTTTCGATATCTCAGCTCTGGAAGGGTCTAGAGCCTTCATTGTTGCACTCAGGTCTAAGTCTCATGGCCCTCTATCAGAATCCAGAGTTTCAAGAAGATTGGAGAAACTTTTTTTTCGCACCCAAAAAAAAAACGTAAGGGGTAACACTGTCGTTTTTTTTCTGGTTGAAATTTTGAGTTTCAATATCTCAGCTCTGGAAGGGTCTAAAGCCTCCATTGTTGCACTCAGGTCTAAGTCTCATGGCCCTCTATCAGAATCCAGAGTTTCAAGAAGATTGGGGATACTTAATTTTTCGCCAAAAAAAAAAAAGTAAGGGGTAACACTGTCGTTTTTTTTTTTCTGGTCGAAATTTTGAGTTTCGATATCTCAGCTCTGGAAGGGTCTAGAGCCTTCATTGTTGCACTCATGTCTAAGTTTTATGGCCCTCTATCAGAATCCAGAGTTTTGAGGAGATTGGGGATACTTAATTTTTCGCCCAAAAAAAAAAAAGTAAGGGGTAACACTGTCGTTTTTTTTTTTCTGGTCGAAATTTTGAGTTTCGATATCTCAGCTCTGGAAGGGTCTAGAGCCTTCATTGTTGCACTCAGGTGTAAATCCCATGGCCCTCTATCAGAATCCAGAGTTTCAAGAAGATTGGAGAAACATTTTTTTCGCACCCAAAAAAAAAACGTAAGGGGTAACACTGTCGTTTTTTTCTGGTTGAAATTTTGAGTTTCAATATCTCAGCTCTGGAAGGGTCTAGAGCCTCCATTTTTGCACTCAGGTGTAAGTCCCATGGCCCTCTATCAGAATCCAGAGTTTCAAGAAGATTGGGGATACTTAATTTTTTGCAAAAAAAAAAAACCGTAAGGGGTAACACTGTCGTTTTTTTTCTGGTCGAAATTTTGAGTTTCGATATCTCAGCTCTGGAAGGGTCTAGAGCCTCCATTTTTGCACTCAGGTGTAAGGCCCATGGCTCTCTATCAGAATCCAGAGTTTCATGAAGATTGGAGAAACTTTTTTTTCGCACCCCCCAAAAAAAACGTAAGGGGTAACACTGTCGTTTTTTTTTCTGGTCGAAATTTTGAGTTTCGATATCTCAGCTCTGGAAGGGTCTAGAGCCTCCATTTTTGCACTCAGGTGTAAGGCCCATGGCCCTCTATCAGAATCCAGAGTTTCATGAAGATTGGAGAAACTTTTTTTTCGCACCCAAAAAAAAACGTAAGGGGTAACACTGTCGTTTTTTTTCTGGTTGAAATTTTGAGTTTCAATATCTCAGCTCTGGAAGGGTCTAGAGCCTCCATTTTTGCACTCAGGTGTAAGTCCCATGGCCCTCTATCAGAATCCAGAGTTTCAAGAAGATTGGGGATACTTAATTTTTTGCAAAAAAAAAAACGTAAGGGGTAACACTGTCGTTTTTTTTCTGGTCGAAATTTTGAGTTTCGATATCTCAGCTCTGGAAGGGTCTAGAGCCTCCATTTTTGCACTCAGGTGTAAGGCCCATGGCCCTCTATCAGAATCCAGAGTTTCAAGAAGATTGGAGAAATTTTTTTTTTACACCCAAAAAAAAAACGTAAGGGGTGACACTGTCGTTTTTTTTTTTCTGGTCGAAATTTTGAGTTTCGATATCTCAGCTCTGGAAGGGTCTAGAGCCTCCATTTTGCACTCAGGTGTAAGGCCCATGGCCCTCAATCAGAATCCAGAGTTTCATGAAGATTGGAGAAACTTTTTTTCGCACCCAAAAAAAAAACGTAAGGGGTAACACTGTCGTTTTTTTTCTGGTCGAAATTTTGAGTTTCAATATCTCAGCTCTGGAAGGGTCTAGAGCCTCCATTTTTGCACTCAGGTGTAAGTCCCATGGCCCTCTATCAGAATCCAGAGTTTTGAGGAGATTGGGGAAATTTAATTTTTCGCCCCAAAAAAAAATCTAAGGGGTAACACTGTCGTTTTTTTTTCTGGTCGAAATTTTGAGTTTCAATATCTCAGCTCTGGAAGGGTCTAGAGCCTCCATTGTTGCACTCAGGTGTAAGTCCCATGGCCCTCAATCAGAATCCAGAGTTTCATGAAGATTGGAGAAACTTTTTTTCGCACCCAAAAAAAAACCGTAAGGGGTAACACTGTCTGTTTTTTTTCTGGTCGAAATTGTGAGTTTCGATATCTCAGCTCTGGAAGGGTCTAGAGCCTCTATTTTTGCACTCAGGTGTAAGTCCCATGGCCCTCTATCAGAATCCAGAGTTTCAAGAAGATTGGAGAAACATTTTTCGCACCCCAAAAAAAAAACGTAATTGGTAACACTGTCGTTTTTTTTCTGGTCGAAATTTTGAGTTTCAATATCTCAGCTCTGTAAGGGTCTAGAGCCTCCATTGTTGCACTCAGGTCTAAGTCTCATGGCCCTCTATCAGATTCCAGAGTTTCAGGAGGATTGGAGAAACTTATTTTTTTGCACCCCAAAAAAAAAAAACGACAGTATTACCCCTTACGTTTTTTTGGGGGGGGGTCAAAATTTTGAGTTTCTCTGATTGTCTTGAAACTCTGGATTCTGATAGAGGGCCATGAGACGTACACCTGAGTGCAAAAATGGAGGCTCTAGACCCTTCCAGAGCTGAGATATCGAAACTCAAAATTTCGACCAGAAAAAAAAACGACAGTGTTACCCCGTAAGTTTTTTTTTTGGGCGAAAAATTAAATTTCCCCAATCTCCTCAAAACTCTGGATTCTGATAGAGGGCCATGAGACTTAGACCTGAGTGCAACAATGGAGGCTCTAGACCCTTCCAGAGCTGAGATATTGAAACTCAAAATTTCGACCAGAAAAAAAAACGACAGTGTTACCCCTTACGTTTTTTTTTGGGTGCAAAAAAAAAAGTTTCTCCAATCTTTTCGAAACTCTGGATTCTGATAGAGGGCCATGGGACTTACACCTGAGTGCAAAAATGGAGGCTCTAGACCCTTCCAGAGCTGAGATATTGAAACTCAAAATTTCGACCAGAAAAAAAAACGACAGTGTTACCCCTTACGTTTTTTTTTGGGTGCGAAAAAAAGTTTCTCCAATCTTCTTGAAACTCTGGATTCTGATAGAGGGCCATGAGACTTACACCTGAGTGCAAAAATGGAGGCTCTAGACCCTTCCAGAGCTGAGATATTGAAACTCAAAATTTCGACCAGAAAAAAAAAACGACAGTGTTACCCCTTACGTTTTTTTTTTTTTTTTGGGCGAAAAATTAAGTATCCCCAATCTTCATGAAAGTCTGGATTCTGATAGAGGGCCATGAGACTTAGACCTGAGTGCAACAATGGAGGCTCTAGACCCTTCCAGAGCTGAGATATTGAAACTCAAAATTTCGACCAGAAAAAAAAACGACAGTGTTACCCCTTACGTTTTTTTTTTTGGGTGCAAAAAAAAGTTTCTCCAATCTTTTCGAAACTCTGGATTCTGATAGAGGGCCATGGGACTTACACCTGAGTGCAAAAATGGAGGCTCTAGACCCTTCCAGAGCTGAGATATCAAAACTCAAAATTTCGACCAGAAAAAAAACGACAGTGTTACCCCTTACTTTTTTTTTTTGGGTGCGAAAAAAAGTTTCTCCAATCTTTATGAAACTCTGGATTCTGATAGAGGGCCATGAGACTCAGACCTGAGTGCAACAATCGAGGCTCTAGACCCTTCCAGAGCTGAGATATTGAAACTCAAAATTTCGACCGGAAAAAAAACGACAGTGTTACCCCTTACGTTTTTTTTTTGGGGTGCGAAAAAAAAGTTTCTCCAATCTTCTTGAAACTCTGGATTCTGATAAAGGGCCATCGGACTTACACCTGAGTGCAAAAATGGAGGCTCTAGACCCTTCCAGAGCTGAGATATCGAAATTCAAAATTTCGACCAGAAAAAAAAAAACGACAGTGTTACCCCTTACGTTTTTTTTTTGGGTGCGAAAAAAAAGTTTATCCAATCTTCTTGAAACTCTGGATTCTGATAGAGGGCCATGGGACTTACACCTGAGTGCAAAAATGGAGGCT
Organism: Pimephales promelas; assembly: GCF_988280905.1. Classification (NCBI taxonomy): domain Eukaryota; kingdom Metazoa; phylum Chordata; class Actinopteri; order Cypriniformes; family Leuciscidae; genus Pimephales; species Pimephales promelas. The sequence goes on along the minus strand of NC_142779.1, from coordinate 696,758 downwards.
CTAGACCCTTCCAGAGCTGAGATATTGAAACTCAAAATTTCGACCAGAAAAAAAAACGACAGTGTTACCCCTTACGTTTTTTTTTTTTTTTGGGTGCGAAAAAAAAGTTTCTCCAATCTTCTCAAAACTCTGGATTCTGATAGAGGGTCATGAGAATTAGACCTGAGTGCAAAAATGGAGGCTCTAGACCCTTCCAGAGCTGAGATATCGAAACTCAAAATTTTGACCAGAAAAAAAAACGACAGTGTTACCCCTTACATTTTTTTTTTTTGGGCGAAAAATTAAGTATCCCCAATCTTCTTGAAACTCTGGATTCTGATAGAGGGCCATTGGACTTACACCTGAGTGCAAAAATGGAGGCTCTAGACCCTTCCAGAGCTGAGATATTGAAACTCAAAATTTCGAACAGAAAAAAAACGACAGTGTTACCCCTTACGTTTTTTTTTTGGGTGTGAAAAAAAAATGTTCTCCAATCTTCTTGAAACTCTGGATTTTGATAGAGGGCCATGGGACTTACACCTGAGTGCAAAAATGGAGGCTCTAGACCCTTCCAGAGCTGAGATATCGAAACTCAAAATTTGGACCAGAAAAAAAAAACGACAGTGTTACCCCTTACGTTTTTTTTTGGGTGCGAAAAAAAAGTTTCTCCAATCTTCTTGAAACTCTGGATTCTGATAGAGGGCCATCGGACTTACACCTGAGTGCAAAAATGGAGGCTCTAGACCCTTCCAGAGCTGAGATATCGAAACTCAAAATTTCGACCAGAAAAAAAAACGACAGTGTTACCCCTTACGTTTTTTTTTTGGGGTGCGAAAAAAAAGTTTCTCCAATCTTCTTGAAACTCTGGATTCTGATAGAGGGCCATGGGACTTACACCTGAGTGCAAAAATGGAGGCTCTAGACCCTTCCAGAGCTGAGATATTGAAACTCAAAACTTCGACCAGAAAAAAAAACGACAGTGTTACCCCTTACGTTTTTTTTTGGGTGCGAAAAAAAAGTTTCTCCAATCTTCTTGAAACTCTGGATTCTGATAGAGGGCCATGGGACTTACACCTCAGTGCAAAAATGGAGGCTCTAGACCCTTCCAGAGCTGAGATATCGAAACTCAAAATTTCGACCAGAAAAAAAACGACAGTGTTACCCCTTACGTTTTTTTTTTTGGGTGCGAAAAAAAAGTTTCTCCAATCTTTTTGAAACTCTGGATTCTGATAGAGGGCCATGGGACTTACACCTGAGTGCAAAAATGGAGGCTCTAGACCCTTCCAGAGCTGAGATATTGAAACTCAAAATTTCGACCAGAAAAAAAAACGACAGTGTTACCCCTTACGTTTTTTTTTTTTTGGGGTGCGAAAAAAAAGTTTCTCTAATCTTCTTGAAACTCTGGATTCTGATAGAGGGCCATGGGCCTTACACCTGAGTGCAAAAATGGAGGCTCTAGACCCTTCCAGAGCTGAGATATTGAAACTCAAAATTTCGACCAGAAAAAAAAACGACAGTGTTACCCCTTACGTTTTTTTTTTTTGGGGTGCGAAAAAAAAGTTTCTCTAATCTTCTTGAAACTCTGGATTCTGATAGAGGGCCATGGGCCTTACACCTGAGTGCAAAAATGGAGGCTCTAGACCCTTCCAGAGCTGAGATATCGAAACTCAAAATTTCTACCAGAAAAAAAAATGACAGTGTTACTCCTTACGTTTTTTTTGGGGGGTGCGAAAAAAAAGTTTCTCCAATCTTCATGAAACTCTGGATTCTGATAGAGGGTCATGAGAATTAGACCTGAGTGCAAAAATGGAGGCTCTAGACCCTTCCAGAGCTGAGATATCGAAACTCAAAATTTTGACCAGAAAAAAAAACGACAGTGTTACCCCTTACATTTTTTTTTTTTTTGGGCGAAAAATTAAGTATCCCCAATCTTCTTGAAACTCTGGATTCTGATAGAGGGCCATTGGACTTACACCTGAGTGCAAAAATGGAGGCTCTAGACCCTTCCAGAGCTGAGATATTGAAACTCAAAATTTCGAACAGAAAAAAAACGACAGTGTTACCCCTTACGTTTTTTTTTTTGGGTGCGAAAAAAAAATGTTCTCCAATCTTCTTGAAACTCTGGATTCTGATAGAGGGCCATGGGACTTACACCTGAGTGCAAAAATGAAGGCTCTAGACCCTTCCAGAGCTGAGATATTGAAACTCAAAATTTCGACCAGAAAAAAAACCGACAGTGTTACCCCTTACGTTTTTTTTTGGGGTGCAAAAAAAAAGTTTCTCCAATCTTTTTGAAACTCTGGATTCTGATAGAGGGCGATGGGACTTACACCTGAGTGCAAAAATGGAGGCTCTAGACCCTTCCAGAGCTGAGATGTCGAAACTCAAAATTTCGACCAGAAAAAAAAACGACAGTGTTACCCCTTACGGTTTTTTTTTGGGTGCGAAAAAAAAATGTTCTCCAATCTTCTTGAAACTCTGGATTCTGATAGAGGGCCATGGGACTTACACTTGAGTGCAAAAATGGAGGCTCTAGACCCTTCCAGAGCTGAGATATCGAAACTCAAAATTTCGACCAGAAAAAAAAAACGACAGTGTTACCCCTTACGTTTTTTTTTTTTTGGGTGCGAAAAAAAAGTTTCTCCAATCTTCTTGAAACTCTGGATTCTGATAGAGGGCCATGGGACTTACACCTGAGTGCAAAAATGAAGGCTCTAGACCCTTCCAGAGCTGAGATATTGAAACTCAAAATTTCGACCAGAAAAAAAAACGACAGTGTTACCCCTTACGTTTTTTTTTGGGGTGCGAAAAAAAAGTTTCTCTAATCTTCTTGAAACTCTGGATTCTGATAGAGGGCCATGGGACTTACACCTGAGTGCAAAAATGGAGGCTCTAGACCCTTCCAGAGCTGAGATATCGAAACTCAAAATTTCTACCAGAAAAAAAAACGACAGTGTTACTCCTTACGTTTTTTTTTTTGGGGTGCGAAAAAAGTTTCTCCAATCTTCATGAAACTCTGGATTCTGATAAAGGGCCATGGGACTTACACCTGAGTGCAAAAATGGAGGCTCTAGACCCTTCCAGACCTGAGATATCGAAACTCAAAATTTCGACCAGAAAAAAAAACGACAGTGTTACCCCTTACGTTTTTTTTTGGGGTGCAAAAAAAAAGTTTCTCCAATCTTCTTGAAACTCTGGATTCTGATAGAGGGCCATGGGACTTACACCTGAGTGCAAAAATGGAGGCTCTAGACCCTTCCAGAGCTGAGATGTCGAAACTCAAAATTTCGACCAGAAAAAAAAACGACAGTGTTACCCCTTACGTTTTTTTTTTGGGTGCGAAAAAAAAATGTTCTCCAATCTTCTTGAAACTCTGGATTCTGATAGAGGGCCATGGGACTTACACCTGAGTGCAAAAATGGAGGCTCTAGACCCTTCCAGAGCTGAGATATCAAAACTCAAAATTTCTACCAGAAAAAAAAACGACAGTGTTACCCCTTACGTTTTTTTTTTTTGGGTGCAAAAAAAAAGTTTCTCCAATCTTCTTGAAACTCTGGATTCTGATAGAGGGCCATGGGACTTACACCTGAGTGCAAAAATGGAGGCTCTAGACCCTTCCAGAGCTGAGATATCGAAACTCAAAATTTCTACCAGAAAAAAAAAACGACAGTGTTACCCCTTACGTTTTTTTTGGGGGGTGCGAAAAAAAAGTTTCTCCAATCTTCTTGAAACTCTGGGTTCTGATAAAGGGCCATGGGACTTACACCTGAGTGCAAAAATGGAGACTCTAGACCCTTCCAGAGCTGAGATATCGAAACTCAAAACTTCGACCAGAAAAAAAAAACGACAGTGTTACCCCTTACGTTTTTTTTTTGGGTGCGAAAAAAAAGTTTCTCCAATCTTCTTGAAACTCTGGATTCTGATAGAGGGCCATGGGACTTACACCTGAGTGCAAAAATGGAGGCTCTAGACCCTTCCAGAGCTGAGATATTGAAACTCAAAATTTCGACCAGAAAAAAAAACGACAGTGTTACCCCTTACGTTTTTTTTTTTGGGGTGCAAAAAAAAAGTTTCTCCAATCTTCTTGAAACTCTGGATTCTGATAGAGGGCCATGGGACTTACACCTGAGTGCAAAAATGGAGGCTCTAGACCCTTCCAGAGCTGAGATATTGAAACTAAAAATTTCGACCAGAAAAAAAAACGACAGTGTTACCCCTTACGTTTTTTTTTGGGGTGCAAAAAAAAAGTTTCTCCAATCTTCTTGAAACTCTGGATTCTGATAAAGGGCCATGGGACTTACACCTGAGTGCAAAAATGGAGGCTCTAGACCCTTCCAGAGCTGAGATATCGAAACTCAAAATTTCGAACAGAAAAAAAACGACAGTGTTACCCCTTACGTTTTTTTTTTGGGTGCGAAAAAAAAATGTTCTCCAATCTTCTTGAAACTCTGGATTTTGATAGAGGGCCATGGGACTTACACCTGAGTGCAAAAATGGAGGCTCTAGACCCTTCCAGAGCTGAGATATCGAAACTCAAAATTTCTACCAGAAAAAAAAATGACAGTGTTACTCCTTACGTTTTTTTTGGGGGGTGCGAAAAAAAAGTTTCTCCAATCTTCATGAAACTCTGGATTCTGATAAAGGGCCATCGGACTTACACCTGAGTGCAAAAATGGAGGCTCTAGACCCTTCCAGAGCTGAGATATCGAAACTCAAAATTTCGACCAGAAAAAAAACCGACAGTGTTACCCCTTACGTTTTTTTTTGGGGTGCAAAAAAAAAGTTTCTCCAATCTTCTTGAAACTCTGGATTCTGATAGAGGGCGATGGGACTTACACCTGAGTGCAAAAATGGAGGCTCTAGACCCTTCCAGAGCTGAGATGTCGAAACTCAAAATTTCGACCAGAAAAAAAAACGACAGTGTTACCCCTTACGGTTTTTTTTTGGGTGCGAAAAAAAAATGTTCTCCAATCTTCTTGAAACTCTGGATTCTGATAGAGGGCCATGGGACTTACACTTGAGTGCAAAAATGGAGGCTCTAGACCCTTCCAGAGCTGAGATATCGAAACTCAAAATTTCGACCAGAAAAAAAAACGACAGTGTTACCCCTTACGTTTTTTTTTTTTGGGTGCGAAAAAAAAGTTTCTCCAATCTTCTTGAAACTCTGGATTCTGATAGAGGGCCATGGGACTTACACCTGAGTGCAAAAATGAAGGCTCTAGACCCTTCCAGAGCTGAGATATTGAAACTCAAAATTTCGACCAGAAAAAAAACCGACAGTGTTACCCCTTACGTTTTTTTTTGGGGTGCAAAAAAAAAGTTTCTCCAATCTTCTTGAAACTCTGGATTCTGATAGAGGGCGATGGGACTTACACCTGAGTGCAAAAATGGAGGCTCTAGACCCTTCCAGAGCTGAGATGTCGAAACTCAAAATTTCGACCAGAAAAAAAAACGACAGTGTTACCCCTTACGGTTTTTTTTTGGGTGCGAAAAAAAAATGTTCTCCAATCTTCTTGAAACTCTGGATTCTGATAGAGGGCCATGGGACTTACACCTGAGTGCAAAAATGAAGGCTCTAGACCCTTCCAGAGCTGAGATATTGAAACTCAAAATTTCGACCAGAAAAAAAAACGACAGTGTTACTCCTTACGTTTTTTTTTTTGGGGTGCGAAAAAAAAGTTTCTCTAATCTTCTTGAAACTCTGGATTCTGATAGAGGGCCATGGGACTTACACCTGAGTGCAAAAATGGAGGCTCTAGACCCTTCCAGAGCTGAGATATCGAAACTCAAAATTTCTACCAGAAAAAAAAACGACAGTGTTACTCCTTACGTTTTTTTTTGGGGGTGCGAAAAAAGTTTCTCCAATCTTCATGAAACTCTGGATTCTGATAAAGGGCCATGGGACTTACACCTGAGTGCAAAAATGGAGGCTCTAGACCCTTCCAGAGCTGAGATGTCGAAACTCAAAATTTCGACCAGAAACAAAAAAAACGACAGTGTTACCCCTTACGTTTTTTTTTTGGGTGCGAAAAAAAAATTTCTTCAATCTTCTTGAAACTCTGGATTCTGATAGAGGGCCATGGGACTTACACCTGAGTACAAAAATGGAGGCTCTAGACCCTTCCAGAGCTGAGATATCGAAACTCAAAATTTCGACCAGAAAAAAAAAACGACAGTGTTACCCCTTACGTTTTTTTTTTTGGGTGAAAAATGAAGTATCCCCAATGTTCTCAAAACTCTGGATTCTGATAGAGGGCCATGGGACTTACACCTGAGTGCAACAATGGAGGCTCTAGACCCTTCCAGAGCTGAGATATTGAAACTCAAAATTTCGACCAGAAAAAAAAACGACAGTGTTACCCCTTACGTTTTTTTTTTGGGGTGCAAAAAAAAAGTTTCTCCAATCTTCTTGAAACTCTGGATTCTGATAGAGGGCCATGGGACTTACACCTGAGTGCAAAAATGAAGGCTCTAGACCCTTCCAGAGCTGAGATATTGAAACTAAAAATTTCGACCAGAAAAAAAAACGACAGTGTTACCCCTTACGTTTTTTTTTGGGGTGCAAAAAAAAAGTTTCTCCAATCTTCTTGAAACTCTGGATTCTGATAAAGGGCCATGGGACTTACACCTGAGTGCAAAAATGGAGGCTCTAGACCCTTCCAGAGCTGAGATATCGAAACTCAAAATTTCGAACAGAAAAAAAACGACAGTGTTACCCCTTACGTTTTTTTTTTGGGTGCGAAAAAAAAATGTTCTCCAATCTTCTTGAAACTCTGGATTTTGATAGAGGGCCATGGGACTTACACCTGAGTGCAAAAATGGAGGCTCTAGACCCTTCCAGAGCTGAGATATCGAAACTCAAAATTTCTACCAGAAAAAAAAATGACAGTGTTACTCCTTACGTTTTTTTTGGGGGGTGCGAAAAAAAAGTTTCTCCAATCTTCATGAAACTCTGGATTCTGATAAAGGGCCATCGGACTTACACCTGAGTGCAAAAATGGAGGCTCTAGACCCTTCCAGAGCTGAGATATCGAAACTCAAAATTTCGACCAGAAAAAAAACCGACAGTGTTACCCCTTACGTTTTTTTTTGGGGTGCAAAAAAAAAGTTTCTCCAATCTTCTTGAAACTCTGGATTCTGATAGAGGGCGATGGGACTTACACCTGAGTGCAAAAATGGAGGCTCTAGACCCTTCCAGAGCTGAGATGTCGAAACTCAAAATTTCGACCAGAAAAAAAAACGACAGTGTTACCCCTTACGGTTTTTTTTTGGGTGCGAAAAAAAAATGTTCTCCAATCTTCTTGAACCTCTGGATTCTGATAGAGGGCCATGGGACTTACACTTGAGTGCAAAAATGGAGGCTCTAGACCCTTCCAGAGCTGAGATATCGAAACTCAAAATTTCGACCAGAAAAAAAACGACAGTGTTACCCCTTACGTTTTTTTTTTTTGGGTGCGAAAAAAAAGTTTCTCCAATCTTCTTGAAACTCTGGATTCTGATAGAGGGCCATGGGACTTACACCTGAGTGCAAAAATGGAGGCTCTAGACCCTTCCAGAGCTGAGATGTCGAAACTCAAAATTTCGACCAGAAAAAAAAACGACAGTGTTACCCCTTACGGTTTTTTTTTGGGTGCGAAAAAAAAATGTTCTCCAATCTTCTTGAAACTCTGGATTCTGATAGAGGGCCATGGGACTTACACTTGAGTGCAAAAATGGAGGCTCTAGACCCTTCCAGAGCTGAGATATCGAAACTCAAAATTTCGACCAGAAAAAAAAACGACAGTGTTACCCCTTACGTTTTTTTTTTTTTGGGTGCGAAAAAAAAGTTTCTCCAATCTTCTTGAAACTCTGGATTCTGATAGAGGGCCATGGGACTTACACCTGAGTGCAAAAATGAAGGCTCTAGACCCTTCCAGAGCTGAGATATTGAAACTCAAAATTTCGACCAGAAAAAAAACCGACAGTGTTACCCCTTACGTTTTTTTTTGGGGTGCAAAAAAAAAGTTTCTCCAATCTTCTTGAAACTCTGGATTCTGATAGAGGGCGATGGGACTTACACCTGAGTGCAAAAATGGAGGCTCTAGACCCTTCCAGAGCTGAGATGTCGAAACTCAAAATTTCGACCAGAAAAAAAAACGACAGTGTTACCCCTTACGGTTTTTTTTTGGGTGCGAAAAAAAAATGTTCTCCAATCTTCTTGAAACTCTGGATTCTGATAGAGGGCCATGGGACTTACACCTGAGTGCAAAAATGAAGGCTCTAGACCCTTCCAGAGCTGAGATATTGAAACTCAAAATTTCGACCAGAAAAAAAAACGACAGTGTTACCCCTTACGTTTTTTTTTTGGGGTGCGAAAAAAAAGTTTCTCTAATCTTCTTGAAACTCTGGATTCTGATAGAGGGCCATGGGACTTACACCTGAGTGCAAAAATGGAGGCTCTAGACCCTTCCAGAGCTGAGATATCGAAACTCAAAATTTCTACCAGAAAAAAAAACGACAGTGTTACTCCTTACGTTTTTTTTTTGGGGTGCGAAAAAAGTTTCTCCAATCTTCATGAAACTCTGGATTCTGATAAAGGGCCATGGGACTTACACCTGAGTGCAAAAATGGAGGCTCTAGACCCTTCCAGAGCTGAGATGTCGAAACTCAAAATTTCGACCAGAAACAAAAAAAACGACAGTGTGACCCCTTACGTTTTTTTTTTGGGTGCGAAAAAAAAATTTCTTCAATCTTCTTGAAACTCTGGATTCTGATAGAGGGCCATGGGACTTACACCTGAGTGCAAAAATGGAGGCTCTAGACCCTTCCAGAGCTGAGATATCGAAACTCAAAATTTCTACCAGAAAAAAAACGACAGTGTTACCCCTTACGTTTTTTTTTTTGGGTGCAAAAAAAAGTTTCTCCAATCTTCTTGAAACTCTGGATTCTGATAGAGGGCCATGGGACTTACACCTGAGTGCAAAAATGGAGGCTCTAGACCCTTCCAGAGCTGAGATATCGAAACTCAAAATTTCTACCAGAAAAAAAAAACGACAGTGTTACCCCTTACGTTTTTTTTGGGGGGTGCGAAAAAAAAGTTTCTCCAATCTTCTTGAAACTCTGGGTTCTGATAAAGGGCCATGGGACTTACACCTGAGTGCAAAAATGGAGACTCTAGACCCTTCCAGAGCTGAGATATCGAAACTCAAAACTTCGACCAGAAAAAAAAAACGACAGTGTTACCCCTTACGTTTTTTTTTTGGGTGCGAAAAAAAAGTTTCTCCAATCTTCTTGAAACTCTGGATTCTGATAGAGGGCCATGGGACTTACACCTGAGTGCAAAAATGGAGGCTCTAGACCCTTCCAGAGCTGAGATATTGAAACTCAAAATTTCGACCAGAAAAAAAAACGACAGTGTTACCCCTTACGTTTTTTTTTTGGGGTGCAAAAAAAAAGTTTCTCCAATCTTCTTGAAACTCTGGATTCTGATAGAGGGCCATGGGACTTACACCTGAGTGCAAAAATGGAGGCTCTAGACCCTTCCAGAGCTGAGATATTGAAACTAAAAATTTCGACCAGAAAAAAAAACGACAGTGTTACCCCTTACGTTTTTTTTTGGGGTGCAAAAAAAAAGTTTCTCCAATCTTCTTGAAACTCTGGATTCTGATAAAGGGCCATGGGACTTACACCTGAGTGCAAAAATGGAGGCTCTAGACCCTTCCAGAGCTGAGATATCGAAACTCAAAATTTCGAACAGAAAAAAAACGACAGTGTTACCCCTTACGTTTTTTTTTTGGGTGCGAAAAAAAAATGTTCTCCAATCTTCTTGAAACTCTGGATTTTGATAGAGGGCCATGGGACTTACACCTGAGTGCAAAAATGGAGGCTCTAGACCCTTCCAGAGCTGAGATATCGAAACTCAAAATTTCTACCAGAAAAAAAAATGACAGTGTTACTCCTTACGTTTTTTTTGGGGGGTGCGAAAAAAAAGTTTCTCCAATCTTCATGAAACTCTGGATTCTGATAAAGGGCCATCGGACTTACACCTGAGTGCAAAAATGGAGGCTCTAGACCCTTCCAGAGCTGAGATATCGAAACTCAAAATTTCGACCAGAAAAAAAACCGACAGTGTTACCCCTTACGTTTTTTTTTGGGGTGCAAAAAAAAAGTTTCTCCAATCTTCTTGAAACTCTGGATTCTGATAGAGGGCGATGGGACTTACACCTGAGTGCAAAAATGGAGGCTCTAGACCCTTCCAGAGCTGAGATGTCGAAACTCAAAATTTCGACCAGAAAAAAAAACGACAGTGTTACCCCTTACGGTTTTTTTTTGGGTGCGAAAAAAAAATGTTCTCCAATCTTCTTGAAACTCTGGATTCTGATAGAGGGCCATGGGACTTACACTTGAGTGCAAAAATGGAGGCTCTAGACCCTTCCAGAGCTGAGATATCGAAACTCAAAATTTCGACCAGAAAAAAAAACGACAGTGTTACCCCTTACGTTTTTTTTTTTGGGGTGCGAAAAAAAAGTTTCTCCAATCTTCTTGAAACTCTGGATTCTGATAGAGGGCCATGGGACTTACACCTGAGTGCAAAAATGAAGGCTCTAGACCCTTCCAGAGCTGAGATATTGAAACTCAAAATTTCGACCAGAAAAAAAACCGACAGTGTTACCCCTTACGTTTTTTTTTGGGGTGCAAAAAAAGTTTCTCCAATCTTCTTGAAACTCTGGATTCTGATAGAGGGCGATGGGACTTACACCTGAGTGCAAAAATGGAGGCTCTAGACCCTTCCAGAGCTGAGATGTCGAAACTCAAAATTTCGACCAGAAAAAAAAACGACAGTGTTACCCCTTACGGTTTTTTTTGGGGTGCGAAAAAAAAATGTTCTCCAATCTTCTTGAAACTCTGGATTCTGATAGAGGGCCATGGGACTTACACCTGAGTGCAAAAATGAAGGCTCTAGACCCTTCCAGAGCTGAGATATTGAAACTCAAAATTTCGACCAGAAAAAAAAACGACAGTGTTACTCCTTACGTTTTTTTTTTTGGGGTGCGAAAAAAAAGTTTCTCTAATCTTCTTGAAACTCTGGATTCTGATAGAGGGCCATGGGACTTACACCTGAGTGCAAAAATGGAGGCTCTAGACCCTTCCAGAGCTGAGATGTCGAAACTCAAAATTTCGACCAGAAACAAAAAAAACGACAGTGTGACCCCTTACGTTTTTTTTTTGGGTGCGAAAAAAAAATTTCTTCAATCTTCTTGAAACTCTGGATTCTGATAGAGGGCCATGGGACTTACACCTGAGTGCAAAAATGGAGGCTCTAGACCCTTCCAGAGCTGAGATATCGAAACTCAAAATTTCTACCAGAAAAAAAAACGACAGTGTTACTCCTTACGTTTTTTTTTGGGGGTGCGAAAAAAGTTTCTCCAATCTTCATGAAACTCTGGATTCTGATAAAGGGCCATGGGACTTACACCTGAGTGCAAAAATGGAGGCTCTAGACCCTTCCAGAGCTGAGATGTCGAAACTCAAAATTTCGACCAGAAACAAAAAAAACGACAGTGTTACCCCTTACGTTTTTTTTTTGGGTGCGAAAAAAAAATTTCTTCAATCTTCTTGAAACTCTGGATTCTGATAGAGGGCCATGGGACTTACACCTGAGTACAAAAATGGAGGCTCTAGACCCTTCCAGAGCTGAGATATCGAAACTCAAAATTTCGACCAGAAAAAAAAAACGACAGTGTTACCCCTTACGTTTTTTTTTTTGGGTGAAAAATGAAGTATCCCCAATGTTCTCAAAACTCTGGATTCTGATAGAGGGCCATGGGACTTACACCTGAGTGCAACAATGGAGGCTCTAGACCCTTCCAGAGCTGAGATATTGAAACTCAAAATTTCGACCAGAAAAAAAAACGACAGTGTTACCCCTTACGTTTTTTTTTTGGGGTGCAAAAAAAAAGTTTCTCCAATCTTCTTGAAACTCTGGATTCTGATAGAGGGCCATGGGACTTACACCTGAGTGCAAAAATGAAGGCTCTAGACCCTTCCAGAGCTGAGATATTGAAACTAAAAATTTCGACCAGAAAAAAAAACGACAGTGTTACCCCTTACGTTTTTTTTTGGGGTGCAAAAAAAAAGTTTCTCCAATCTTCTTGAAACTCTGGATTCTGATAAAGGGCCATGGGACTTACACCTGAGTGCAAAAATGGAGGCTCTAGACCCTTCCAGAGCTGAGATATCGAAACTCAAAATTTCGAACAGAAAAAAAACGACAGTGTTACCCCTTACGTTTTTTTTTTGGGTGCGAAAAAAAAATGTTCTCCAATCTTCTTGAAACTCTGGATTTTGATAGAGGGCCATGGGACTTACACCTGAGTGCAAAAATGGAGGCTCTAGACCCTTCCAGAGCTGAGATATCGAAACTCAAAATTTCTACCAGAAAAAAAAATGACAGTGTTACTCCTTACGTTTTTTTTGGGGGGTGCGAAAAAAAAGTTTCTCCAATCTTCATGAAACTCTGGATTCTGATAAAGGGCCATCGGACTTACACCTGAGTGCAAAAATGGAGGCTCTAGACCCTTCCAGAGCTGAGATATCGAAACTCAAAATTTCGACCAGAAAAAAAACCGACAGTGTTACCCCTTACGTTTTTTTTTGGGGTGCAAAAAAAAAGTTTCTCCAATCTTCTTGAAACTCTGGATTCTGATAGAGGGCGATGGGACTTACACCTGAGTGCAAAAATGGAGGCTCTAGACCCTTCCAGAGCTGAGATGTCGAAACTCAAAATTTCGACCAGAAAAAAAAACGACAGTGTTACCCCTTACGGTTTTTTTTTGGGTGCGAAAAAAAAATGTTCTCCAATCTTCTTGAACCTCTGGATTCTGATAGAGGGCCATGGGACTTACACTTGAGTGCAAAAATGGAGGCTCTAGACCCTTCCAGAGCTGAGATATCGAAACTCAAAATTTCGACCAGAAAAAAAACGACAGTGTTACCCCTTACGTTTTTTTTTTTTGGGTGCGAAAAAAAAGTTTCTCCAATCTTCTTGAAACTCTGGATTCTGATAGAGGGCCATGGGACTTACACCTGAGTGCAAAAATGGAGGCTCTAGACCCTTCCAGAGCTGAGATGTCGAAACTCAAAATTTCGACCAGAAAAAAAAACGACAGTGTTACCCCTTACGGTTTTTTTTTGGGTGCGAAAAAAAAATGTTCTCCAATCTTCTTGAAACTCTGGATTCTGATAGAGGGCCATGGGACTTACACTTGAGTGCAAAAATGGAGGCTCTAGACCCTTCCAGAGCTGAGATATCGAAACTCAAAATTTCGACCAGAAAAAAAAACGACAGTGTTACCCCTTACGTTTTTTTTTTTTTGGGTGCGAAAAAAAAGTTTCTCCAATCTTCTTGAAACTCTGGATTCTGATAGAGGGCCATGGGACTTACACCTGAGTGCAAAAATGAAGGCTCTAGACCCTTCCAGAGCTGAGATATTGAAACTCAAAATTTCGACCAGAAAAAAAACCGACAGTGTTACCCCTTACGTTTTTTTTTGGGGTGCAAAAAAAAAGTTTCTCCAATCTTCTTGAAACTCTGGATTCTGATAGAGGGCGATGGGACTTACACCTGAGTGCAAAAATGGAGGCTCTAGACCCTTCCAGAGCTGAGATGTCGAAACTCAAAATTTCGACCAGAAAAAAAAACGACAGTGTTACCCCTTACGGTTTTTTTTTGGGTGCGAAAAAAAAATGTTCTCCAATCTTCTTGAAACTCTGGATTCTGATAGAGGGCGATGGGACTTACACCTGAGTGCAAAAATGGAGGCTCTAGACCCTTCCAGAGCTGAGATGTCGAAACTCAAAATTTCGACCAGAAAAAAAACCGACAGTGTTACCCCTTACGTTTTTTTTTGGGGTGCAAAAAAAAAGTTTCTCCAATCTTCTTGAAACTCTGGATTCTGATAGAGGGCGATGGGACTTACACCTGAGTGCAAAAATGGAGGCTCTAGACCCTTCCAGAGCTGAGATGTCGAAACTCAAAATTTCGACCAGAAAAAAAACCGACAGTGTTACCCCTTACGTTTTTTTTTGGGGTGCAAAAAAAAAGTTTCTCCAATCTTCTTGAAACTCTGGATTCTGATAGAGGGCGATGGGACTTACACCTGAGTGCAAAAATGGAGGCTCTAGACCCTTCCAGAGCTGAGATATTGAAACTCAAAATTTCGACCAGAAAAAAAAACGACAGTGTTACCCCTTACGTTTTTTTTTTGGGGTGCGAAAAAAAAGTTTCTCTAATCTTCTTGAAACTCTGGATTCTGATAGAGGGCCATGGGACTTACACCTGAGTGCAAAAATGGAGGCTCTAGACCCTTCCAGAGCTGAGATATCGAAACTCAAAATTTCTACCAGAAAAAAAAACGACAGTGTTACTCCTTACGTTTTTTTTTTGGGGTGCGAAAAAAGTTTCTCCAATCTTCATGAAACTCTGGATTCTGATAAAGGGCCATGGGACTTACACCTGAGTGCAAAAATGGAGGCTCTAGACCCTTCCAGAGCTGAGATGTCGAAACTCAAAATTTCGACCAGAAACAAAAAAAACGACAGTGTGACCCCTTACGTTTTTTTTTTGGGTGCGAAAAAAAAATTTCTTCAATCTTCTTGAAACTCTGGATTCTGATAGAGGGCCATGGGACTTACACCTGAGTGCAAAAATGGAGGCTCTAGACCCTTCCAGAGCTGAGATATCGAAACTCAAAATTTCTACCAGAAAAAAAACGACAGTGTTACCCCTTACGTTTTTTTTTTTGGGTGCAAAAAAAAGTTTCTCCAATCTTCTTGAAACTCTGGATTCTGATAGAGGGCCATGGGACTTACACCTGAGTGCAAAAATGGAGGCTCTAGACCCTTCCAGAGCTGAGATATCGAAACTCAAAATTTCTACCAGAAAAAAAAAACGACAGTGTTACCCCTTACGTTTTTTTTGGGGGGTGCGAAAAAAAAGTTTCTCCAATCTTCTTGAAACTCTGGGTTCTGATAAAGGGCCATGGGACTTACACCTGAGTGCAAAAATGGAGACTCTAGACCCTTCCAGAGCTGAGATATCGAAACTCAAAACTTCGACCAGAAAAAAAAAACGACAGTGTTACCCCTTACGTTTTTTTTTTGGGTGCGAAAAAAAAGTTTCTCCAATCTTCTTGAAACTCTGGATTCTGATAGAGGGCCATGGGACTTACACCTGAGTGCAAAAATGGAGGCTCTAGACCCTTCCAGAGCTGAGATATTGAAACTCAAAATTTCGACCAGAAAAAAAAACGACAGTGTTACCCCTTACGTTTTTTTTTTGGGGTGCAAAAAAAAAGTTTCTCCAATCTTCTTGAAACTCTGGATTCTGATAGAGGGCCATGGGACTTACACCTGAGTGCAAAAATGGAGGCTCTAGACCCTTCCAGAGCTGAGATATTGAAACTAAAAATTTCGACCAGAAAAAAAAACGACAGTGTTACCCCTTACGTTTTTTTTTGGGGTGCAAAAAAAAAGTTTCTCCAATCTTCTTGAAACTCTGGATTCTGATAAAGGGCCATGGGACTTACACCTGAGTGCAAAAATGGAGGCTCTAGACCCTTCCAGAGCTGAGATATCGAAACTCAAAATTTCGAACAGAAAAAAAACGACAGTGTTACCCCTTACGTTTTTTTTTTGGGTGCGAAAAAAAAATGTTCTCCAATCTTCTTGAAACTCTGGATTTTGATAGAGGGCCATGGGACTTACACCTGAGTGCAAAAATGGAGGCTCTAGACCCTTCCAGAGCTGAGATATCGAAACTCAAAATTTCTACCAGAAAAAAAAATGACAGTGTTACTCCTTACGTTTTTTTTGGGGGGTGCGAAAAAAAAGTTTCTCCAATCTTCATGAAACTCTGGATTCTGATAAAGGGCCATCGGACTTACACCTGAGTGCAAAAATGGAGGCTCTAGACCCTTCCAGAGCTGAGATATCGAAACTCAAAATTTCGACCAGAAAAAAAACCGACAGTGTTACCCCTTACGTTTTTTTTTGGGGTGCAAAAAAAAAGTTTCTCCAATCTTCTTGAAACTCTGGATTCTGATAGAGGGCGATGGGACTTACACCTGAGTGCAAAAATGGAGGCTCTAGACCCTTCCAGAGCTGAGATGTCGAAACTCAAAATTTCGACCAGAAAAAAAAACGACAGTGTTACCCCTTACGGTTTTTTTTTGGGTGCGAAAAAAAAATGTTCTCCAATCTTCTTGAAACTCTGGATTCTGATAGAGGGCCATGGGACTTACACTTGAGTGCAAAAATGGAGGCTCTAGACCCTTCCAGAGCTGAGATATCGAAACTCAAAATTTCGACCAGAAAAAAAAACGACAGTGTTACCCCTTACGTTTTTTTTTTTTGGGTGCGAAAAAAAAGTTTCTCCAATCTTCTTGAAACTCTGGATTCTGATAGAGGGCCATGGGACTTACACCTGAGTGCAAAAATGAAGGCTCTAGACCCTTCCAGAGCTGAGATATTGAAACTCAAAATTTCGACCAGAAAAAAAACCGACAGTGTTACCCCTTACGTTTTTTTTTGGGGTGCAAAAAAAGTTTCTCCAATCTTCTTGAAACTCTGGATTCTGATAGAGGGCGATGGGACTTACACCTGAGTGCAAAAATGGAGGCTCTAGACCCTTCCAGAGCTGAGATGTCGAAACTCAAAATTTCGACCAGAAAAAAAAACGACAGTGTTACCCCTTACGGTTTTTTTTGGGGTGCGAAAAAAAAATGTTCTCCAATCTTCTTGAAACTCTGGATTCTGATAGAGGGCCATGGGACTTACACCTGAGTGCAAAAATGAAGGCTCTAGACCCTTCCAGAGCTGAGATATTGAAACTCAAAATTTCGACCAGAAAAAAAAACGACAGTGTTACTCCTTACGTTTTTTTTTTTGGGGTGCGAAAAAAAAGTTTCTCTAATCTTCTTGAAACTCTGGATTCTGATAGAGGGCCATGGGACTTACACCTGAGTGCAAAAATGGAGGCTCTAGACCCTTCCAGAGCTGAGATATCGAAACTCAAAATTTCTACCAGAAAAAAAAACGACAGTGTTACTCCTTACGTTTTTTTTTGGGGGTGCGAAAAAAGTTTCTCCAATCTTCATGAAACTCTGGATTCTGATAAAGGGCCATGGGACTTACACCTGAGTGCAAAAATGGAGGCTCTAGACCCTTCCAGAGCTGAGATGTCGAAACTCAAAATTTCGACCAGAAACAAAAAAAACGACAGTGTTACCCCTTACGTTTTTTTTTTGGGTGCGAAAAAAAAATTTCTTCAATCTTCTTGAAACTCTGGATTCTGATAGAGGGCCATGGGACTTACACCTGAGTACAAAAATGGAGGCTCTAGACCCTTCCAGAGCTGAGATATCGAAACTCAAAATTTCGACCAGAAAAAAAAAACGACAGTGTTACCCCTTACGTTTTTTTTTTTGGGTGAAAAATGAAGTATCCCCAATGTTCTCAAAACTCTGGATTCTGATAGAGGGCCATGGGACTTACACCTGAGTGCAACAATGGAGGCTCTAGACCCTTCCAGAGCTGAGATATTGAAACTCAAAATTTCGACCAGAAAAAAAAACGACAGTGTTACCCCTTACGTTTTTTTTTTGGGGTGCAAAAAAAAAGTTTCTCCAATCTTCTTGAAACTCTGGATTCTGATAGAGGGCCATGGGACTTACACCTGAGTGCAAAAATGAAGGCTCTAGACCCTTCCAGAGCTGAGATATTGAAACTAAAAATTTCGACCAGAAAAAAAAACGACAGTGTTACCCCTTACGTTTTTTTTTGGGGTGCAAAAAAAAAGTTTCTCCAATCTTCTTGAAACTCTGGATTCTGATAAAGGGCCATGGGACTTACACCTGAGTGCAAAAATGGAGGCTCTAGACCCTTCCAGAGCTGAGATATCGAAACTCAAAATTTCGAACAGAAAAAAAACGACAGTGTTACCCCTTACGTTTTTTTTTTGGGTGCGAAAAAAAAATGTTCTCCAATCTTCTTGAAACTCTGGATTTTGATAGAGGGCCATGGGACTTACACCTGAGTGCAAAAATGGAGGCTCTAGACCCTTCCAGAGCTGAGATATCGAAACTCAAAATTTCTACCAGAAAAAAAAATGACAGTGTTACTCCTTACGTTTTTTTTGGGGGGTGCGAAAAAAAAGTTTCTCCAATCTTCATGAAACTCTGGATTCTGATAAAGGGCCATCGGACTTACACCTGAGTGCAAAAATGGAGGCTCTAGACCCTTCCAGAGCTGAGATATCGAAACTCAAAATTTCGACCAGAAAAAAAACCGACAGTGTTACCCCTTACGTTTTTTTTTGGGGTGCAAAAAAAAAGTTTCTCCAATCTTCTTGAAACTCTGGATTCTGATAGAGGGCGATGGGACTTACACCTGAGTGCAAAAATGGAGGCTCTAGACCCTTCCAGAGCTGAGATGTCGAAACTCAAAATTTCGACCAGAAAAAAAAACGACAGTGTTACCCCTTACGGTTTTTTTTTGGGTGCGAAAAAAAAATGTTCTCCAATCTTCTTGAACCTCTGGATTCTGATAGAGGGCCATGGGACTTACACTTGAGTGCAAAAATGGAGGCTCTAGACCCTTCCAGAGCTGAGATATCGAAACTCAAAATTTCGACCAGAAAAAAAACGACAGTGTTACCCCTTACGTTTTTTTTTTTTGGGTGCGAAAAAAAAGTTTCTCCAATCTTCTTGAAACTCTGGATTCTGATAGAGGGCCATGGGACTTACACCTGAGTGCAAAAATGGAGGCTCTAGACCCTTCCAGAGCTGAGATGTCGAAACTCAAAATTTCGACCAGAAAAAAAAACGACAGTGTTACCCCTTACGGTTTTTTTTTGGGTGCGAAAAAAAAATGTTCTCCAATCTTCTTGAAACTCTGGATTCTGATAGAGGGCCATGGGACTTACACTTGAGTGCAAAAATGGAGGCTCTAGACCCTTCCAGAGCTGAGATATCGAAACTCAAAATTTCGACCAGAAAAAAAAACGACAGTGTTACCCCTTACGTTTTTTTTTTTTTGGGTGCGAAAAAAAAGTTTCTCCAATCTTCTTGAAACTCTGGATTCTGATAGAGGGCCATGGGACTTACACCTGAGTGCAAAAATGAAGGCTCTAGACCCTTCCAGAGCTGAGATATTGAAACTCAAAATTTCGACCAGAAAAAAAACCGACAGTGTTACCCCTTACGTTTTTTTTTGGGGTGCAAAAAAAAAGTTTCTCCAATCTTCTTGAAACTCTGGATTCTGATAGAGGGCGATGGGACTTACACCTGAGTGCAAAAATGGAGGCTCTAGACCCTTCCAGAGCTGAGATGTCGAAACTCAAAATTTCGACCAGAAAAAAAAACGACAGTGTTACTCCTTACGTTTTTTTTTTTGGGGTGCGAAAAAAAAGTTTCTCTAATCTTCTTGAAACTCTGGATTCTGATAGAGGGCCATGGGACTTACACCTGAGTGCAAAAATGGAGGCTCTAGACCCTTCCAGAGCTGAGATATCGAAACTCAAAATTTCTACCAGAAAAAAAAACGACAGTGTTACTCCTTACGTTTTTTTTTGGGGGTGCGAAAAAAGTTTCTCCAATCTTCATGAAACTCTGGATTCTGATAAAGGGCCATGGGACTTACACCTGAGTGCAAAAATGGAGGCTCTAGACCCTTCCAGAGCTGAGATGTCGAAACTCAAAATTTCGACCAGAAACAAAAAAAACGACAGTGTTACCCCTTACGTTTTTTTTTTGGGTGCGAAAAAAAAATTTCTTCAATCTTCTTGAAACTCTGGATTCTGATAGAGGGCCATGGGACTTACACCTGAGTACAAAAATGGAGGCTCTAGACCCTTCCAGAGCTGAGATATCGAAACTCAAAATTTCGACCAGAAAAAAAAAACGACAGTGTTACCCCTTACGTTTTTTTTTTTGGGTGAAAAATGAAGTATCCCCAATGTTCTCAAAACTCTGGATTCTGATAGAGGGCCATGGGACTTACACCTGAGTGCAACAATGGAGGCTCTAGACCCTTCCAGAGCTGAGATATTGAAACTCAAAATTTCGACCAGAAAAAAAAACGACAGTGTTACCCCTTACGTTTTTTTTTTGGGGTGCAAAAAAAAAGTTTCTCCAATCTTCTTGAAACTCTGGATTCTGATAGAGGGCCATGGGACTTACACCTGAGTGCAAAAATGAAGGCTCTAGACCCTTCCAGAGCTGAGATATTGAAACTAAAAATTTCGACCAGAAAAAAAAACGACAGTGTTACCCCTTACGTTTTTTTTTGGGGTGCAAAAAAAAGTTTCTCCAATCTTCTTGAAACTCTGGATTCTGATAAAGGGCCATGGGACTTACACCTGAGTGCAAAAATGGAGGCTCTAGACCCTTCCAGAGCTGAGATATCGAAACTCAAAATTTCGAACAGAAAAAAAACGACAGTGTTACCCCTTACGTTTTTTTTTTGGGTGCGAAAAAAAAATGTTCTCCAATCTTCTTGAAACTCTGGATTTTGATAGAGGGCCATGGGACTTACACCTGAGTGCAAAAATGGAGGCTCTAGACCCTTCCAGAGCTGAGATATCGAAACTCAAAATTTCTACCAGAAAAAAAAATGACAGTGTTACTCCTTACGTTTTTTTTGGGGGGTGCGAAAAAAAAGTTTCTCCAATCTTCATGAAACTCTGGATTCTGATAAAGGGCCATCGGACTTACACCTGAGTGCAAAAATGGAGGCTCTAGACCCTTCCAGAGCTGAGATATCGAAACTCAAAATTTCGACCAGAAAAAAAACCGACAGTGTTACCCCTTACGTTTTTTTTTGGGGTGCAAAAAAAAAGTTTCTCCAATCTTCTTGAAACTCTGGATTCTGATAGAGGGCGATGGGACTTACACCTGAGTGCAAAAATGGAGGCTCTAGACCCTTCCAGAGCTGAGATGTCGAAACTCAAAATTTCGACCAGAAAAAAAAACGACAGTGTTACCCCTTACGGTTTTTTTTTGGGTGCGAAAAAAAAATGTTCTCCAATCTTCTTGAACCTCTGGATTCTGATAGAGGGCCATGGGACTTACACTTGAGTGCAAAAATGGAGGCTCTAGACCCTTCCAGAGCTGAGATATCGAAACTCAAAATTTCGACCAGAAAAAAAACGACAGTGTTACCCCTTACGTTTTTTTTTTTTGGGTGCGAAAAAAAAGTTTCTCCAATCTTCTTGAAACTCTGGATTCTGATAGAGGGCCATGGGACTTACACCTGAGTGCAAAAATGGAGGCTCTAGACCCTTCCAGAGCTGAGATGTCGAAACTCAAAATTTCGACCAGAAAAAAAAACGACAGTGTTACCCCTTACGGTTTTTTTTTGGGTGCGAAAAAAAAATGTTCTCCAATCTTCTTGAAACTCTGGATTCTGATAGAGGGCCATGGGACTTACACTTGAGTGCAAAAATGGAGGCTCTAGACCCTTCCAGAGCTGAGATATCGAAACTCAAAATTTCGACCAGAAAAAAAAACGACAGTGTTACCCCTTACGTTTTGTTTTTTTTGGGTGCGAAAAAAAAGTTTCTCCAATCTTCTTGAAACTCTGGATTCTGATAGAGGGCCATGGGACTTACACCTGAGTGCAAAAATGAAGGCTCTAGACCCTTCCAGAGCTGAGATATTGAAACTCAAAATTTCGACCAGAAAAAAAACCGACAGTGTTACCCCTTACGTTTTTTTTTGGGGTGCAAAAAAAAAGTTTCTCCAATCTTCTTGAAACTCTGGATTCTGATAGAGGGCGATGGGACTTACACCTGAGTGCAAAAATGGAGGCTCTAGACCCTTCCAGAGCTGAGATGTCGAAACTCAAAATTTCGACCAGAAAAAAAAACGACAGTGTTACCCCTTACGGTTTTTTTTTGGGTGCGAAAAAAAAAATGTTCTCCAATCTTCTTGAAACTCTGGATTCTGATAGAGGGCCATGGGACTTACACCTGAGTGCAAAAATGAAGGCTCTAGACCCTTCCAGAGCTGAGATATTGAAACTCAAAATTTCGACCAGAAAAAAAAACGACAGTGTTACCCCTTACGTTTTTTTTTTGGGGTGCGAAAAAAAAGTTTCTCTAATCTTCTTGAAACTCTGGATTCTGATAGAGGGCCATGGGACTTACACCTGAGTGCAAAAATGAAGGCTCTAGACCCTTCCAGAGCTGAGATATTGAAACTAAAAATTTCGACCAGAAAAAAAAACGACAGTGTTACCCCTTACGTTTTTTTTTGGGGTGCAAAAAAAAAGTTTCTCCAATCTTCTTGAAACTCTGGATTCTGATAAAGGGCCATGGGACTTACACCTGAGTGCAAAAATGGAGGCTCTAGACCCTTCCAGAGCTGAGATATCGAAACTCAAAATTTCGAACAGAAAAAAAACGACAGTGTTACCCCTTACGTTTTTTTTTTGGGTGCGAAAAAAAAATGTTCTCCAATCTTCTTGAAACTCTGGATTTTGATAGAGGGCCATGGGACTTACACCTGAGTGCAAAAATGGAGGCTCTAGACCCTTCCAGAGCTGAGATATCGAAACTCAAAATTTCTACCAGAAAAAAAAATGACAGTGTTACTCCTTACGTTTTTTTTGGGGGGTGCGAAAAAAAAGTTTCTCCAATCTTCATGAAACTCTGGATTCTGATAAAGGGCCATCGGACTTACACCTGAGTGCAAAAATGGAGGCTCTAGACCCTTCCAGAGCTGAGATATCGAAACTCAAAATTTCGACCAGAAAAAAAACCGACAGTGTTACCCCTTACGTTTTTTTTTGGGGTGCAAAAAAAAAGTTTCTCCAATCTTCTTGAAACTCTGGATTCTGATAGAGGGCGATGGGACTTACACCTGAGTGCAAAAATGGAGGCTCTAGACCCTTCCAGAGCTGAGATGTCGAAACTCAAAATTTCGACCAGAAAAAAAAACGACAGTGTTACCCCTTACGGTTTTTTTTTGGGTGCGAAAAAAAAATGTTCTCCAATCTTCTTGAACCTCTGGATTCTGATAGAGGGCCATGGGACTTACACTTGAGTGCAAAAATGGAGGCTCTAGACCCTTCCAGAGCTGAGATATCGAAACTCAAAATTTCGACCAGAAAAAAAACGACAGTGTTACCCCTTACGTTTTTTTTTTTTGGGTGCGAAAAAAAAGTTTCTCCAATCTTCTTGAAACTCTGGATTCTGATAGAGGGCCATGGGACTTACACCTGAGTGCAAAAATGGAGGCTCTAGACCCTTCCAGAGCTGAGATGTCGAAACTCAAAATTTCGACCAGAAAAAAAAACGACAGTGTTACCCCTTACGGTTTTTTTTTGGGTGCGAAAAAAAAATGTTCTCCAATCTTCTTGAAACTCTGGATTCTGATAGAGGGCCATGGGACTTACACTTGAGTGCAAAAATGGAGGCTCTAGACCCTTCCAGAGCTGAGATATCGAAACTCAAAATTTCGACCAGAAAAAAAAACGACAGTGTTACCCCTTACGTTTTTTTTTTTTTGGGTGCGAAAAAAAAGTTTCTCCAATCTTCTTGAAACTCTGGATTCTGATAGAGGGCCATGGGACTTACACCTGAGTGCAAAAATGAAGGCTCTAGACCCTTCCAGAGCTGAGATATTGAAACTCAAAATTTCGACCAGAAAAAAAACCGACAGTGTTACCCCTTACGTTTTTTTTTGGGGTGCAAAAAAAAAGTTTCTCCAATCTTCTTGAAACTCTGGATTCTGATAGAGGGCGATGGGACTTACACCTGAGTGCAAAAATGGAGGCTCTAGACCCTTCCAGAGCTGAGATGTCGAAACTCAAAATTTCGACCAGAAAAAAAAACGACAGTGTTACCCCTTACGGTTTTTTTTTGGGTGCGAAAAAAAAATGTTCTCCAATCTTCTTGAAACTCTGGATTCTGATAGAGGGCCATGGGACTTACACCTGAGTGCAAAAATGAAGGCTCTAGACCCTTCCAGAGCTGAGATATTGAAACTCAAAATTTCGACCAGAAAAAAAAACGACAGTGTTACCCCTTACGTTTTTTTTTTGGGGTGCGAAAAAAAAGTTTCTCTAATCTTCTTGAAACTCTGGATTCTGATAGAGGGCCATGGGACTTACACCTGAGTGCAAAAATGGAGGCTCTAGACCCTTCCAGAGCTGAGATATCGAAACTCAAAATTTCTACCAGAAAAAAAAACGACAGTGTTACTCCTTACGTTTTTTTTTTGGGGTGCGAAAAAAGTTTCTCCAATCTTCATGAAACTCTGGATTCTGATAAAGGGCCATGGGACTTACACCTGAGTGCAAAAATGGAGGCTCTAGACCCTTCCAGAGCTGAGATGTCGAAACTCAAAATTTCGACCAGAAACAAAAAAAACGACAGTGTGACCCCTTACGTTTTTTTTTTGGGTGCGAAAAAAAAATTTCTTCAATCTTCTTGAAACTCTGGATTCTGATAGAGGGCCATGGGACTTACACCTGAGTGCAAAAATGGAGGCTCTAGACCCTTCCAGAGCTGAGATATCGAAACTCAAAATTTCTACCAGAAAAAAAACGACAGTGTTACCCCTTACGTTTTTTTTTTGGGTGCAAAAAAAAGTTTCTCCAATCTTCTTGAAACTCTGGATTCTGATAGAGGGCCATGGGACTTACACCTGAGTGCAAAAATGGAGGCTCTAGACCCTTCCAGAGCTGAGATATCGAAACTCAAAATTTCTACCAGAAAAAAAAAACGACAGTGTTACCCCTTACGTTTTTTTGGGGGGATGCGAAAAAAAAGTTTCTCCAATCTTCTTGAAACTCTGGGTTCTGATAAAGGGCCATGGGACTTACACCTGAGTGCAAAAATGAAGGCTCTAGACCCTTCCAGAGCTGAGATATTGAAACTCAAAATTTCGACCAGAAAAAAAACCGACAGTGTTACCCCTTACGTTTTTTTTTGGGGTGCAAAAAAAAAGTTTCTCCAATCTTCTTGAAACTCTGGATTCTGATAGAGGGCGATGGGACTTACACCTGAGTGCAAAAATGGAGGCTCTAGACCCTTCCAGAGCTGAGATGTCGAAACTCAAAATTTCGACCAGAAAAAAAAACGACAGTGTTACCCCTTACGGTTTTTTTTTGGGTGCGAAAAAAAAATGTTCTCCAATCTTCTTGAAACTCTGGATTCTGATAGAGGGCCATGGGACTTACACCTGAGTGCAAAAATGAAGGCTCTAGACCCTTCCAGAGCTGAGATATTGAAACTCAAAATTTCGACCAGAAAAAAAAACGACAGTGTTACCCCTTACGTTTTTTTTTGGGGTGCGAAAAAAAAGTTTCTCTAATCTTCTTGAAACTCTGGATTCTGATAGAGGGCCATGGGACTTACACCTGAGTGCAAAAATGGAGGCTCTAGACCCTTCCAGAGCTGAGATATCGAAACTCAAAATTTCTACCAGAAAAAAAAACGACAGTGTTACTCCTTACGTTTTTTTTTTGGGGTGCGAAAAAAGTTTCTCCAATCTTCATGAAACTCTGGATTCTGATAAAGGGCCATGGGACTTACACCTGAGTGCAAAAATGGAGGCTCTAGACCCTTCCAGAGCTGAGATGTCGAAACTCAAAATTTCGACCAGAAACAAAAAAAACGACAGTGTTACCCCTTACGTTTTTTTTTTTGGGTGCGAAAAAAAAATTTCTTCAATCTTCTTGAAACTCTGGATTCTGATAGAGGGCCATGGGACTTACACCTGAGTGCAAAAATGGAGGCTCTAGACCCTTCCAGAGCTGAGATATCGAAACTCAAAATTTCTACCAGAAAAAAAAAACGACAGTGTTACCCCTTACGTTTTTTTTTTTTTGGGTGCAAAAAAAAGTTTCTCCAATCTTCTTGAAACTCTGGATTCTGATAGAGGGCCATGGGACTTACACCTGAGTGCAAAAATGGAGGCTCTAGACCCTTCCAGAGCTGAGATATCGAAACTCAAAATTTCTACCAGAAAAAAAAAACGACAGTGTTACCCCTTACGTTTTTTTTGGGGGATGCGAAAAAAAAGTTTCTCCAATCTTCTTGAAACTCTGGGTTCTGATAAAGGGCCATGGGACTTACACCTGAGTGCAAAAATGGAGGCTCTAGACCCTTCCAGAGCTGAGATATCGAAACTCAAAATTTCGACCAGAAAAAAAAACGACAGTGTTACCCCTTACGTTTTTTTTTTGGGGTGCAAAAAAAAGTTTCTCCAATCTTCTTGAAACTCTGGATTCTGATAGAGGGCCATGGGACTTACACCTGAGTGCAAAAATGGAGGCTCTAGACCCTTCCAGAGCTGAGATATTGAAACTAAAAATTTCGACCAGAAAAAAAAACGACAGTGTTACCCCTTACGTTTTTTTTTGGGGTGCAAAAAAAAAGTTTCTCCAATCTTCTTGAAACTCTGGATTCTGATAAAGGGCCATGGGACTTACACCTGAGTGCAAAAATGGAGGCTCTAGACCCTTCCAGAGCTGAGATATCGAAACTCAAAATTTCGACCAGAAAAAAAAACGACAGTGTTACCCCTTACGTTTTTTTTTTGGGTGCTGAAAAAAAATGTTCTCCAATCTTCTTGAAACTCTGGATTCTGATAGAGAGCCATGGGACTTACACCTGAGTGCAAAAATGGAGGCTCTAGACCCTTCCAGAGCTGAGATATCGAAACTCAAACTTTCGACCAGAAACAAAAAAAACGACAGTGTTACCCCTTACGTTTTTTTTTTGGGTGCGAAAAAAAAGTTTCTTCAATCTTCTTGAAACTCTGGATTCTGATAGAGGGCCATGGGACTTACACCTGAGTGCAAAAATGGAGGCTCTAGACCCTTCCAGAGCTGAGATATCGAAACTCAAAATTTCTACCAGAAAAAAAAACGACAGTGTTACCCCTTACGTTTTTTTTTTTTGGGTGCAAAAAAAAAGTTTCTCCAATCTTCTTGAAACTCTGGATTCTGATAGAGGGCCATGGGACTTACACCTGAGTGCAAAAATGGAGGCTCTAGACCCTTCCAGAGCTGAGATATCGAAACTCAAAATTTCTACCAGAAAAAAAAAACGACAGTGTTACCCCTTACGTTTTTTTTGGGGGGTGCGAAAAAAAAGTTTCTCCAATCTTCTTTAAACTCTGGGTTCTGATAAAGGGCCATGGGACTTACACCTGAGTGCAAAAATGGAGGCTCTAGACCCTTCCAGAGCTGAGATATCGAAACTCAAAATTTCGACCGGAAAAAAAAAACGACAGTGTTACCCCTTACGTTTTTTTTTTGGGTGCGAAAAAAAAAGTTTCTCCAATCTTCTTTAAACTCTGGATTCTGATAGAGGGTCATGGGCCTTACACCTGAGTGCAAAAATGGAGGCTCTAGACCCTTCCAGAGCTGAGATATTGAAACTCAAAATTTCGACCAGAAAAAAAACCGACAGTGTTACCCCTTACGTTTTTTTTTTGGGTGCGAAAAAAAAGTTTCTCCAATCTTCTTGAAACTCTGGATTCTGATAGAGGGCCATGAGACTTACACCTGAGTGCAAAAATGGAGGCTCTAGACCCTTCCAGAGCTGAGATATTGAAACTCAAAATTTCGACCAGAAAAAAAAACGACAGTGTTACCCCTTACGTTTTTTTTTTTGGGCGAAAAATTAAGTATCCCCAATCTTCATGAAAGTCTGGATTCTGATAGAGGGCCATGAGACTTAGACCTGAGTGCAACAATGGAGGCTCTAGACCCTTCCAGAGCTGAGATATTGAAACTCAAAATTTCGACCAGAAAAAAAAACGACAGTGTTACCCCTTACGTTTTTTTTTGGGTGCAAAAAAAAAAGTTTCTCCAATCTTTTCGAAACTCTGGATTCTGATAGAGGGCCATGGGACTTACACCTGAGTGCAAAAATGGAGGCTCTAGACCCTTCCAGAGCTGAGATATTGAAACTCAAAATTTCGACCAGAAAAAAAAACGACAGTGTTACCCCTTACGTTTTTTTTTGGGTGCGAAAAAAAAGTTTCTCCAATCTTCTTGAAACTCTGGATTCTGATAGAGGGCCATGAGACTTACACCTGAGTGCAAAAATGGAGGCTCTAGACCCTTCCAGAGCTGAGATATTGAAACTCAAAATTTCGACCAGAAAAAAAAAACGACAGTGTTACCCCTTACGTTTTTTTTTTTTTTTGGGCGAAAAATTAAGTATCCCCAATCTTCATGAAAGTCTGGATTCTGATAGAGGGCCATGAGACTTAGACCTGAGTGCAACAATGGAGGCTCTAGACCCTTCCAGAGCTGAGATATTGAAACTCAAAATTTCGACCAGAAAAAAAAAACGACAGTGTTACCCCTTACGTTTTTTTTTTTTGGGTGCAAAAAAAAAAGTTTCTCCAATCTTTTCGAAACTCTGGATTCTGATAGAGGGCCATGGGACTTACACCTGAGTGCAAAAATGGAGGCTCTAGACCCTTCCAGAGCTGAGATATCAAAACTCAAAATTTCGACCAGAAAAAAAACGACAGTGTTACCCCTTAATTTTTTTTTTTGGGTGCGAAAAAAAGTTTCTCCAATCTTTATGAAACTCTGGATTCTGATAGAGGGCCATGAGACTCAGACCTGAGTGCAACAATCGAGGCTCTAGACCCTTCCAGAGCTGAGATATTGAAACTCAAAATTTCGACCGGAAAAAAAACGACAGTGTTACCCCTTACGTTTTTTTTTGGGGTGCGAAAAAAAAGTTTCTCCAATCTTCTTGAAACTCTGGATTCTGATAAAGGGCCATGGGACTTACACCTGAGTGCAAAAATGGAGGCTCTAGACCCTTCCAGAGCTGAGATATCGAAATTCAAAATTTCGACCAGAAAAAAAAAAACGACAGTGTTACCCCTTACGTTTTTTTTTTGGGTGCGAAAAAAAAGTTTATCCAATCTTCTTGAAACTCTGGATTCTGATAGAGGGCCATGGGACTTACACCTGAGTGCAAAAATGGAGGCTCTAGACCCTTCCAGAGCTGAGATATCGAAACTCAAAATTTCTACCAGAAAAAAAAATGACAGTGTTACTCCTTACGTTTTTTTTGGGGGGTGCGAAAAAAAAGTTTCTCCAATCTTCATGAAACTCTGGATTCTGATAAAGGGCCATCGGACTTACACCTGAGTGCAAAAATGGAGGCTCTAGACCCTTCCAGAGCTGAGATATCGAAACTCAAAATTTCGACCAGAAAAAAAACCGACAGTGTTACCCCTTACGTTTTTTTTTGGGGTGCAAAAAAAAAGTTTCTCCAATCTTCTTGAAACTCTGGATTCTGATAGAGGGCGATGGGACTTACACCTGAGTGCAAAAATGGAGGCTCTAGACCCTTCCAGAGCTGAGATGTCGAAACTCAAAATTTCGACCAGAAAAAAAAACGACAGTGTTACCCCTTACGGTTTTTTTTTGGGTGCGAAAAAAAAATGTTCTCCAATCTTCTTGAAACTCTGGATTCTGATAGAGGGCCATGGGACTTACACTTGAGTGCAAAAATGGAGGCTCTAGACCCTTCCAGAGCTGAGATATCGAAACTCAAAATTTCGACCAGAAAAAAAAAACGACAGTGTTACCCCTTACGTTTTTTTTTTTTGGGTGCGAAAAAAAAGTTTCTCCAATCTTCTTGAAACTCTGGATTCTGATAGAGGGCCATGGGACTTACACCTGAGTGCAAAAATGAAGGCTCTAGACCCTTCCAGAGCTGAGATATTGAAACTCAAAATTTCGACCAGAAAAAAAACCGACAGTGTTACCCCTTACGTTTTTTTTTGGGGTGCAAAAAAAAAAAGTTTCTCCAATCTTCTTGAAACTCTGGATTCTGATAGAGGGCGATGGGACTTACACCTGAGTGCAAAAATGGAGGCTCTAGACCCTTCCAGAGCTGAGATGTCGAAACTCAAAATTTCGACCAGAAAAAAAAACGACAGTGTTACCCCTTACGTTTTTTTTTGGGGTGCGAAAAAAAAATGTTCTCCAATCTTCTTGAAACTCTGGATTCTGATAGAGGGCCATGGGACTTACACCTGAGTGCAAAAATGAAGGCTCTAGACCCTTCCAGAGCTGAGATATTGAAACTCAAAATTTCGACCAGAAAAAAAAACGACAGTGTTACCCCTTACGTTTTTTTTTGGGGTGCGAAAAAAAAGTTTCTCTAATCTTCTTGAAACTCTGGATTCTGATAGAGGGCCATGGGACTTACACCTGAGTGCAAAAATGGAGGCTCTAGACCCTTCCAGAGCTGAGATATCGAAACTCAAAATTTCTACCAGAAAAAAAAACGACAGTGTTACTCCTTACGTTTTTTTTTTTGGGGTGCGAAAAAAGTTTCTCCAATCTTCATGAAACTCTGGATTCTGATAAAGGGCCATGGGACTTACACCTGAGTGCAAAAATGGAGGCTCTAGACCCTTCCAGAGCTGAGATGTCGAAACTCAAAATTTCGACCAGAAACAAAAAAAACGACAGTGTTACCCCTTACATTTTTTTTTTGGGTGCGAAAAAAAAATTTCTTCAATCTTCTTGAAACTCTGGATTCTGATAGAGGGCCATGGGACTTACACCTGAGTACAAAAATGGAGGCTCTAGACCCTTCCAGAGCTGAGATATCGAAACTCAAAATTTCGACCAGAAAAAAAAACGACAGTGTTACCCCTTACGTTTTTTTTTTGGGTGAAAAATGAAGTATCCCCAATGTTCTCAAAACTCTGGATTCTGATAGAGGGCCATGGGACTTACACCTGAGTGCAACAATGGAGGCTCTAGACCCTTCCAGAGCTGAGATATTGAAACTCAAAATTTCGACCAGAAAAAAAAACGACAGTGTTACCCCTTACGTTTTTTTTTTGGGGTGCAAAAAAAAAGTTTCTCCAATCTTCTTGAAACTCTGGATTCTGATAGAGGGCCATGGGACTTACACCTGAGTGCAAAAATGAAGGCTCTAGACCCTTCCAGAGCTGAGATATTGAAACTAAAAATTTCGACCAGAAAAAAAAACGACAGTGTTACCCCTTACGTTTTTTTTTGGGGTCCAAAAAAAAAGTTTCTCCAATCTTCTTGAAACTCTGGATTCTGATAAAGGGCCATGGGACTTACACCTGAGTGCAAAAATGGAGGCTCTAGACCCTTTCAGAGCTGAGATATCGAAACTCAAAATTTCGAACAGAAAAAAAACGACAGTGTTACCCCTTACGTTTTTTTTTTGGGTGCGAAAAAAAAATGTTCTCCAATCTTCTTGAAACTCTGGATTTTGATAGAGGGCCATGGGACTTACACCTGAGTGCAAAAATGGAGGCTCTAGACCCTTCCAGAGCTGAGATATCGAAA
Organism: Pimephales promelas; assembly: GCF_988280905.1. Taxonomy (NCBI): domain Eukaryota; kingdom Metazoa; phylum Chordata; class Actinopteri; order Cypriniformes; family Leuciscidae; genus Pimephales; species Pimephales promelas. Next base: position 665,417 of record NC_142779.1, on the reverse strand, counting down.
CTCAAAATTTCTACCAGAAAAAAAAATGACAGTGTTACTCCTTACGTTTTTTTTGGGGGGTGCGAAAAAAAAGTTTCTCCAATCTTCATGAAACTCTGGATTCTGATAAAGGGCCATCGGACTTACACCTGAGTGCAAAAATGGAGGCTCTAGACCCTTCCAGAGCTGAGATATCGAAACTCAAAATTTCGACCAGAAAAAAAACCGACAGTGTTACCCCTTACGTTTTTTTTTGGGGTGCAAAAAAAAAGTTTCTCCAATCTTCTTGAAACTCTGGATTCTGATAGAGGGCGATGGGACTTACACCTGAGTGCAAAAATGGAGGCTCTAGACCCTTCCAGAGCTGAGATGTCGAAACTCAAAATTTCGACCAGAAAAAAAAACGACAGTGTTACCCCTTACGTTTTTTTTGGGGGGTGCGAAAAAAAAGTTTCTCCAATCTTCATGAAACTCTGGATTCTGATAAAGGGCCATCGGACTTACACCTGAGTGCAAAAATGGAGGCTCTAGACCCTTCCAGAGCTGAGATATCGAAACTCAAAATTTCGACCAGAAAAAAAACCGACAGTGTTACCCCTTACGTTTTTTTTTGGGGTGCAAAAAAAAAGTTTCTCCAATCTTCTTGAAACTCTGGATTCTGATAGAGGGCGATGGGACTTACACCTGAGTGCAAAAATGGAGGCTCTAGACCCTTCCAGAGCTGAGATGTCGAAACTCAAAATTTCGACCAGAAAAAAAAACGACAGTGTTACCCCTTACGGTTTTTTTTTGGGTGCGAAAAAAAAATGTTCTCCAATCTTCTTGAACCTCTGGATTCTGATAGAGGGCCATGGGACTTACACTTGAGTGCAAAAATGGAGGCTCTAGACCCTTCCAGAGCTGAGATATCGAAACTCAAAATTTCGACCAGAAAAAAAACGACAGTGTTACCCCTTACGTTTTTTTTTTTTGGGTGCGAAAAAAAAGTTTCTCCAATCTTCTTGAAACTCTGGATTCTGATAGAGGGCCATGGGACTTACACCTGAGTGCAAAAATGGAGGCTCTAGACCCTTCCAGAGCTGAGATGTCGAAACTCAAAATTTCGACCAGAAAAAAAAACGACAGTGTTACCCCTTACGGTTTTTTTTTGGGTGCGAAAAAAAAATGTTCTCCAATCTTCTTGAAACTCTGGATTCTGATAGAGGGCCATGGGACTTACACTTGAGTGCAAAAATGGAGGCTCTAGACCCTTCCAGAGCTGAGATATCGAAACTCAAAATTTCGACCAGAAAAAAAAACGACAGTGTTACCCCTTACGTTTTTTTTTTTTTGGGTGCGAAAAAAAAGTTTCTCCAATCTTCTTGAAACTCTGGATTCTGATAGAGGGCCATGGGACTTACACCTGAGTGCAAAAATGAAGGCTCTAGACCCTTCCAGAGCTGAGATATTGAAACTCAAAATTTCGACCAGAAAAAAAACCGACAGTGTTACCCCTTACGTTTTTTTTTTGGGGTGCAAAAAAAAAGTTTCTCCAATCTTCTTGAAACTCTGGATTCTGATAGAGGGCGATGGGACTTACACCTGAGTGCAAAAATGGAGGCTCTAGACCCTTCCAGAGCTGAGATGTCGAAACTCAAAATTTCGACCAGAAAAAAAAACGACAGTGTTACCCCTTACGGTTTTTTTTTGGGTGCGAAAAAAAAATGTTCTCCAATCTTCTTGAAACTCTGGATTCTGATAGAGGGCCATGGGACTTACACCTGAGTGCAAAAATGAAGGCTCTAGACCCTTCCAGAGCTGAGATATTGAAACTCAAAATTTCGACCAGAAAAAAAAACGACAGTGTTACCCCTTACGTTTTTTTTTTGGGGTGCGAAAAAAAAGTTTCTCTAATCTTCTTGAAACTCTGGATTCTGATAGAGGGCCATGGGACTTACACCTGAGTGCAAAAATGGAGGCTCTAGACCCTTCCAGAGCTGAGATATCGAAACTCAAAATTTCTACCAGAAAAAAAAACGACAGTGTTACTCCTTACGTTTTTTTTTTGGGGTGCGAAAAAAGTTTCTCCAATCTTCATGAAACTCTGGATTCTGATAAAGGGCCATGGGACTTACACCTGAGTGCAAAAATGGAGGCTCTAGACCCTTCCAGAGCTGAGATGTCGAAACTCAAAATTTCGACCAGAAACAAAAAAAACGACAGTGTGACCCCTTACGTTTTTTTTTTGGGTGCGAAAAAAAAATTTCTTCAATCTTCTTGAAACTCTGGATTCTGATAGAGGGCCATGGGACTTACACCTGAGTGCAAAAATGGAGGCTCTAGACCCTTCCAGAGCTGAGATATCGAAACTCAAAATTTCTACCAGAAAAAAAACGACAGTGTTACCCCTTACGTTTTTTTTTTTGGGTGCAAAAAAAAGTTTCTCCAATCTTCTTGAAACTCTGGATTCTGATAGAGGGCCATGGGACTTACACCTGAGTGCAAAAATGGAGGCTCTAGACCCTTCCAGAGCTGAGATATCGAAACTCAAAATTTCTACCAGAAAAAAAAAACGACAGTGTTACCCCTTACGTTTTTTTGGGGGGATGCGAAAAAAAAGTTTCTCCAATCTTCTTGAAACTCTGGGTTCTGATAAAGGGCCATGGGACTTACACCTGAGTGCAAAAATGAAGGCTCTAGACCCTTCCAGAGCTGAGATATTGAAACTCAAAATTTCGACCAGAAAAAAAACCGACAGTGTTACCCCTTACGTTTTTTTTTGGGGTGCAAAAAAAAAGTTTCTCCAATCTTCTTGAAACTCTGGATTCTGATAGAGGGCGATGGGACTTACACCTGAGTGCAAAAATGGAGGCTCTAGACCCTTCCAGAGCTGAGATGTCGAAACTCAAAATTTCGACCAGAAAAAAAAACGACAGTGTTACCCCTTACGGTTTTTTTTTGGGTGCGAAAAAAAAATGTTCTCCAATCTTCTTGAAACTCTGGATTCTGATAGAGGGCCATGGGACTTACACCTGAGTGCAAAAATGAAGGCTCTAGACCCTTCCAGAGCTGAGATATTGAAACTCAAAATTTCGACCAGAAAAAAAAACGACAGTGTTACCCCTTACGTTTTTTTTTGGGGTGCGAAAAAAAAGTTTCTCTAATCTTCTTGAAACTCTGGATTCTGATAGAGGGCCATGGGACTTACACCTGAGTGCAAAAATGGAGGCTCTAGACCCTTCCAGAGCTGAGATATCGAAACTCAAAATTTCTACCAGAAAAAAAAACGACAGTGTTACTCCTTACGTTTTTTTTTTGGGGTGCGAAAAAAGTTTCTCCAATCTTCATGAAACTCTGGATTCTGATAAAGGGCCATGGGACTTACACCTGAGTGCAAAAATGGAGGCTCTAGACCCTTCCAGAGCTGAGATGTCGAAACTCAAAATTTCGACCAGAAACAAAAAAAACGACAGTGTTACCCCTTACGTTTTTTTTTTTGGGTGCGAAAAAAAAATTTCTTCAATCTTCTTGAAACTCTGGATTCTGATAGAGGGCCATGGGACTTACACCTGAGTGCAAAAATGGAGGCTCTAGACCCTTCCAGAGCTGAGATATCGAAACTCAAAATTTCTACCAGAAAAAAAAACGACAGTGTTACCCCTTACGTTTTTTTTTTTTTGGGTGCAAAAAAAAGTTTCTCCAATCTTCTTGAAACTCTGGATTCTGATAGAGGGCCATGGGACTTACACCTGAGTGCAAAAATGGAGGCTCTAGACCCTTCCAGAGCTGAGATATCGAAACTCAAAATTTCTACCAGAAAAAAAAAACGACAGTGTTACCCCTTACGTTTTTTTTGGGGGATGCGAAAAAAAAGTTTCTCCAATCTTCTTGAAACTCTGGGTTCTGATAAAGGGCCATGGGACTTACACCTGAGTGCAAAAATGGAGGCTCTAGACCCTTCCAGAGCTGAGATATCGAAACTCAAAATTTCGACCAGAAAAAAAAACGACAGTGTTACCCCTTACGTTTTTTTTTTGGGGTGCAAAAAAAAGTTTCTCCAATCTTCTTGAAACTCTGGATTCTGATAGAGGGCCATGGGACTTACACCTGAGTGCAAAAATGGAGGCTCTAGACCCTTCCAGAGCTGAGGTATTGAAACTAAAAATTTCGACCAGAAAAAAAAACGACAGTGTTACCCCTTACGTTTTTTTTTGGGGTGCAAAAAAAAAGTTTCTCCAATCTTCTTGAAACTCTGGATTCTGATAAAGGGCCATGGGACTTACACCTGAGTGCAAAAATGGAGGCTCTAGACCCTTCCAGAGCTGAGATATCGAAACTCAAAATTTCGACCAGAAAAAAAAACGACAGTGTTACCCCTTACGTTTTTTTTTTGGGTGCTGAAAAAAAATGTTCTCCAATCTTCTTGAAACTCTGGATTCTGATAGAGAGCCATGGGACTTACACCTGAGTGCAAAAATGGAGGCTCTAGACCCTTCCAGAGCTGAGATATCGAAACTCAAACTTTCGACCAGAAACAAAAAAAACGACAGTGTTACCCCTTACGTTTTTTTTTTGGGTGCGAAAAAAAAGTTTCTTCAATCTTCTTGAAACTCTGGATTCTGATAGAGGGCCATGGGACTTACACCTGAGTGCAAAAATGGAGGCTCTAGACCCTTCCAGAGCTGAGATATCGAAACTCAAAATTTCTACCAGAAAAAAAAACGACAGTGTTACCCCTTACGTTTTTTTTTTTTGGGTGCAAAAAAAAAGTTTCTCCAATCTTCTTGAAACTCTGGATTCTGATAGAGGGCCATGGGACTTACACCTGAGTGCAAAAATGGAGGCTCTAGACCCTTCCAGAGCTGAGATATCGAAACTCAAAATTTCTACCAGAAAAAAAAAACGACAGTGTTACCCCTTACGTTTTTTTTGGGGGGTGCGAAAAAAAAGTTTCTCCAATCTTCTTTAAACTCTGGGTTCTGATAAAGGGCCATGGGACTTACACCTGAGTGCAAAAATGGAGGCTCTAGACCCTTCCAGAGCTGAGATATCGAAACTCAAAATTTCGACCGGAAAAAAAAAACGACAGTGTTACCCCTTACGTTTTTTTTTTGGGTGCGAAAAAAAAAGTTTCTCCAATCTTCTTTAAACTCTGGATTCTGATAGAGGGTCATGGGCCTTACACCTGAGTGCAAAAATGGAGGCTCTAGACCCTTCCAGAGCTGAGATATTGAAACTCAAAATTTCGACCAGAAAAAAAACCGACAGTGTTACCCCTTACGTTTTTTTTTTTGGGTGCGAAAAAAAAGTTTCTCCAATCTTCTTGAAACTCTGGATTCTGATAGAGGGCCATGAGACTTACACCTGAGTGCAAAAATGGAGGCTCTAGACCCTTCCAGAGCTGAGATATTGAAACTCAAAATTTCGACCAGAAAAAAAAACGACAGTGTTACCCCTTACGTTTTTTTTTTTGGGGCGAAAAATTAAGTATCCCCAATCTTCATGAAAGTCTGGATTCTGATAGAGGGCCATGAGACTTAGACCTGAGTGCAACAATGGAGGCTCTAGACCCTTCCAGAGCTGAGATATTGAAACTCAAAATTTCGACCAGAAAAAAAAACGACTGTGTTACCCCTTACGTTTTTTTTTGGGTGCAAAAAAAAAAGTTTCTCCAATCTTTTCGAAACTCTGGATTCTGATAGAGGGCCATGGGACTTACACCTGAGTGCAAAAATGGAGGCTCTAGACCCTTCCAGAGCTGAGATATTGAAACTCAAAATTTCGACCAGAAAAAAAAACGACAGTGTTACCCCTTACGTTTTTTTTTGGGTGCGAAAAAAAAGTTTCTCCAATCTTCTTGAAACTCTGGATTCTGATAGAGGGCCATGAGACTTACACCTGAGTGCAAAAATGGAGGCTCTAGACCCTTCCAGAGCTGAGATATTGAAACTCAAAATTTCGACCAGAAAAAAAAACGACAGTGTTACCCCTTACGTTTTTTTTTTTTGGGTGCAAAAAAAAAAGTTTCTCCAATCTTTTCGAAACTCTGGATTCTGATAGAGGGCCATGGGACTTACACCTGAGTGCAAAAATGGAGGCTCTAGACCCTTCCAGAGCTGAGATATCAAAACTCAAAATTTCGACCAGAAAAAAAACGACAGTGTTACCCCTTAATTTTTTTTTTTGGGTGCGAAAAAAAGTTTCTCCAATCTTTATGAAACTCTGGATTCTGATAGAGGGCCATGAGACTCAGACCTGAGTGCAACAATCGAGGCTCTAGACCCTTCCAGAGCTGAGATATTGAAACTCAAAATTTCGACCGGAAAAAAAACGACAGTGTTACCCCTTACGTTTTTTTTTGGGGTGCGAAAAAAAAGTTTCTCCAATCTTCTTGAAACTCTGGATTCTGATAAAGGGCCATGGGACTTACACCTGAGTGCAAAAATGGAGGCTCTAGACCCTTCCAGAGCTGAGATATCGAAATTCAAAATTTCGACCAGAAAAAAAAAAACGACAGTGTTACCCCTTACGTTTTTTTTTTGGGTGCGAAAAAAAAGTTTATCCAATCTTCTTGAAACTCTGGATTCTGATAGAGGGCCATGGGACTTACACCTGAGTGCAAAAATGGAGGCTCTAGACCCTTCCAGAGCTGAGATATCGAAACTCAAAATTTCTACCAGAAAAAAAAATGACAGTGTTACTCCTTACGTTTTTTTTGGGGGGTGCGAAAAAAAAGTTTCTCCAATCTTCATGAAACTCTGGATTCTGATAAAGGGCCATCGGACTTACACCTGAGTGCAAAAATGGAGGCTCTAGACCCTTCCAGAGCTGAGATATCGAAACTCAAAATTTCGACCAGAAAAAAAACCGACAGTGTTACCCCTTACGTTTTTTTTTGGGGTGCAAAAAAAAAGTTTCTCCAATCTTCTTGAAACTCTGGATTCTGATAGAGGGCGATGGGACTTACACCTGAGTGCAAAAATGGAGGCTCTAGACCCTTCCAGAGCTGAGATGTCGAAACTCAAAATTTCGACCAGAAAAAAAAACGACAGTGTTACCCCTTACGGTTTTTTTTTGGGTGCGAAAAAAAAATGTTCTCCAATCTTCTTGAAACTCTGGATTCTGATAGAGGGCCATGGGACTTACACTTGAGTGCAAAAATGGAGGCTCTAGACCCTTCCAGAGCTGAGATATCGAAACTCAAAATTTCGACCAGAAAAAAAAACGACAGTGTTACCCCTTACGTTTTTTTTTTTTGGGTGCGAAAAAAAAGTTTCTCCAATCTTCTTGAAACTCTGGATTCTGATAGAGGGCCATGGGACTTACACCTGAGTGCAAAAATGAAGGCTCTAGACCCTTCCAGAGCTGAGATATTGAAACTCAAAATTTCGACCAGAAAAAAAACCGACAGTGTTACCCCTTACGTTTTTTTTTGGGGTGCAAAAAAAAAAGTTTCTCCAATCTTCTTGAAACTCTGGATTCTGATAGAGGGCGATGGGACTTACACCTGAGTGCAAAAATGGAGGCTCTAGACCCTTCCAGAGCTGAGATGTCGAAACTCAAAATTTCGACCAGAAAAAAAAACGACAGTGTTACCCCTTACGTTTTTTTTTGGGGTGCGAAAAAAAAATGTTCTCCAATCTTCTTGAAACTCTGGATTCTGATAGAGGGCCATGGGACTTACACCTGAGTGCAAAAATGAAGGCTCTAGACCCTTCCAGAGCTGAGATATTGAAACTCAAAATTTCGACCAGAAAAAAAAACGACAGTGTTACCCCTTACGTTTTTTTTTGGGGTGCGAAAAAAAAGTTTCTCTAATCTTCTTGAAACTCTGGATTCTGATAGAGGGCCATGGGACTTACACCTGAGTGCAAAAATGGAGGCTCTAGACCCTTCCAGAGCTGAGATATCGAAACTCAAAATTTCTACCAGAAAAAAAAACGACAGTGTTACTCCTTACGTTTTTTTTTTGGGGTGCGAAAAAAGTTTCTCCAATCTTCATGAAACTCTGGATTCTGATAAAGGGCCATGGGACTTACACCTGAGTGCAAAAATGGAGGCTCTAGACCCTTCCAGAGCTGAGATGTCGAAACTCAAAATTTCTACCAGAAAAAAAAACGACAGTGTTACCCCTTACGTTTTTTTTTTGGGTGCGAAAAAAAAGTTTCTCCAATCTTCTTGAAACTCTGGATTCTGATAGAGGGCCATGGGACTTACACCTGAGTGCAAAAATGGAGGCTCTAGACCCTTCCAGAGCTGAGATATTGAAACTCAAAATTTCGACCAGAAAAAAAAACGACAGTGTTACCCCTTACGTTTTTTTTTGGGGTGCGAAAAAAAAGTTTCTCTAATCTTCTTGAAACTCTGGATTCTGATAGAGGGCCATGGGACTTACACCTGAGTGCAAAAATGGAGGCTCTAGACCCTTCCAGAGCTGAGATATCGAAACTCAAAATTTCTACCAGAAAAAAAAACGACAGTGTTACCCCTTACGGTTTTTTTTTTTGGGTGCAAAAAAAAAGTTTCTCCAATCTTCTTAAAAAATTGGATTCTGATAGAGGGCCATGGGACTTACACCTGAGTGCAAAAATGGAGGCTCTAGACCCTTCCAGAGCTGAGATATCGAAACTCAAATTTTCGACCAGAAAAAAAAACGACAGTGTTACCCCTTACGTTTTTTTTGGGGGGTGCGAAAAAAAAGTTTCTCCAATCTTCTTGAAACTCTGGATTCTGATAAAGGGCCATGAGACTTAGACCTGAGTGCAAAAATGGAGGCTCTAGACCCTTCCAGAGCTGAGATATCGAAACTCAAAAATTTCGACCAGAAAAAAAAACGACAGTGTTACCCCTTACGTTTTTTTTTTTGGGTGCAAAAAAAAAGTTTCTCCAATCTTCTTGAAACTCTGGATTCTGATAGAGGGCCATGGGACTTACACCTGAGTGCAAAAATGGAGGCTCTAGACCCTTCCAGAGCTGAGATATCGAAACTCAAAATTTCGACCAGAAAAAAAAACAACAGTGTTACCCCTTACGTTTTTTTTTTGGGGTGCGAAAAAAAAGTTTCTCTAATCTTCTTGAAGCTCTGGATTCTGATAGAGGGCCATGGGACTTACACCTGAGTGCAAAAATGGAGGCTCTAGACCCTTCCAGAGCTGAGATATCGAAACTCAAAATTTCTACCAGAAAAAAAAACGACAGTGTTACCCCTTACGTTTTTTTTTTTGGGTGCAAAAAAAAAGTTTCTCCAATCTTCTTGAAACTCTGGATTCTGATAGAGGGCCATGGGACTTACACCTGAGTGCAAAAATGGAGGCTCTAGACCCTTCCAGAGCTGAGATATCGAAACTCAAAATTTCTACCAGAAAAAAAAACGACAGTGTTACCCCTTACGTTTTTTTTGGGGGGGTGCGAAAAAAAAGTTTCTCCAATCTTCATGAAACTCTGGATTCTGATAAAGGGCCATGGGACTTACACCTGAGTGCAAAAATGGAGGCTCTAGACCCTTCCAGAGCTGAGATGTCGAAACTCAAAATTTCTACCAGAAAAAAAAACGACAGTGTTACCCCTTACGTTTTTTTTTGGGGGGTGCGAAAAAAAAGTTTCTCCAATCTTCATGAAACTCTGGATTCTGATAAAGGGCCATGGGACTTACACCTGAGTGCAAAAATGGAGGCTCTAGACCCTTCCAGAGCTGAGATATCGAAACTCAAAATTTCTACCAGAAAAAAAAACGACAGTGTTACCCCTTACGTTTTTTTTGGGGGGGTGCGAAAAAAAAGTTTCTCCAATCTTCATGAAACTCTGGATTCTGATAAAGGGCCATGGGACTTACACCTGAGTGCAAAAATGGAGGCTCTAGACCCTTCCAGAGCTGAGATATTGAAACTCAAAATTTCTACCAGAAAAAAAAAACGACAGTGTTACCCCTTACGTTTTTTTTTTGGGGTGCGAAAAAAAAGTTTCTCCAATCTTCTTGAAACTCTGGATTCTGATAGAGGGCCATGGGACTTACACCTGAGTGCAAAAATGGAGGCTCTAGACCCTTCCAGAGCTGAGATATCGAAACTCAAAATTTCTACCAGAAAAAAAAACGACAGTGTTACCCCTTACGTTTTTTTTTTGGGGTGCAAAAAAAAAGTTTCTCCAATCTTCTTGAAACTCTGGATTCTGATAGAGGGCCATGGGACTTACACCTGAGTGCAAAAATGGAGGCTCTTGACCCTTCCAGAGCTGAGATATCGAAACTCAAAATTTCTACCAGAAAAAAAACGACAGTGTTACCCCTTACATTTTTTTTTGGGGGGTGCGAAAAAAAAGTTTCTCCAATCTTCATGAAACTCTGGATTCTGATAAAGGGCCATGGGACTTACACCTGAGTGCAAAAATGGAGGCTCTAGACCCTTCCAGAGCTGAGATATCGAAACTCAAAATTTCGACCAGAAAAAAAAACGACAGTGTTACCCCTTACGTTTTTTTTTGGGGTGCAAAAAAAAAGTTTCTCAAAACTTCTTGAAACTCTGGATTCTGATAGAGGGCCATGGGACTTACACCTGAGTGCAAAAATGGAGGCTCTAGACCCTTCCAGAGCTGAGATATCGAAACTCAAAATTTCGACCAGAAAAAAAAACGACAGTGTTACCCCTTACGTTTTTTTTTTGGGTGCGGAAAAAAAATGTTCTCCAATCTTATTGAAACTCTGGATTCTGATAGAGGGCCATGGGACTTACACCTGAGTGCAAAAATGGAGGCTCTAGACCCTTCCAGAGCTGAGATATCGAAACTCAAATTTTCGACCAGAAAAAAAAACGACAGTGTTACCCCTTACGTTTTTTTTTTGGGTGCGAAAAAAAAGTTTCTCCAATCTTCTTGAAACTCTGGATTCTGATAGAGGGCCATGGGACTTACACCTGAGTGCAAAAATGGAGGCTCTAGACCCTTCCAGAGCTGAGATATCGAAACTCAAAATTTCTACCAGAAAAAAAAAACGACAGTGTTACCCCTTACGTTTTTTTTTGGGGGTGCGAAAAAAAAGTTTCTCCAATCTTCTTGAAACTCTGGATTCTGATAGAGGGCAATGGGACTTACACCTGAGTGCAAAAATGGAGGCTCTAGACCCTTCCAGAGCTGAGATATCGAAACTCAAAATTTCTACCAGAAAAAAAAACGACAGTGTTACCCCTTACGTTTTTTTTTTGGGTGCGAAAAAAAAGTTTCTCCAATCTTCTTGAAACTCTGGATTCTGATAGAGGGCCATGGGACTTACACCTGAGTGCAAAAATGGAGGCTCTAGACCCTTCCAGAGCTGAGATATCGAAACTCAAAATTTCTACCAGAAAAAAAAACGACAGTGTTACCCCTTACGTTTTTTTTGGGGGGTGCGAAAAAAAGTTTCTCCAATCTTCTTGAAACTCTGGATTCTGATAAAGGGCCATGGGACTTACACCTGAGTGCAAAAATGGAGGCTCTAGACCCTTCCAGAGCTGAGATATCGAAACTCAAAATTTCGACCAGAAAAAAAAACGACAGTGTTACCCCTTACGTTTTTTTTTGGGGTGCAAAAAAAAAGTTTCTCCAATCTTCTTGAAACTCTGGATTCTGATAGAGGGCCATGGGACTTACACTCGAGTGCAAAAATGGAGGCTCTAGACCCTTCCAGAGCTGAGATATCGAAACTCAAAATTTCTACCAGAAAAAAAAACGACAGTGTTACCCCTTACGTTTTTTTTTTTGGATGCGAAAAAAAAGTTTCTCCAATCTTCTTGAAACTCTGGATTCTGATAGAGGGCCATGGGACTTACACCTGAGTGCAAAAATGGAGGCTCTAGACCCTTCCAGAGCTGAGATATCGAAACTCAAAATTTCTACCAGAAAAAAAAACGACAGTGTTACCCCTTACGTTTTTTTTTTTGGGGTGCAAAAAAAAAGTTTCTCCAATCTTCTTGAAACTCTGGATTCTGATAGAGGGCCATGGGACTTACACCTGAGTGCAAAAATGGAGGCTCTAGACCCTTCCAGAGCTGAGATACCGAAACTAAAAATTTCTACCAGAAAAAAAACGACAGTGTTACCCCTTACGTTTTTTTTGGGGGGGTGCGAAAAAAAAGTTTCTCCAATCTTCATGAAACTCTGGATTCTGATAAAGGGCCATGGGACTTACACCTGAGTGCAAAAATGGAGGCTCTAGACCCTTCCAGAGCTGAGATATCGAAACTCAAAATTTCGACCAGAAAAAAAAACGACAGTGTTACCCCTTACGTTTTTTTTTTGGGTGCGGAAAAGAAATGTTCTCCAATCTTCTTGAAACTCTGGATTCTGATAGAGGGCCATGAGACTTACACCTGAGTGCAAAAATGGAGGCTCTAGACCCTTCCAGAGCTGAGATATCGAAACTCAAAATTTCTACCAGAAAAAAAAACGACAGTGTTACCCCTTACGTTTTTTTTTTTGGGTGCAAAAAAAAAGTTTCTCCAATCTTCTTGAAACTCTGGATTCTGATAGAGGGCCATGGGACTTACACCTGAGTGCAAAAATGGAGGCTCTAGACCCTTCCAGAGCTGAGATATCGAAACTCAAAATTTCTACCAGAAAAAAAAACGACAGTGTTACCCCTTACGTTTTTTTTGGGGGGTGCGAAAAAAAAGTTTCTCCAATCTTCTTGAAACTCTGGATTCTGATAAAGGGCCATGGGACTTACACCTGAGTGCAAAAATGGAGGCTCTAGACCCTTCCAGAGCTGAGATATCGAAACTCAAAATTTCGACCAGAAAAAAAAACGAGAGTGTTACCCCTTACGTTTTTTTTGGGGTGCAAAAAAAAGTTTCTCCAATCTTCTTGAAACTCTGGATTCTGATAGAGGGCCATGGGACTTACACCTGAGTGCAAAAATGGAGGCTCTTGACCCTTCCAGAGCTGAGATATCGAAACTCAAAATTTCGACCAGAAAAAAAAACGACAGTGTTACCCCTTACGTTTTTTTTTGGGGGTGCGAAAAAAAAGTTTCTCCAATCTTCTTGAAACTCTGGATTCTGATAGAGGGCCATGGGACTTACACCTGAGTGCAAAAATGGAGGCTCTAGACCCTTCCAGAGCTGAGATATCGAAACTCAAAATTTCTACCAGAAAAAAAAACGACAGTGTTACCCCTTACGTTTTTTTTTTGGGGTGCAAAAAAAAAGTTTCTCCAATCTTCTTGAAACTCTGGATTCTGATAGAGGGCCATGGGACTTACACCTGAGTGCAAAAATGGAGGCTCTTGACCCTTCCAGAGCTGAGATATCGAAACTCAAAATTTCGACCAGAAAAAAAAACGAGAGTGTTACCCCTTACGTTTTTTTTGGGGTGCAAAAAAAAAGTTTCTCCAATCTTCTTGAAACTCTGGATTCTGATAGAGGGCCATGGGACTTACACCTGAGTGCAAAAATGGAGGCTCTAGACCCTTCCAGAGCTGAGATATTGAAACTCAAAATTTCTACCAGAAAAAAAAAACGACAGTGTTACCCCTTACGTTTTTTTTGGGGGGTGCGAAAAAAAAGTTTCTCCAATCTTCTTGAAACTCTGGATTCTGATAGAGGGCCATGGGACTTACACCTGAGTGCAAAAATGGAGGCTCTAGACCCTTCCAGAGCTGAGATATCGAAACTCAAAATTTCTACCAGAAAAAAAAACGACAGTGTTACCCCTTACGTTTTTTTTTTGGGGTGCAAAAAAAAAGTTTCTCCGATCTTCTTGAAACTCTGGATTCTGATAGAGGGCCATGGGACTTACACTCGAGTGCAAAAATGGAGGCTCTAGACCCTTCCAGAGCTGAGATATCGAAACTCAAATTTTCGACCAGAAAAAAAAACGACAGTGTTACCCCTTACGTTTTTTTTTTTGGATGCGAAAAAAAAGTTTCTCCAATCTTCTTGAAACTCTGGATTCTGATAGAGGGCCATGGGACTTACACCTGAGTGCAAAAATGGAGGCTCTAGACCCTTCCAGAGCTGAGATATCGAAACTCAAAATTTCGACCAGAAAAAAAAAACGACAGTGTTACCCCTTACGTTTTTTTTTTTTGGGTGCGAAAAAAAGTTTCTCCAATCTTCTTGAAACTCTGGATTCTGATAGAGGGCCATGGGACTTACACCTGAGTGCAAAAATGGAGGCTCTAGACCCTTCCAGAGCTGAGATATCGAAACTCACAATTTCGACCAGAAAAAAAAACGACAGTGTTACCCCTTACGTTTTTTTTTTTTGGGTGCGAAAAAAAAATGTTCTCCAATCTTCTTGAAACTCTGGATTCTGATAGAGGGCCATGGGACTTACACCTGAGTGCAAAAATGGAGGCTCTAGACCCTTCCAGAGCTGAGATATCGAAACTCAAAATTTCGACCAGAAAAAAAAACAACAGTGTTACCCCTTACGTTTTTTTTTTTGGGGTGCAAAAAAAAAGTTTCTCCAATCTTCTTGAAACTCTGGATTCTGATAGAGGGCCATGGGACTTACACCTGAGTGCAAAAATGGAGGCTCTAGACCCTTCCAGAGCTGAGATATCGAAACTCAAAATTTCGACCAGAAAAAAAAACAACAGTGTTACCCCTTACGTTTTTTTTTTGGGGTGCAAAAAAAAAGTTTCTCCAATCTTCTTGAAACTCTGGATTCTGATAGAGGGCCATGGGACTTACACCTGAGTGCAAAAATGGAGGCTCTAGACCCTTCCAGAGCTGAGATATCGAAACTCAAAATTTCTACCAGAAAAAAAAAACGACAGTGTTACCCCTTACGTTTTTTTTTTGGGTGCAAAAAAAAAGTTTCTCCAATCTTCTTGAAACTCTGGATTCTGATAGAGGGTCATGGGACTTACACCTGAGTGCAAAAATGGAGGCTCTAGACCCTTCCAGAGCTGAGATATCGAAACTCAAAATTTCTACCAGAAAAAAAAAACGACAGTGTTACCCCTTACGTTTTTTTTGGGGGGTGCGAAAAAAAAGTTTCTCCAATCTTCTTGAAACTCTGGATTCTGATAAAGGGCCATGGGACTTACACCTGAGTGCAAAAATGGAGGCTCTAGACCCTTCCAGAGCTGAGATATCGAAACTCAAAATTTCGACCAGAAAAAAAAACGACAGTGTTACCCCTTACGTTTTTTTTTGGGGTGCAAAAAAAAAGTTTCTCCAATCTTCTTGAAACTCTGGATTCTGATAGAGGGCCATGGGACTTACACCTGAGTGCAAAAATGGAGGCTCTAGACCTTTCCAGAGCTGAGATATTGAAACTCAAAATTTCTACCAGAAAAAAAAAACGACAGTGTTACCCCTTACGTTTTTTTTTGGGGGTGCGAAAAAAAAGTTTCTCCAATCTTCTTGAAACTCTGGATTCTGATAGAGGGCCATGGGACTTACACCTGAGTGCAAAAATGGAGGCTCTAGACCCTTCCAGAGCTGAGATATCGAAACTCAAAATTTCTACCAGAAAAAAAAACGACAGTGTTACCCCTTACGTTTTTTTTTTGGGGTGCAAAAAAAAAGTTTCTCCAATCTTCTTGAAACTCTGGATTCTGATAGAGGGCCATGGGACTTACACCTGAGTGCAAAAATGGAGGCTCTAGACCCTTCCAGAGCTGAGATATCGAAACTCAAAATTTCTACCAGAAAAAAAAAACGACAGTGTTACCCCTTACGTTTTTTTTTTGGGGTGCGAAAAAAAAGTTTCTCCAATCTTCTTGAAACTCTAGATTCTGATAGAGGGCCATGGGACTTACACCTGAGTGCAAAAATGGAGGCTCTAGACCCTTCCAGAGCTGAGATATCGAAACTCAAAATTTCTACCAGAAAAAAAAACGACAGTGTTACCCCTTACGGTTTTTTTTTGGGGTGCAAAAAAAAAGTTTCTCCAATCTTCTTGAAACTCTGGATTCTGATAGAGGGCCATGGGACTTACACCTGAGTGCAAAAATGGAGGCTCTAGACCCTTCCAGAGCTGAGATATCGAAACTCAAAATTTCTACCAGAAAAAAAACGACAGTGTTACCCCTTACGTTTTTTTTTTTGGGGGGGTGCGAAAAAAAGTTTCTCCAATCTTCATGAAACTCTGGATTCTGATAAAGGGCCATGGGACTTACACCTGAGTGCAAAAATGGAGGCTCTAGACCCTTCCAGAGCTGAGATATCGAAACTCAAAATTTCGACCAGAAAAAAAAACGACAGTGTTACCCCTTACGTTTTTTTTTGGGGTGCAAAAAAAAAGTTTCTCCAATCTTCTTGAAACTCTGGATTCTGATAGAGGGCCATGGGACTTACACCTGAGTGCAAAAATGGAGGCTCTAGACCCTTCCAGAGCTGAGATATCGAAACTCAAAATTTCGACCAGAAAAAAAAACGACAGTGTTACCCCTTACGTTTTTTTTTTGGGTGTGGAAAAAAAATGTTCTCCAATCTTCTTGAAACTCTGGATTCTGATAGAGGGCCATGGGACTTACACCTGAGTGCAAAAATGGAGGCTCTAGACCCTTCCAGAGCTGAGATATCGAAACTCAAAATTTCTACCAGAAAAAAAAACGACAGTGTTACCCCTTACGTTTTTTTTGGGGGGTGCGAAAAAAAAGTTTCTCCAATCTTCTTGAAACTCTGGATTCTGATAAAGGGCCATGGGACTTACACCTGAGTGCAAAAATGGAGGCTCTAGACCCTTCCAGAGCTGAGATATCGAAACTCAAAATTTCGACCAGAAAAAAAAACGACAGTGTTACCCCTTACGTTTTTTTTTGGGGTGCAAAAAAAAAGTTTCTCCAATCTTCTTGAAACTCTGGATTCTGATAGAGGGCCATGGGACTTACACTCGAGTGCAAAAATGGAGGCTCTAGACCCTTCCAGAGCTGAGATATCGAAACTCAAATTTTCGACCAGAAAAAAAAACGACAGTGTTACCCCTTACGTTTTTTTTTTGGATGCGAAAAAAAAGTTTCTCCAATCTTCTTGAAACTCTGGATTCTGATAGAGGGCCATGGGACTTACACCTGAGTGCAAAAATGGAGGCTCTAGACCCTTCCAGAGCTGAGATATCGAAACTCAAAATTTCGACCAGAAAAAAAAAACGACAGTGTTACCCCTTACGTTTTTTTTTTTTGGGTGCGAAAAAAAAGTTCCTCCAATCTTCTTGAAACTCTGGATTCTGATAGAGGGCCATGGGACTTACACCTGAGTGCAAAAATGGAGGCTCTAGACCCTTCCAGAGCTGAGATATCGAAACTCAAAATTTCGACCAGAAAAAAAAACAACAGTGTTACCCCTTACGTTTTTTTTTTTGGGGTGCAAAAAAAAAGTTTCTCCAATCTTCTTGAAACTCTGGATTCTGATAGAGGGCCATGGGACTTACACCTGAGTGCAAAAATGGAGGCTTTAGACCCTTCCAGAGCTGAGATATCGAAACTCAAAATTTCGACCAGAAAAAAAAACGACAGTGTTACCCCTTACGTTTTTTTTTGGGGTGCAAAAAAAAAGTTTCTCCAATCTTCTTGAAACTCTGGATTCTGATAGAGGGCCATGGGACTTACACCTGAGTGCAAAAATGGAGGCTCTAGACCCTTCCAGAGCTGAGATGTCGAAACTCAAAATTTCGACCAGAAAAAAAAACGACAGTGTTACCCCTTACGTTTTTTTTTTTTGGGTGCGAAAAAAAAATGTTCTCCAATCTTCTTGAAACTCTGGATTCTGATAGAGGGCCATGGGACTTACACCTGAGTGCAAAAATGGAGGCTCTAGACCCTTCCAGAGATGAGATATCGAAACTCAAATTTTCGACCAGAAAAAAAAACGACAGTGTTACCCCTTACGTTTTTTTTTTGGGTGCGAAAAAAAAGTTTCTCCAATCTTCTTGAAACTCTGGATTCTGATAGAGGGCCATGGGACTTACACTCGAGTGTGCAAAAATGGAGGCTCTAGACCCTTCCAGAGCTGAGATATCGAAACTCAAAATTTCTACCAGAAAAAAAAACGACAGTGTTACCCCTTACGTTTTTTTTTTGGGTGCAAAAAAAAAGTTTCTCCAATCTTCTTGAAACTCTGGATTCTGATAGAGGGCCATGGGACTTACACCTGAGTGCAAAAATGGAGGCTCTAGACCCTTCCAGAGCTGAGATATCGAAACTCAAAATTTCTACCAGAAAAAAAAACGACAGTGTTACCCCTTACGTTTTTTTTGGGGGGTGCGAAAAAAAAGTTTCTCCAATCTTCTTGAAACTCTGAATTCTGATAAAGGGCCATGGGACTTACACCTGAGTGCAAAAATGGAGGCTCTAGACCCTTCCAGAGCTGAGATATCGAAACTCAAAATTTCGACCAGAAAAAAAACGACAGTGTTACCCCTTACGTTTTTTTTTGGGGTGCAAAAAAAAAGTTTCTCCAATCTTCTTGAAACTCTGGATTCTGATAGAGGGCCATGGGACTTACACCTGAGTGCAAAAATGGAGGCTCTAGACCCTTCCAGAGCTGAGATGTCGAAACTCAAAATTTCGACCAGAAAAAAAAACGACAGTGTTACCCCTTACGTTTTTTTTTTGGGGTGCGAAAAAAAATGTTCTCCAATCTTCTTGAAACTCTGGATTCTGATAGAGGGCCATGGGACTTACACCTGAGTGCAAAAATGGAGGCTCTAGACCCTTCCAGAGCTGAGATATCGAAACTCAAATTTTCGACCAGAAAAAAAAACGACAGTGTTACCCCTTACGTTATTTTTTTGGGTGCAAAAAAAAAGTTTCTCAAATCTTCTTGAAACTCTGGATTCTGATAGAGGGCCATGGGACTTACACCTGAGTGCAAAAATGGAGGCTCTAGACCCTTCCAGAGCTGAGATATTGAAACTCAAAATTTCGACCAGAAAAAAAAACGACAGTGTTACCCCTTACGTTTTTTTTTGGGGGGTGCGAAAAAAAAGTTTCTCCAATCTTCATGAAACTCTGGATTCTGATAAAGGGCCATGGGACTTACACCTGAGTGCAAAAATGGAGGCTCTAGACCCTTCCAGAGCTGAGATGTCGAAACTCAAAATTTTGACCAGAAAAAAAAACGACAGTGTTACCCCTTACGTTTTTTTTTGGGGTGCAAAAAAAAAGTTTCTCCAATCTTCTTGAAACTCTGGATTCTGATAGAGGGCCATGGGACTTACACCTGAGTGCAAAAATGGAGGCTCTAGACCCTTCCAGAGCTGAGATATCGAAACTCTAAATTTCGACCAGAAAAAAAAACGACAGTGTTACCCCTTACGTTTTTTTTTTGGGTGTGGAAAAAAAATGTTCTCCAATCTTCTTGAAACTCTGGATTCTGATAGAGGGCCATGGGACTTACACCTGAGTGCAAAAATGGAGGCTCTAGACCCTTCCAGAGCTGAGATATCGAAACTCAAAATTTCTACCAGAAAAAAAAACGACAGTGTTACCCCTTACGTTTTTTTTGGGGGGTGCGAAAAAAAAGTTTCTCCAATCTTCTTGAAACTCTGGATTCTGATAAAGGGCCATGGGACTTACACCTGAGTGCAAAAATGGAGGCTCTAGACCCTTCCAGAGCTGAGATATCGAAACTCAAAATTTCGACCAGAAAAAAAAACGACAGTGTTACCCCTTACGTTTTTTTTTGGGGTGCAAAAAAAAAGTTTCTCCAATCTTCTTGAAACTCTGGATTCTGATAGAGGGCCATGGGACTTACACTCGAGTGCAAAAATGGAGGCTCTAGACCCTTCCAGAGCTGAGATATCGAAACTCAAATTTTCGACCAGAAAAAAAAACGACAGTGTTACCCCTTACGTTTTTTTTTTGGATGCGAAAAAAAAGTTTCTCCAATCTTCTTGAAACTCTGGATTCTGATAGAGGGCCATGGGACTTACACCTGAGTGCAAAAATGGAGGCTCTAGACCCTTCCAGAGCTGAGATATCGAAACTCAAAATTTCGACCAGAAAAAAAAAACGACAGTGTTACCCCTTACGTTTTTTTTTTTTGGGTGCGAAAAAAAAGTTCCTCCAATCTTCTTGAAACTCTGGATTCTGATAGAGGGCCATGGGACTTACACCTGAGTGCAAAAATGGAGGCTCTAGACCCTTCCAGAGCTGAGATATCGAAACTCAAAATTTCGACCAGAAAAAAAAACAACAGTGTTACCCCTTACGTTTTTTTTTTTGGGGTGCAAAAAAAAAGTTTCTCCAATCTTCTTGAAACTCTGGATTCTGATAGAGGGCCATGGGACTTACACCTGAGTGCAAAAATGGAGGCTTTAGACCCTTCCAGAGCTGAGATATCGAAACTCAAAATTTCGACCAGAAAAAAAACGACAGTGTTACCCCTTACGTTTTTTTTTGGGGTGCAAAAAAAAAGTTTCTCCAATCTTCTTGAAACTCTGGATTCTGATAGAGGGCCATGGGACTTACACCTGAGTGCAAAAATGGAGGCTCTAGACCCTTCCAGAGCTGAGATGTCGAAACTCAAAATTTCGACCAGAAAAAAAAACGACAGTGTTACCCCTTACGTTTTTTTTTTTTGGGTGCGAAAAAAAAATGTTCTCCAATCTTCTTGAAACTCTGGATTCTGATAGAGGGCCATGGGACTTACACCTGAGTGCAAAAATGGAGGCTCTAGACCCTTCCAGAGATGAGATATCGAAACTCAAATTTTCGACCAGAAAAAAAAACGACAGTGTTACCCCTTACGTTTTTTTTTTGGGTGCGAAAAAAAAGTTTCTCCAATCTTCTTGAAACTCTGGATTCTGATAGAGGGCCATGGGACTTACACTCGAGTGTGCAAAAATGGAGGCTCTAGACCCTTCCAGAGCTGAGATATCGAAACTCAAAATTTCTACCAGAAAAAAAAACGACAGTGTTACCCCTTACGTTTTTTTTTTGGGTGCAAAAAAAAAGTTTCTCCAATCTTCTTGAAACTCTGGATTCTGATAGAGGGCCATGGGACTTACACCTGAGTGCAAAAATGGAGGCTCTAGACCCTTCCAGAGCTGAGATATCGAAACTCAAAATTTCTACCAGAAAAAAAAACGACAGTGTTACCCCTTACGTTTTTTTTGGGGGGTGCGAAAAAAAAGTTTCTCCAATCTTCTTGAAACTCTGAATTCTGATAAAGGGCCATGGGACTTACACCTGAGTGCAAAAATGGAGGCTCTAGACCCTTCCAGAGCTGAGATATCGAAACTCAAAATTTCGACCAGAAAAAAAAACGACAGTGTTACCCCTTACGTTTTTTTTTGGGGTGCAAAAAAAAAGTTTCTCCAATCTTCTTGAAACTCTGGATTCTGATAGAGGGCCATGGGACTTACACCTGAGTGCAAAAATGGAGGCTCTAGACCCTTCCAGAGCTGAGATGTCGAAACTCAAAATTTCGACCAGAAAAAAAAACGACAGTGTTACCCCTTACGTTTTTTTTTTGGGGTGCGAAAAAAAATGTTCTCCAATCTTCTTGAAACTCTGGATTCTGATAGAGGGCCATGGGACTTACACCTGAGTGCAAAAATGGAGGCTCTAGACCCTTCCAGAGCTGAGATATCGAAACTCAAATTTTCGACCAGAAAAAAAAACGACAGTGTTACCCCTTACGTTATTTTTTTGGGTGCAAAAAAAAAGTTTCTCAAATCTTCTTGAAACTCTGGATTCTGATAGAGGGCCATGGGACTTACACCTGAGTGCAAAAATGGAGGCTCTAGACCCTTCCAGAGCTGAGATATTGAAACTCAAAATTTCGACCAGAAAAAAAAACGACAGTGTTACCCCTTACGTTTTTTTTTTGGGGGGTGCGAAAAAAAAGTTTCTCCAATCTTCATGAAACTCTGGATTCTGATAAAGGGCAATGGGACTTACACCTGAGTGCAAAAATGGAGGCTCTAGACCCTTCCAGAGCTGAGATGTCGAAACTCAAAATTTTGACCAGAAAAAAAAACGACAGTGTTACCCCTTACGTTTTTTTTTTGGGTGCGAAAAAAAAATGTTCTCCAATCTTCTTGAAACTCTGGATTTTGATAGAGGGCCATGGGACTTACACCTGAGTGCAAAAATGGAGGCTCTAGACCCTTCCAGAGCTGAGATATCGAAACTCAAAATTTCGACCAGAAAAAAAAACGACAGTGTTACCCCTTACGTTTTTTTTTTTTGGTGCGAAAAAAAAGTTTCTCCAATCTTCTTGAAACTCTGGATTCTGATAGAGGGCCATGAGACTTACACCTGAGTGCAAAAATGGAGGCTCTAGACCCTTCCAGAGCTGAGATATTGAAACTCAAAATTTCTACCAGAAAAAAAAAACGACAGTGTTACCCCTTACGTTTTTTTTTGGGGGTGCGAAAAAAAAAGTTTCTCCAATCTTCTTGAAACTCTGGATTCTGATAGAGGGCCATGGGACTTACACCTGAGTGCAAAAATGGAGGCTCTAGACCCTTCCAGAGCTGAGATATCGAAACTCAAAATTTCTACCAGAAAAAAAAACGACAGTGTTACCCCTTACGTTTTTTTTGGGGGTGCAAAAAAAAAGTTTCTCCAATCTTCTTGAAACTCTGGATTCTGATAGAGGGCCATGGGACTTACACCTGAGTGCAAAAATGGAGGCTCTAGACCCTTCCAGAGCTGAGATATCGAAACTCAAAATTTCTACCAGAAAAAAAACGACAGTGTTACCCCTTACGTTTTTTTTTGGGGGGTGCGAAAAAAAAGTTTCTCCAATCTTCATGAAACTCTGGATTCTGATAAAGGGCCATGGGACTTACACCTGAGTGCAAAAATGGAGGCTCTAGACCCTTCCAGAGCTGAGATATCGAAACTCAAAATTTCGACCAGAAAAAAAAACGACAGTGTTACCCCTTACGTTTTTTTTTGGGGTGCAAAAAAAAAGTTTCTCCAATCTTCTTGAAACTCTGGATTCTGATAGAGGGCCATGGGACTTACACCTGAGTGCAAAAATGGAGGCTCTAGACCCTTCCAGAGCTGAGATATCGAAACTCAAAATTTCGACCAGAAAAAAAAACGACAGTGTTACCCCTTACGTTTTTTTTTTGGGTGTGGAAAAAAAATGTTCTCCAATCTTCTTGAAACTCTGGATTCTGATAGAGGGCCATGGGACTTACACCTGAGTGCAAAAATGGAGGCTCTAGACCCTTCCAGAGCTGAGATATCGAAACTCAAATTTTCGACCAGAAAAAAAAACGACAGTGTTACCCCTTACGTTTTTTTTTTGGGTGCGAAAAAAAAGTTTCTCCAATCTTCTTGAAACTCTGGATTCTGATAGAGGGCCATGGGACTTACACCTGAGTGCAAAAATGGAGGCTCTAGACCCTTCCAGAGCTGAGATATCGAAACTCAAAATTTCTACCAGAAAAAAAAAACGACAGTGTTACCCCTTACGTTTTTTTTGGGGGGTGCGAAAAAAAAGTTTCTCCAATCTTCTTGAAACTCTGGATTCTGATAAAGGGCCATGGGACTTACACCTGAGTGCAAAAATGGAGGCTCTAGACCCTTCCAGAGCTGAGATATCGAAACTCAAAATTTCGACCAGAAAAAAAAACGACAGTGTTACCCCTTATGTTTTTTTTTGGGGTGCAAAAAAAAAGTTTCTCCAATCTTCTTGAAACTCTGGATTCTGATAGAGGGCCATGGGACTTACACTCGAGTGCAAAAATGGAGGCTCTAGACCCTTCCAGAGCTGAGATATCGAAACTCAAATTTTCGACCAGAAAAAAAAACGACAGTGTTACCCCTTACGTTTTTTTTGGGGGGTGCGAAAAAAAAGTTTCTCCAATCTTCTTGAAACTCTGGATTCTGATAGAGGGCCATGGGACTTACACCTGAGTGCAAAAATGGAGGCTCTAGACCCTTCCAGAGCTGAGATATCGAAACTCAAAATTTCGACCAGAAAAAAAAAACGACAGTGTTACCCCTTACGTTTTTTTTTTTTGGGTGCGAAAAAAAAGTTTCTCCAATCTTCTTGAAACTCTGGATTCTGATAGAGGGCCATGGGACTGACACCTGAGTGCAAAAATGGAGGCTCTAGACCCTTCCAGAGCTGAGATATCGAAACTCACAATTTCGACCAGAAAAAAAAATGACAGTGTTACCCCTTACGTTTTTTTTTTTTTGGGTGCGAAAAAAAAATGTTCTCCAATCTTCTTGAAACTCTGGATTCTGATAGAGGGCCATGGGACTTACACCTGAGTGCAAAAATGGAGGCTCTAGACCCTTCCAGAGATGAGATATCGAAACTCAAATGTTCGACCAGAAAAAAAAACGACAGTGTTACCCCTTACGTTTTTTTTTTTTTGGGTGCGAAAAAAAAGTTTCTCCAATCTTCTTGAAACTCTGGATTCTGATAGAGGGCCATGGGACTTACACTCGAGTGTGCAAAAATGGAGGCTCTAGACCCTTCCAGAGCTGAGATATCGAAACTCAAAATTTCTACCAGAAAAAAAAACGACAGTGTTATCCCTTACGTTTTTTTTTTTGGGTGCAAAAAAAAGTTTCTCCAATCTTCTTGAAACTCTGGATTCTGATAGAGGGCCATGGGACTTACACCTGAGTGCAAAAATGGAGGCTCTAGACCCTTCCAGAGCTGAGATATCGAAACTCAAATTTTCGACCAGAAAAAAAAACGACAGTGTTACCCCTTACGTTTTTTTTTTGGGTGCGAAAAAAAAGTTTCTCCAATCTTCTTGAAACTCTGGATTCTGATAGAGGGCCATGGGACTTACACCTGAGTGCAAAAATGGAGGCTCTAGACCCTTCCAGAGCTGAGATATCGAAACTCAAAATTTCTACCAGAAAAAAAAACGACAGTGTTACCCCTTACGTTTTTTTTTTGGGTGCAAAAAAAAAGTTTCTCCAATCTTCTTGAAACTCTGGATTCTGATAGAGGGCCATGGGACTTACACCTGAGTGCAAAAATGGAGGCTCTAGACCCTTCCAGAGCTGAGATATCGAAACTCAAAATTTCTACCAGAAAAAAAAACGACAGTGTTACCCCTTACGTTTTTTTTGGGGGGTGCGAAAAAAAAGTTTCTCCAATCTTCTTGAAACTCTGGATTCTGATAAAGGGCCATGGGACTTACACCTGAGTGCAAAAATGGAGGCTCTAGACCCTTCCAGAGCTGAGATATCGAAACTCAAAATTTCGACCAGAAAAAAAACGACAGTGTTACCCCTTACGTTTTTTTTGGGGTGCAAAAAAAAAGTTTCTCCAATCTTCTTGAAACTCTGGATTCTGATAGAGGGCCATGGGACTTACACCTGAGTGCAAAAATGGAGGCTCTAGACCCTTCCAGAGCTGAGATGTCGAAACTCAAAATTTCGACCAGAAAAAAAAACGACAGTGTTACCCCTTACGTTTTTTTTTTGGGGTGCGAAAAAAATGTTCTCCAATCTTCTTGAAACTCTGGATTCTGATAGAGGGCCATGGGACTTACACCTGAGTGCAAAAATGGAGGCTCTAGACCCTTCCAGAGCTGAGATATCGAAACTCAAATTTTCGACCAGAAAAAAAACGACAGTGTTACCCCTTACGTTTTTTTTTTTGGGTGCAAAAAAAAAGTTTCTCCAATCTTCTTGAAACTCTGGATTCTGATAGAGGGCCATGGGACTTACACCTGAGTGCAAAAATGGAGGCTCTAGACCCTTCCAGAGCTGAGATATTGAAACTCAAAATTTCGACCAGAAAAAAAAACGACAGTGTTACCCCTTACGTTTTTTTTGGGGGGGTGCGAAAAAACAGTTTCTCCAATCTTCATGAAACTCTGGATTCTGATAAAGGGCCATGGGACTTACACCTGAGTGCAAAAATGGAGGCTCTAGACCCTTCCAGAGCTGAGATGTCGAAACTCAAAATTTCGACCAGAAAAAAAAAACGACAGTGTTACCCCTTACGTTTTTTTTTTGGGTGCGAAAAAAAAAATGTTCTCCAATCTTCTTGAAACTCTGGATTTTGATAGAGGGCCATGGGACTTACACCTGAGTGCAAAAATGGAGGCTCTAGACCCTTCCAGAGCTGAGATATCGAAACTCAAAATTTCGACCAGAAAAAAAAACGACAGTGTTACCCTTTACGTTTTTTTTTTGGGTGCGAAAAAAAAGTTTCTCCAATCTTCTTGAAACTCTGGATTCTGATAGAGGGCCATGGGACTTACACCTGAGTGCAAAAATGGAGGCTCTAGACCCTTCCAGAGCTGAGATATTGAAACTCAAAATTTCTACCAGAAAAAAAAACGACAGTGTTACCCCTTACGTTTTTTTTTGGGGTGCGAAAAAAAAGTTTCTCCAATCTTCTTGAAACTCTGGATTCTGATAGAGGGCCATGGGACTTACACCTGAGTGCAAAAATGGAGGCTCTAGACCCTTCCAGAGCTGAGATATCGAAACTCAAAATTTCTACCAGAAAAAAAAACGACAGTGTTACCCCTTACGTTTTTTTTTTGGGGTGCAAAAAAAAAGTTTCTCCAATCTTCTTGAAACTTTGGATTCTGATAGAGGGCCATGGGACTTACACCTGAGTGCAAAAATGGAGGCTCTAGACCCTTCCAGAGCTGAGATATCGAAACTCAAAATTTCTACCAGAAAAAAAACGACAGTGTTACCCCTTACGTTTTTTTTTGGGGGGTGCGAAAAAAAAGTTTCTCCAATCTTCATGAAACTCTGGATTCTGATAAAGGGCCATGGGACTTACACCTGAGTGCAAAAATGGAGGCTCTAGACCCTTCCAGAGCTGAGATATCGAAACTCAAAATTTCGACCAGAAAAAAAAACGACAGTGTTACCCCTTACGTTTTTTTTTGGGGTGCAAAAAAAAAGTTTCTCCAATCTTCTTGAAACTCTGGATTCTGATAGAGGGCCATGGGACTTACACCTGAGTGCAAAAATGGAGGCTCTAGACCCTTCCAGAGCTGAGATATCGAAACTCAAAATTTCTACCAGAAAAAAAAACGACAGTGTTACCCCTTACGTTTTTTTTGGGGGGTGCGAAAAAAAATGTTCTCCAATCTTCATGAAACTCTGGATTCTGATAGAGGGCCATGGGACTTACACCTGAGTGCAAAAATGGAGGCTCTAGACCCTTCCAGAGCTGAGATATCGAAACTCAAAATTTCGACCAGAAAAAAAAACGACAGTGTTACCCCTTACGTTTTTTTTTGGGGTGCAAAAAAAAAGTTTCTCCAATCTTCTTGAAACTCTGGATTCTGATAGAGGGCCATGGGACTTACACCTGAGTGCAAAAATGGAGGCTCTAGACCCTTCCAGAGCTGAGATGTCGAAACTCAAAATTTCGACCAGAAAAAAAAAACGACAGTGTTACCCCTTACGTTTTTTTTTTTTTGGGTGCGAAAAAAAAATGTTCTCCAATCTTCTTGAAACTCTGGATTCTGATAGAGGGCCATGGGACTTACACCTGAGTGCAAAAATGGAGGCTCTAGACCCTTCCAGAGATGAGATATCGAAACTCAAATTTTCGACCAGAAAAAAAAACGACAGTGTTACCCCTTACGTTTTTTTTTTGGGTGCGAAAAAAAATTTTTTCCAATCTTCTTGAAACTCTGGATTCTGATAGAGGGCCATGGGACTTACACTCGAGTGCAAAAATGGAGGCTCTAGACCCTTCCAGAGCTGAGATATCGAAACTCAAAATTTCTACCAGAAAAAAAAACGACAGTGTTACCCCTTACGTTTTTTTTTTTGGGTGCAAAAAAAAGTTTCTCCAATCTTCTTGAAACTCTGGATTCTGATAGAGGGCCATGGGACTTACACCTGAGTGCAAAAATGGAGGCTCTAGACCCTTCCAGAGCTGAGATATCGAAACTCAAAATTTCGACCAGAAAAAAAAACGACATTGTTACCCCTTACGTTTTTTTGGGGGTGTGCGAAAAAAAAGTTTCTCCAATCTTCATGAAACTCTGTATTCTGATAAAGGGCCATGGGACTTACACCTGAGTGCAAAAATGGAGGCTCTAGACCCTTCCAGAGCTGAGATATCGAAACTCAAAATTTCGACCAGAAAAAAAAACGACAGTGTTACCCCTTACGTTTTTTTTTTGGGGTGCGAAAAAAGTTTCTCCAATCTTCATGAAACTCTGGATTCTGATAAAGGGCCATGGGACTTACACCTGAGTGCAAAAATGGAGGCTCTAGACCCTTCCAGAGCTGAGATGTCGAAACTCAAAATTTCTACCAGAAAAAAAAACGACAGTGTTACCCCTTACGTTTTTTTTTTGGGTGCGAAAAAAAAGTTTCTCCAATCTTCTTGAAACTCTGGATTCTGATAGAGGGCCATGGGACTTACACCTGAGTGCAAAAATGGAGGCTCTAGACCCTTCCAGAGCTGAGATATTGAAACTCAAAATTTCGACCAGAAAAAAAAACGACAGTGTTACCCCTTACGTTTTTTTTTTTGGGGTGCGAAAAAAAAGTTTCTCTAATCTTCTTGAAACTCTGGATTCTGATAGAGGGCCATGGGACTTACACCTGAGTGCAAAAATGGAGGCTCTAGACCCTTCCAGAGCTGAGATATCGAAACTCAAAATTTCTACCAGAAAAAAAAACGACAGTGTTACCCCTTACGGTTTTTTTTTTTTGGGTGCAAAAAAAAAGTTTCTCCAATCTTCTTAAAAAATTGGATTCTGATAGAGGGCCATGGGACTTACACCTGAGTGCAAAAATGGAGGCTCTAGACCCTTCCAGAGCTGAGATATCGAAACTCAAATTTTCGACCAGAAAAAAAAACGACAGTGTTACCCCTTACGTTTTTTTTGGGGGGTGCGAAAAAAAAGTTTCTCCAATCTTCTTGAAACTCTGGATTCTGATAAAGGGCCATGAGACTTAGACCTGAGTGCAAAAATGGAGGCTCTAGACCCTTCCAGAGCTGAGATATCGAAACTCAAAAATTTCGACCAGAAAAAAAAACGACAGTGTTACCCCTTACGTTTTTTTTTTGGGTGCAAAAAAAAAGTTTCTCCAATCTTCTTGAAACTCTGGATTCTGATAGAGGGCCATGGGACTTACACCTGAGTGCAAAAATGGAGGCTCTAGACCCTTCCAGAGCTGAGATATCGAAACTCAAAATTTCGACCAGAAAAAAAAACAACAGTGTTACCCCTTACGTTTTTTTTTTGGGGTGCGAAAAAAAAGTTTCTCTAATCTTCTTGAAGCTCTGGATTCTGATAGAGGGCCATGGGACTTACACCTGAGTGCAAAAATGGAGGCTCTAGACCCTTCCAGAGCTGAGATATCGAAACTCAAAATTTCTACCAGAAAAAAAAACGACAGTGTTACCCCTTACGTTTTTTTTTTTGGGTGCAAAAAAAAAGTTTCTCCAATCTTCTTGAAACTCTGGATTCTGATAGAGGGCCATGGGACTTACACCTGAGTGCAAAAATGGAGGCTCTAGACCCTTCCAGAGCTGAGATATCGAAACTCAAAATTTCTACCAGAAAAAAAAACGACAGTGTTACCCCTTACGTTTTTTTTGGGGGGGTGCGAAAAAAAAGTTTCTCCAATCTTCATGAAACTCTGGATTCTGATAAAGGGCCATGGGACTTACACCTGAGTGCAAAAATGGAGGCTCTAGACCCTTCCAGAGCTGAGATGTCGAAACTCAAAATTTCTACCAGAAAAAAAAACGACAGTGTTACCCCTTACGTTTTTTTTTGGGGGGTGCGAAAAAAAAGTTTCTCCAATCTTCATGAAACTCTGGATTCTGATAAAGGGCCATGGGACTTACACCTGAGTGCAAAAATGGAGGCTCTAGACCCTTCCAGAGCTGAGATATCGAAACTCAAAATTTCTACCAGAAAAAAAAACGACAGTGTTACCCCTTACGTTTTTTTTGGGGGGGTGCGAAAAAAAAGTTTCTCCAATCTTCATGAAACTCTGGATTCTGATAAAGGGCCATGGGACTTACACCTGAGTGCAAAAATGGAGGCTCTAGACCCTTCCAGAGCTGAGTTATTGAAACTCAAAATTTCTACCAGAAAAAAAAAACGACAGTGTTACCCCTTACGTTTTTTTTTTGGGGTGCGAAAAAAAAGTTTCTCCAATCTTCTTGAAACTCTGGATTCTGATAGAGGGCCATGGGACTTACACCTGAGTGCAAAAATGGAGGCTCTAGACCCTTCCAGAGCTGAGATATCGAAACTCAAAATTTCTACCAGAAAAAAAAACGACAGTGTTACCCCTTACGTTTTTTTTTGGGGTGCAAAAAAAAAGTTTCTCCAATCTTCTTGAAACTCTGGATTCTGATAGAGGGCCATGGGACTTACACCTGAGTGCAAAAATGGAGGCTCTTGACCCTTCCAGAGCTGAGATATCGAAACTCAAAATTTCTACCAGAAAAAAAACGACAGTGTTACCCCTTACATTTTTTTTTGGGGGGTGCGAAAAAAAAGTTTCTCCAATCTTCATGAAACTCTGGATTCTGATAAAGGGCCATGGGACTTACACCTGAGTGCAAAAATGGAGGCTCTAGACCCTTCCAGAGCTGAGATATCGAAACTCAAAATTTCGACCAGAAAAAAAAACGACAGTGTTACCCCTTACGTTTTTTTTTGGGGTGCAAAAAAAAAGTTTCTCAAAACTTCTTGAAACTCTGGATTCTGATAGAGGGCCATGGGACTTACACCTGAGTGCAAAAATGGAGGCTCTAGACCCTTCCAGAGCTGAGATATCGAAACTCAAAATTTCGACCAGAAAAAAAAACGACAGTGTTACCCCTTACGTTTTTTTTTTGGGTGCGGAAAAAAAATGTTCTCCAATCTTATTGAAACTCTGGATTCTGATAGAGGGCCATGGGACTTACACCTGAGTGCAAAAATGGAGGCTCTAGACCCTTCCAGAGCTGAGATATCGAAACTCAAATTTTCGACCAGAAAAAAAAACGACAGTGTTACCCCTTACGTTTTTTTTTTGGGTGCGAAAAAAAAGTTTCTCCAATCTTCTTGAAACTCTGGATTCTGATAGAGGGCCATGGGACTTACACCTGAGTGCAAAAATGGAGGCTCTAGACCCTTCCAGAGCTGAGATATCGAAACTCAAAATTTCTACCAGAAAAAAAAAACGACAGTGTTACCCCTTACGTTTTTTTTTGGGGGTGCGAAAAAAAAGTTTCTCCGATCTTCTTGAAACTCTGGATTCTGATAGAGGGCCATGGGACTTACACCTGAGTGCAAAAATGGAGGCTCTAGACCCTTCCAGAGCTGAGATATCGAAACTCAAAATTTCTACCAGAAAAAAAAACGACAGTGTTACCCCTTACGTTTTTTTTTTGGGGTGCAAAAAAAAAGTTTCTCCGATCTTCTTGAAACTCTGGATTCTGATAGAGGGCCATGGGACTTACACCTGAGTGCAAAAATGGAGGCTCTAGACCCTTCCAGAGCTGAGATATCGAAACTCAAAATTTCTACCAGAAAAAAAACGACAGTGTTACCCCTTACGTTTTTTTTTGGGGGGGTGCGAAAAAAAAGTTTCTCCAATCTTCATGAAACTCTGGATTCTGATAAAGGGCCATGGGACTTACACCTGAGTGCAAAAATGGAGGCTCTAGACCCTTCCAGAGCTGAGATATCGAAACTCAAAATTTCTACCAGAAAAAAAAACGACAGTGTTACCCCTTACGTTTTTTTTTTGGGTGCAAAAAAAAAGTTTCTCCAATCTTCTTGAAACTCTGGATTCTGATAGAGGGCCATGGGACTTACACCTGAGTGCAAAAATGGAGGCTCTTGACCCTTCCAGAGCTGAGATATCGAAACTCAAAATTTCTACCAGAAAAAAAACGACAGTGTTACCCCTTACATTTTTTTTTGGGGGGTGCGAAAAAAAAGTTTCTCCAATCTTCATGAAACTCTGGATTCTGATAAAGGGCCATGGGACTTACACCTGAGTGCAAAAATGGAGGCTCTAGACCCTTCCAGAGCTGAGATATCGAAACTCAAAATTTCGACCAGAAAAAAAAACGACAGTGTTACCCCTTACGTTTTTTTTTGGGGTGCAAAAAAAAAGTTTCTCAAAACTTCTTGAAACTCTGGATTCTGATAGAGGGCCATGGGACTTACACCTGAGTGCAAAAATGGAGGCTCTAGACCCTTCCAGAGCTGAGATATCGAAACTCAAAATTTCGACCAGAAAAAAAAAACGACAGTGTTACCCCTTACGTTTTTTTTTTGGGTGCGGAAAAAAAATGTTCTCCAATCTTATTGAAACTCTGGATTCTGATAGAGGGCCATGGGACTTACACCTGAGTGCAAAAATGGAGGCTCTAGACCCTTCCAGAGCTGAGATATCGAAACTCAAATTTTCGACCAGAAAAAAAAACGACAGTGTTACCCCTTACGTTTTTTTTTTGGGTGCGGAAAAGAAATGTTCTCCAATCTTCTTGAAACTCTGGATTCTGATAGAGGGCCATGAGACTTACACCTGAGTGCAAAAATGGAGGCTCTAGACCCTTCCAGAGCTGAGATATCGAAACTCAAAATTTTTTACCAGAAAAAAAAACGACAGTGTTACCCCTTACGTTTTTTTTTTTGGGTGCAAAAAAAAAGTTTCTCCAATCTTCTTGAAACTCTGGATTCTGATAGAGGGCCATGGGACTTACACCTGAGTGCAAAAATGGAGGCTCTAGACCCTTCCAGAGCTGAGATATCGAAACTCAAAATTTCTACCAGAAAAAAAAACGACAGTGTTACCCCTTACGTTTTTTTTGGGGGGTGCGAAAAAAAAGTTTCTCCAATCTTCTTGAAACTCTGGATTCTGATAAAGGGCCATGGGACTTACACCTGAGTGCAAAAATGGAGGCTCTAGACCCTTCCAGAGCTGAGATATCGAAACTCAAAATTTCGACCAGAAAAAAAAACGAGAGTGTTACCCCTTACGTTTTTTTTGGGGTGCAAAAAAAAAGTTTCTCCAATCTTCTTGAAACTCTGGATTCTGATAGAGGGCCATGGGACTTACACCTGAGTGCAAAAATGGAGGCTCTTGACCCTTCCAGAGCTGAGATATCGAAACTCAAAATTTCGACCAGAAAAAAAAACGAGAGTGTTACCCCTTACGTTTTTTTTGGGGTGCAAAAAAAAAGTTTCTCCAATCTTCTTGAAACTCTGGATTCTGATAGAGGGCCATGGGACTTACACCTGAGTGCAAAAATGGAGGCTCTAGACCCTTCCAGAGCTGAGATATTGAAACTCAAAATTTCTACCAGAAAAAAAAAACGACAGTGTTACCCCTTACGTTTTTTTTGGGGGGTGCGAAAAAAAAGTTTCTCCAATCTTCTTGAAACTCTGGATTCTGATAGAGGGCCATGGGACTTACACCTGAGTGCAAAAATGGAGGCTCTAGACCCTTCCAGAGCTGAGATATCGAAACTCAAAATTTCTACCAGAAAAAAAAACGACAGTGTTACCCCTTACGTTTTTTTTTTGGGGTGCAAAAAAAAAGTTTCTCCGATCTTCTTGAAACTCTGGATTCTGATAGAGGGCCATGGGACTTACACTCGAGTGCAAAAATGGAGGCTCTAGACCCTTCCAGAGCTGAGATATCGAAACTCAAATTTTCGACCAGAAAAAAAAACGACAGTGTTACCCCTTACGTTTTTTTTTTTGGATGCGAAAAAAAAGTTTCTCCAATCTTCTTGAAACTCTGGATTCTGATAGAGGGCCATGGGACTTACACCTGAGTGCAAAAATGGAGGCTCTAGACCCTTCCAGAGCTGAGATATCGAAACTCAAAATTTCGACCAGAAAAAAAAAACGACAGTGTTACCCCTTACGTTTTTTTTTTTTGGGTGCGAAAAAAAAGTTTCTCCAATCTTCTTGAAACTCTGGATTCTGATAGAGGGCCATGGGACTTACACCTGAGTGCAAAAATGGAGGCTCTAGACCCTTCCAGAGCTGAGATATCGAAACTCACAATTTCGACCAGAAAAAAAAACGACAGTGTTACCCCTTACGTTTTTTTTTTTTGGGTGCGAAAAAAAAATGTTCTCCAATCTTCTTGAAACTCTGGATTCTGATAGAGGGCCATGGGACTTACACCTGAGTGCAAAAATGGAGGCTCTAGACCCTTCCAGAGCTGAGATATCGAAACTCAAAATTTCGACCAGAAAAAAAAACAACAGTGTTACCCCTTACGTTTTTTTTTTGGGGTGCAAAAAAAAAGTTTCTCCAATCTTCTTGAAACTCTGGATTCTGATAGAGGGCCATGGGACTTACACCTGAGTGCAAAAATGGAGGCTCTAGACCCTTCCAGAGCTGAGATATCGAAACTCAAAATTTCTACCAGAAAAAAAAAACGACAGTGTTACCCCTTACGTTTTTTTTTTGGGTGCAAAAAAAAAGTTTCTCCAATCTTCTTGAAACTCTGGATTCTGATAGAGGGTCATGGGACTTACACCTGAGTGCAAAAATGGAGGCTCTAGACCCTTCCAGAGCTGAGATATCGAAACTCAAAATTTCTACCAGAAAAAAAAAACGACAGTGTTACCCCTTACGTTTTTTTTGGGGGGTGCGAAAAAAAAGTTTCTCCAATCTTCTTGAAACTCTGGATTCTGATAAAGGGCCATGGGACTTACACCTGAGTGCAAAAATGGAGGCTCTAGACCCTTCCAGAGCTGAGATATCGAAACTCAAAATTTCGACCAGAAAAAAAAACGACAGTGTTACCCCTTACGTTTTTTTTTGGGGTGCAAAAAAAAAGTTTCTCCAATCTTCTTGAAACTCTGGATTCTGATAGAGGGCCATGGGACTTACACCTGAGTGCAAAAATGGAGGCTCTAGACCTTTCCAGAGCTGAGATATTGAAACTCAAAATTTCTACCAGAAAAAAAAAACGACAGTGTTACCCCTTACGTTTTTTTTTGGGGGTGCGAAAAAAAAGTTTCTCCAATCTTCTTGAAACTCTGGATTCTGATAGAGGGCCATGGGACTTACACCTGAGTGCAAAAATGGAGGCTCTAGACCCTTCCAGAGCTGAGATATCGAAACTCAAAATTTCTACCAGAAAAAAAAACGACAGTGTTACCCCTTACGTTTTTTTTTTGGGGTGCAAAAAAAAAGTTTCTCCGATCTTCTTGAAACTCTGGATTCTGATAGAGGGCCATGGGACTTACACTCGAGTGCAAAAATGGAGGCTCTAGACCCTTCCAGAGCTGAGATATCGAAACTCAAATTTTCGACCAGAAAAAAAAACGACAGTGTTACCCCTTACGTTTTTTTTTTTGGATGCGAAAAAAAAGTTTCTCCAATCTTCTTGAAACTCTGGATTCTGATAGAGGGCCATGGGACTTACACCTGAGTGCAAAAATGGAGGCTCTAGACCCTTCCAGAGCTGAGATATCGAAACTCAAAATTTCGACCAGAAAAAAAAAACGACAGTGTTACCCCTTACGTTTTTTTTTTTTGGGTGCGAAAAAAAAGTTTCTCCAATCTTCTTGAAACTCTGGATTCTGATAGAGGGCCATGGGACTTACACCTGAGTGCAAAAATGGAGGCTCTAGACCCTTCCAGAGCTGAGATATCGAAACTCACAATTTCGACCAGAAAAAAAAACGACAGTGTTACCCCTTACGTTTTTTTTTTTTGGGTGCGAAAAAAAAATGTTCTCCAATCTTCTTGAAACTCTGGATTCTGATAGAGGGCCATGGGACTTACACCTGAGTGCAAAAATGGAGGCTCTAGACCCTTCCAGAGCTGAGATATCGAAACTCAAAATTTCGACCAGAAAAAAAAACAACAGTGTTACCCCTTACGTTTTTTTTTTGGGGTGCAAAAAAAAAGTTTCTCCAATCTTCTTGAAACTCTGGATTCTGATAGAGGGCCATGGGACTTACACCTGAGTGCAAAAATGGAGGCTCTAGACCCTTCCAGAGCTGAGATATCGAAACTCAAAATTTCTACCAGAAAAAAAAAACGACAGTGTTACCCCTTACGTTTTTTTTTTGGGTGCAAAAAAAAAGTTTCTCCAATCTTCTTGAAACTCTGGATTCTGATAGAGGGTCATGGGACTTACACCTGAGTGCAAAAATGGAGGCTCTAGACCCTTCCAGAGCTGAGATATCGAAACTCAAAATTTCTACCAGAAAAAAAAAACGACAGTGTTACCCCTTACGTTTTTTTTGGGGGGTGCGAAAAAAAAGTTTCTCCAATCTTCTTGAAACTCTGGATTCTGATAAAGGGCCATGGGACTTACACCTGAGTGCAAAAATGGAGGCTCTAGACCCTTCCAGAGCTGAGATATCGAAACTCAAAATTTCGACCAGAAAAAAAAACGACAGTGTTACCCCTTACGTTTTTTTTTGGGGTGCAAAAAAAAAGTTTCTCCAATCTTCTTGAAACTCTGGATTCTGATAGAGGGCCATGGGACTTACACCTGAGTGCAAAAATGGAGGCTCTAGACCTTTCCAGAGCTGAGATATTGAAACTCAAAATTTCTACCAGAAAAAAAAAACGACAGTGTTACCCCTTACGTTTTTTTTTGGGGGTGCGAAAAAAAAGTTTCTCCAATCTTCTTGAAACTCTGGATTCTGATAGAGGGCCATGGGACTTACACCTGAGTGCAAAAATGGAGGCTCTAGACCCTTCCAGAGCTGAGATATCGAAACTCAAAATTTCTACCAGAAAAAAAAACGACAGTGTTACCCCTTACGTTTTTTTTTTGGGGTGCAAAAAAAAAGTTTCTCCAATCTTCTTGAAACTCTGGATTCTGATAGAGGGCCATGGGACTTACACCTGAGTGCAAAAATGGAGGCTCTAGACCCTTCCAGAGCTGAGATATCGAAACTCAAAATTTCTACCAGAAAAAAAAAACGACAGTGTTACCCCTTACGTTTTTTTTTTGGGGTGCGAAAAAAAAGTTTCTCCAATCTTCTTGAAACTCTGGATTCTGATAGAGGGCCATGGGACTTACACCTGAGTGCAAAAATGGAGGCTCTAGACCCTTCCAGAGCTGAGATATCGAAACTCAAAATTTCTACCAGAAAAAAAAACGACAGTGTTACCCCTTACGGTTTTTTTTTGGGGTGCAAAAAAAAAGTTTCTCCAATCTTCTTGAAACTCTGGATTCTGATAGAGGGCCATGGGACTTACACCTGAGTGCAAAAATGGAGGCTCTAGACCCTTCCAGAGCTGAGATATCGAAACTCAAAATTTCTACCAGAAAAAAACGACAGTGTTACCCCTTACGTTTTTTTTTTTGGGGGGGTGCGAAAAAAAGTTTCTCCAATCTTCATGAAACTCTGGATTCTGATAAAGGGCCATGGGACTTACACCTGAGTGCAAAAATGGAGGCTCTAGACCCTTCCAGAGCTGAGATATCGAAACTCAAAATTTCGACCAGAAAAAAAAACGACAGTGTTACCCCTTACGTTTTTTTTTGGGGTGCAAAAAAAAAGTTTCTCCAATCTTCTTGAAACTCTGGATTCTGATAGAGGGCCATGGGACTTACACCTGAGTGCAAAAATGGAGGCTCTAGACCCTTCCAGAGCTGAGATATCGAAACTCAAAATTTCGACCAGAAAAAAAAACGACAGTGTTACCCCTTACGTTTTTTTTTTGGGTGTGGAAAAAAAATGTTCTCCAATCTTCTTGAAACTCTGGATTCTGATAGAGGGCCATGGGACTTACACCTGAGTGCAAAAATGGAGGCTCTAGACCCTTCCAGAGCTGAGATATCGAAACTCAAAATTTCTACCAGAAAAAAAAACGACAGTGTTACCCCTTACGTTTTTTTTGGGGGGTGCGAAAAAAAAGTTTCTCCAATCTTCTTGAAACTCTGGATTCTGATAAAGGGCCATGGGACTTACACCTGAGTGCAAAAATGGAGGCTCTAGACCCTTCCAGAGCTGAGATATCGAAACTCAAAATTTCGACCAGAAAAAAAAACGACAGTGTTACCCCTTACGTTTTTTTTTGGGGTGCAAAAAAAAAGTTTCTCCAATCTTCTTGAAACTCTGGATTCTGATAGAGGGCCATGGGACTTACACTCGAGTGCAAAAATGGAGGCTCTAGACCCTTCCAGAGCTGAGATATCGAAACTCAAATTTTCGACCAGAAAAAAAAACGACAGTGTTACCCCTTACGTTTTTTTTTTGGATGCGAAAAAAAAGTTTCTCCAATCTTCTTGAAACTCTGGATTCTGATAGAGGGCCATGGGACTTACACCTGAGTGCAAAAATGGAGGCTCTAGACCCTTCCAGAGCTGAGATATCGAAACTCAAAATTTCGACCAGAAAAAAAAAACGACAGTGTTACCCCTTACGTTTTTTTTTTTTGGGTGCGAAAAAAAAGTTCCTCCAATCTTCTTGAAACTCTGGATTCTGATAGAGGGCCATGGGACTTACACCTGAGTGCAAAAATGGAGGCTCTAGACCCTTCCAGAGCTGAGATATCGAAACTCAAAATTTCGACCAGAAAAAAAAACAACAGTGTTACCCCTTACGTTTTTTTTTTTGGGGTGCAAAAAAAAAGTTTCTCCAATCTTCTTGAAACTCTGGATTCTGATAGAGGGCCATGGGACTTACACCTGAGTGCAAAAATGGAGGCTTTAGACCCTTCCAGAGCTGAGATATCGAAACTCAAAATTTCGACCAGAAAAAAAAACGACAGTGTTACCCCTTACGTTTTTTTTTGGGGTGCAAAAAAAAAGTTTCTCCAATCTTCTTGAAACTCTGGATTCTGATAGAGGGCCATGGGACTTACACCTGAGTGCAAAAATGGAGGCTCTAGACCCTTCCAGAGCTGAGATGTCGAAACTCAAAATTTCGACCAGAAAAAAAAACGACAGTGTTACCCCTTACGTTTTTTTTTTTTTGGGTGCGAAAAAAAAATGTTCTCCAATCTTCTTGAAACTCTGGATTCTGATAGAGGGCCATGGGACTTACACCTGAGTGCAAAAATGGAGGCTCTAGACCCTTCCAGAGATGAGATATCGAAACTCAAATTTTCGACCAGAAAAAAAAACGACAGTGTTACCCCTTACGTTTTTTTTTTGGGTGCGAAAAAAAAGTTTCTCCAATCTTCTTGAAACTCTGGATTCTGATAGAGGGCCATGGGACTTACACTCGAGTGTGCAAAAATGGAGGCTCTAGACCCTTCCAGAGCTGAGATATCGAAACTCAAAATTTCTACCAGAAAAAAAAACGACAGTGTTACCCCTTACGTTTTTTTTTTGGGTGCAAAAAAAAAGTTTCTCCAATCTTCTTGAAACTCTGGATTCTGATAGAGGGCCATGGGACTTACACCTGAGTGCAAAAATGGAGGCTCTAGACCCTTCCAGAGCTGAGATATCGAAACTCAAAATTTCTACCAGAAAAAAAAACGACAGTGTTACCCCTTACGTTTTTTTTGGGGGGTGCGAAAAAAAAGTTTCTCCAATCTTCTTGAAACTCTGAATTCTGATAAAGGGCCATGGGACTTACACCTGAGTGCAAAAATGGAGGCTCTAGACCCTTCCAGAGCTGAGATATCGAAACTCAAAATTTCGACCAGAAAAAAAAACGACAGTGTTACCCCTTACGTTTTTTTTTGGGGTGCAAAAAAAAAGTTTCTCCAATCTTCTTGAAACTCTGGATTCTGATAGAGGGCCATGGGACTTACACCTGAGTGCAAAAATGGAGGCTCTAGACCCTTCCAGAGCTGAGATGTCGAAACTCAAAATTTCGACCAGAAAAAAAAACGACAGTGTTACCCCTTACGTTTTTTTTTTGGGGTGCGAAAAAAAATGTTCTCCAATCTTCTTGAAACTCTGGATTCTGATAGAGGGCCATGGGACTTACACCTGAGTGCAAAAATGGAGGCTCTAGACCCTTCCAGAGCTGAGATATCGAAACTCAAATTTTCGACCAGAAAAAAAAACGACAGTGTTACCCCTTACGTTATTTTTTTGGGTGCAAAAAAAAAGTTTCTCCAATCTTCTTGAAACTCTGGATTCTGATAGAGGGCCATGGGACTTACACCTGAGTGCAAAAATGGAGGCTCTAGACCCTTCCAGAGCTGAGATATTGAAACTCAAAATTTCGACCAGAAAAAAAAACGACAGTGTTACCCCTTACGTTTTTTTTTTGGGGGGTGCGAAAAAAAAGTTTCTCCAATCTTCATGAAACTCTGGATTCTGATAAAGGGCCATGGGACTTACACCTGAGTGCAAAAATGGAGGCTCTAGACCCTTCCAGAGCTGAGATGTCGAAACTCAAAATTTTGACCAGAAAAAAAAACGACAGTGTTACCCCTTACGTTTTTTTTTTGGGTGCGAAAAAAAAATGTTCTCCAATCTTCTTGAAACTCTGGATTTTGATAGAGGGCCATGGGACTTACACCTGAGTGCAAAAATGGAGGCTCTAGACCCTTCCAGAGCTGAGATATCGAAACTCAAAATTTCGACCAGAAAAAAAAACGACAGTGTTACCCCTTACGTTTTTTTTTTGGGTGCGAAAAAAAAGTTTCTCCAATCTTCTTGAAACTCTGGATTCTGATAGAGGGCCATGAGACTTACACCTGAGTGCAAAAATGGAGGCTCTAGACCCTTCCAGAGCTGAGATATTGAAACTCAAAATTT
Source organism: Pimephales promelas (assembly GCF_988280905.1). Taxonomy (NCBI): domain Eukaryota; kingdom Metazoa; phylum Chordata; class Actinopteri; order Cypriniformes; family Leuciscidae; genus Pimephales; species Pimephales promelas. The sequence continues at coordinate 624,940 of NC_142779.1, read as the reverse complement.
CTACCAGAAAAAAAAAACGACAGTGTTACCCCTTACGTTTTTTTTTGGGGGTGCGAAAAAAAAGTTTCTCCAATCTTCTTGAAACTCTGGATTCTGATAGAGGGCCATGGGACTTACACCTGAGTGCAAAAATGGAGGCTCTAGACCCTTCCAGAGCTGAGATATCGAAACTCAAAATTTCTACCAGAAAAAAAAACGACAGTGTTACCCCTTACGTTTTTTTTGGGGGTGCAAAAAAAAAGTTTCTCCAATCTTCTTGAAACTCTGGATTCTGATAGAGGGCCATGGGACTTACACCTGAGTGCAAAAATGGAGGCTCTAGACCCTTCCAGAGCTGAGATATCGAAACTCAAAATTTCTACCAGAAAAAAAACGACAGTGTTACCCCTTACGTTTTTTTTTGGGGGGTGCGAAAAAAAAGTTTCTCCAATCTTCATGAAACTCTGGATTCTGATAAAGGGCCATGGGACTTACACCTGAGTGCAAAAATGGAGGCTCTAGACCCTTCCAGAGCTGAGATATCGAAACTCAAAATTTCGACCAGAAAAAAAAACGACAGTGTTACCCCTTACGTTTTTTTTTGGGGTGCAAAAAAAAAGTTTCTCCAATCTTCTTGAAACTCTGGATTCTGATAGAGGGCCATGGGACTTACACCTGAGTGCAAAAATGGAGGCTCTAGACCCTTCCAGAGCTGAGATATCGAAACTCAAAATTTCGACCAGAAAAAAAAACGACAGTGTTACCCCTTACGTTTTTTTTTTGGGTGTGGAAAAAAAATGTTCTCCAATCTTCTTGAAACTCTGGATTCTGATAGAGGGCCATGGGACTTACACCTGAGTGCAAAAATGGAGGCTCTAGACCCTTCCAGAGCTGAGATATCGAAACTCAAATTTTCGACCAGAAAAAAAAACGACAGTGTTACCCCTTACGTTTTTTTTTTGGGTGCGAAAAAAAAGTTTCTCCAATCTTCTTGAAACTCTGGATTCTGATAGAGGGCCATGGGACTTACACCTGAGTGCAAAAATGGAGGCTCTAGACCCTTCCAGAGCTGAGATATCGAAACTTAAAATTTCTACCAGAAAAAAAAAAACGACAGTGTTACCCCTTACGTTTTTTTTGGGGGGTGCGAAAAAAAAGTTTCTCCAATCTTCTTGAAACTCTGGATTCTGATAAAGGGCCATGGGACTTACACCTGAGTGCAAAAATGGAGGCTCTAGACCCTTCCAGAGCTGAGATATCGAAACTCAAAATTTCGACCAGAAAAAAAAACGACAGTGTTACCCCTTATGTTTTTTTTTGGGGTGCAAAAAAAAAGTTTCTCCAATCTTCTTGAAACTCTGGATTCTGATAGAGGGCCATGGGACTTACACTCGAGTGCAAAAATGGAGGCTCTAGACCCTTCCAGAGCTGAGATATCGAAACTCAAATTTTCGACCAGAAAAAAAAACGACAGTGTTACCCCTTACGTTTTTTTTGGGGGGTGCGAAAAAAAAGTTTCTCCAATCTTCTTGAAACTCTGGATTCTGATAGAGGGCCATGGGACTTACACCTGAGTGCAAAAATGGAGGCTCTAGACCCTTCCAGAGCTGAGATATCGAAACTCAAAATTTCGACCAGAAAAAAAAAACGACAGTGTTACCCCTTACGTTTTTTTTTTTTGGGTGCGAAAAAAAAGTTTCTCCAATCTTCTTGAAACTCTGGATTCTGATAGAGGGCCATGGGACTGACACCTGAGTGCAAAAATGGAGGCTCTAGACCCTTCCAGAGCTGAGATATCGAAACTCACAATTTCGACCAGAAAAAAAAATGACAGTGTTACCCCTTACGTTTTTTTTTTTTTGGGTGCGAAAAAAAAATGTTCTCCAATCTTCTTGAAACTCTGGATTCTGATAGAGGGCCATGGGACTTACACCTGAGTGCAAAAATGGAGGCTCTAGACCCTTTCAGAGATGAGATATCGAAACTCAAATGTTCGACCAGAAAAAAAAACGACAGTGTTACCCCTTACGTTTTTTTTTTTTGGGTGCGAAAAAAAAGTTTCTCCAATCTTCTTGAAACTCTGGATTCTGATAGAGGGCCATGGGACTTACACTCGAGTGTGCAAAAATGGAGGCTCTAGACCCTTCCAGAGCTGAGATATCGAAACTCAAAATTTCTACCAGAAAAAAAAACGACAGTGTTACCCCTTACGTTTTTTTTTTTGGGTGCAAAAAAAAGTTTCTCCAATCTTCTTGAAACTCTGGATTCTGATAGAGGGCCATGGGACTTACACCTGAGTGCAAAAATGGAGGCTCTAGACCCTTCCAGAGCTGAGATATCGAAACTCAAATTTTCGACCAGAAAAAAAAACGACAGTGTTACCCCTTACGTTTTTTTTTTGGGTGCGAAAAAAAAGTTTCTCCAATCTTCTTGAAACTCTGGATTCTGATAGAGGGCCATGGGACTTACACCTGAGTGCAAAAATGGAGGCTCTAGACCCTTCCAGAGCTGAGATATCGAAACTCAAAATTTCTACCAGAAAAAAAAACGACAGTGTTACCCCTTACGTTTTTTTTTTGGGTGCAAAAAAAAAGTTTCTCCAATCTTCTTGAAACTCTGGATTCTGATAGAGGGCCATGGGACTTACACCTGAGTGCAAAAATGGAGGCTCTAGACCCTTCCAGAGCTGAGATATCGAAACTCAAAATTTCTACCAGAAAAAAAAACGACAGTGTTACCCCTTACGTTTTTTTTGGGGGGTGCGAAAAAAAAGTTTCTCCAATCTTCTTGAAACTCTGGATTCTGATAAAGGGCCATGGGACTTACACCTGAGTGCAAAAATGGAGGCTCTAGACCCTTCCAGAGCTGAGATATCGAAACTCAAAATTTCGACCAGAAAAAAAACGACAGTGTTACCCCTTACGTTTTTTTTTGGGGTGCAAAAAAAAAGTTTCTCCAATCTTCTTGAAACTCTGGATTCTGATAGAGGGCCATGGGACTTACACCTGAGTGCAAAAATGGAGGCTCTAGACCCTTCCAGAGCTGAGATATCGAAACTCAAAATTTCGACCAGAAAAAAAAACAACAGTGTTACCCCTTACGTTTTTTTTTTTGGGGTGCAAAAAAAAAGTTTCTCCAATCTTCTTGAAACTCTGGATTCTGATAGAGGGCCATGGGACTTACACCTGAGTGCAAAAATGGAGGCTTTAGACCCTTCCAGAGCTGAGATATCGAAACTCAAAATTTCGACCAGAAAAAAAAACGACAGTGTTACCCCTTACGTTTTTTTTTGGGGTGCAAAAAAAAGTTTCTCCAATCTTCTTGAAACTCTGGATTCTGATAGAGGGCCATGTGACTTACACCTGAGTGCAAAAATGGAGGCTCTAGACCCTTCCAGAGCTGAGATGTCGAAACTCAAAATTTCGACCAGAAAAAAAAACGACAGTGTTACCCCTTACGTTTTTTTTTTTTGGGTGCGAAAAAAAAATGTTCTCCAATCTTCTTGAAACTCTGGATTCTGATAGAGGGCCATGGGACTTACACCTGAGTGCAAAAATGGAGGCTCTAGACCCTTCCAGAGATGAGATATCGAAACTCAAATTTTCGACCAGAAAAAAAAACGACAGTGTTACCCCTTACGTTTTTTTTTTGGGTGCGAAAAAAAAGTTTCTCCAATCTTCTTGAAACTCTGGATTCTGATAGAGGGCCATGGGACTTACACTCGAGTGTGCAAAAATGGAGGCTCTAGACCCTTCCAGAGCTGAGATATCGAAACTCAAAATTTCTACCAGAAAAAAAAACGACAGTGTTACCCCTTACGTTTTTTTTTTGGGTGCAAAAAAAAAGTTTCTCCAATCTTCTTGAAACTCTGGATTCTGATAGAGGGCCATGGGACTTACACCTGAGTGCAAAAATGGAGGCTCTAGACCCTTCCAGAGCTGAGATATCGAAACTCAAAATTTCTACCAGAAAAAAAAACGACAGTGTTACCCCTTACGTTTTTTTTGGGGGGTGCGAAAAAAAAGTTTCTCCAATCTTCTTGAAACTCTGAATTCTGATAAAGGGCCATGGGACTTACACCTGAGTGCAAAAATGGAGGCTCTAGACCCTTCCAGAGCTGAGATATCGAAACTCAAAATTTCGACCAGAAAAAAAAACAACAGTGTTACCCCTTACGTTTTTTTTTGGGGTGCAAAAAAAAAGTTTCTCCAATCTTCTTGAAACTCTGGATTCTGATAGAGGGCCATGGGACTTACACCTGAGTGCAAAAATGGAGGCTCTAGACCCTTCCAGAGCTGAGATGTCGAAACTCAAAATTTCGACCAGAAAAAAAAACGACAGTGTTACCCCTTACGTTTTTTTTTTGGGGTGCGAAAAAAAATGTTCTCCAATCTTCTTGAAACTCTGGATTCTGATAGAGGGCCATGGGACTTACACCTGAGTGCAAAAATGGAGGCTCTAGACCCTTCCAGAGCTGAGATATCGAAACTCAAATTTTCGACCAGAAAAAAAAACGACAGTGTTACCCCTTACGTTATTTTTTTGGGTGCAAAAAAAAAGTTTCTCCAATCTTCTTGAAACTCTGGATTCTGATAGAGGGCCATGGGACTTACACCTGAGTGCAAAAATGGAGGCTCTAGACCCTTCCAGAGCTGAGATATTGAAACTCAAAATTTCGACCAGAAAAAAAAACGACAGTGTTACCCCTTACGTTTTTTTTTTGGGGGGTGCGAAAAAAAAGTTTCTCCAATCTTCATGAAACTCTGGATTCTGATAAAGGGCCATGGGACTTACACCTGAGTGCAAAAATGGAGGCTCTAGACCCTTCCAGAGCTGAGATGTCGAAACTCAAAATTTTGACCAGAAAAAAAAACGACAGTGTTACCCCTTACGTTTTTTTTTTGGGTGCGAAAAAAAAATGTTCTCCAATCTTCTTGAAACTCTGGATTTTGATAGAGGGCCATGGGACTTACACCTGAGTGCAAAAATGGAGGCTCTAGACCCTTCCAGAGCTGAGATATCGAAACTCAAAATTTCGACCAGAAAAAAAAACGACAGTGTTACCCCTTACGTTTTTTTTTGGGTGCGAAAAAAAAGTTTCTCCAATCTTCTTGAAACTCTGGATTCTGATAGAGGGCCATGAGACTTACACCTGAGTGCAAAAATGGAGGCTCTAGACCCTTCCAGAGCTGAGATATTGAAACTCAAAATTTCTACCAGAAAAAAAAAACGACAGTGTTACCCCTTACGTTTTTTTTGGGGGGTGCGAAAAAAAAGTTTCTCCAATCTTCTTGAAACTCTGGATTCTGATAGAGGGCCATGGGACTTACACCTGAGTGCAAAAATGGAGGCTCTAGACCCTTCCAGAGCTGAGATATCGAAACTCAAAATTTCTACCAGAAAAAAAAACGACAGTGTTACCCCTTACGTTTTTTTTGGGGGTGCAAAAAAAAAGTTTCTCCAATCTTCTTGAAACTCTGGATTCTGATAGAGGGCCATGGGACTTACACCTGAGTGCAAAAATGGAGGCTCTAGACCCTTCCAGAGCTGAGATATCGAAACTCAAAATTTCTACCAGAAAAAAAACGACAGTGTTACCCCTTACGTTTTTTTTTGGGGGGTGCGAAAAAAAAGTTTCTCCAATCTTCATGAAACTCTGGATTCTGATAAAGGGCCATGGGACTTACACCTGAGTGCAAAAATGGAGGCTCTAGACCCTTCCAGAGCTGAGATATCGAAACTCAAAATTTCGACCAGAAAAAAAAACGACAGTGTTACCCCTTACGTTTTTTTTTGGGGTGCAAAAAAAAAGTTTCTCCAATCTTCTTGAAACTCTGGATTCTGATAGAGGGCCATGGGACTTACACCTGAGTGCAAAAATGGAGGCTCTAGACCCTTCCAGAGCTGAGATATCGAAACTCAAAATTTCGACCAGAAAAAAAAACGACAGTGTTACCCCTTACGTTTTTTTTGGGGGGTGCGAAAAAAAAGTTTCTCCAATCTTCTTGAAACTCTGAATTCTGATAAAGGGCCATGGGACTTACACCTGAGTGCAAAAATGGAGGCTCTAGACCCTTCCAGAGCTGAGATATCGAAACTCAAAATTTCGACCAGAAAAAAAAACAACAGTGTTACCCCTTACGTTTTTTTTTGGGGTGCAAAAAAAAAGTTTCTCCAATCTTCTTGAAACTCTGGATTCTGATAGAGGGCCATGGGACTTACACCTGAGTGCAAAAATGGAGGCTCTAGACCCTTCCAGAGCTGAGATGTCGAAACTCAAAATTTCGACCAGAAAAAAAAACGACAGTGTTACCCCTTACGTTTTTTTTTTGGGGTGCGAAAAAAAATGTTCTCCAATCTTCTTGAAACTCTGGATTCTGATAGAGGGCCATGGGACTTACACCTGAGTGCAAAAATGGAGGCTCTAGACCCTTCCAGAGCTGAGATATCGAAACTCAAATTTTCGACCAGAAAAAAAAACGACAGTGTTACCCCTTACGTTATTTTTTTGGGTGCAAAAAAAAAGTTTCTCCAATCTTCTTGAAACTCTGGATTCTGATAGAGGGCCATGGGACTTACACCTGAGTGCAAAAATGGAGGCTCTAGACCCTTCCAGAGCTGAGATATTGAAACTCAAAATTTCGACCAGAAAAAAAAACGACAGTGTTACCCCTTACGTTTTTTTTTTGGGGGGTGCGAAAAAAAAGTTTCTCCAATCTTCATGAAACTCTGGATTCTGATAAAGGGCCATGGGACTTACACCTGAGTGCAAAAATGGAGGCTCTAGACCCTTCCAGAGCTGAGATGTCGAAACTCAAAATTTTGACCAGAAAAAAAAACGACAGTGTTACCCCTTACGTTTTTTTTTTGGGTGCGAAAAAAAAATGTTCTCCAATCTTCTTGAAACTCTGGATTTTGATAGAGGGCCATGGGACTTACACCTGAGTGCAAAAATGGAGGCTCTAGACCCTTCCAGAGCTGAGATATCGAAACTCAAAATTTCGACCAGAAAAAAAAACGACAGTGTTACCCCTTACGTTTTTTTTTGGGTGCGAAAAAAAAGTTTCTCCAATCTTCTTGAAACTCTGGATTCTGATAGAGGGCCATGAGACTTACACCTGAGTGCAAAAATGGAGGCTCTAGACCCTTCCAGAGCTGAGATATTGAAACTCAAAATTTCTACCAGAAAAAAAAAACGACAGTGTTACCCCTTACGTTTTTTTTGGGGGGTGCGAAAAAAAAGTTTCTCCAATCTTCTTGAAACTCTGGATTCTGATAGAGGGCCATGGGACTTACACCTGAGTGCAAAAATGGAGGCTCTAGACCCTTCCAGAGCTGAGATATCGAAACTCAAAATTTCTACCAGAAAAAAAAACGACAGTGTTACCCCTTACGTTTTTTTTGGGGGTGCAAAAAAAAAGTTTCTCCAATCTTCTTGAAACTCTGGATTCTGATAGAGGGCCATGGGACTTACACCTGAGTGCAAAAATGGAGGCTCTAGACCCTTCCAGAGCTGAGATATCGAAACTCAAAATTTCTACCAGAAAAAAAACGACAGTGTTACCCCTTACGTTTTTTTTTGGGGGGTGCGAAAAAAAAGTTTCTCCAATCTTCATGAAACTCTGGATTCTGATAAAGGGCCATGGGACTTACACCTGAGTGCAAAAATGGAGGCTCTAGACCCTTCCAGAGCTGAGATATCGAAACTCAAAATTTCGACCAGAAAAAAAAACGACAGTGTTACCCCTTACGTTTTTTTTTGGGGTGCAAAAAAAAAGTTTCTCCAATCTTCTTGAAACTCTGGATTCTGATAGAGGGCCATGGGACTTACACCTGAGTGCAAAAATGGAGGCTCTAGACCCTTCCAGAGCTGAGATATCGAAACTCAAAATTTCGACCAGAAAAAAAAACGACAGTGTTACCCCTTACGTTTTTTTTTTGGGTGTGGAAAAAAAATGTTCTCCAATCTTCTTGAAACTCTGGATTCTGATAGAGGGCCATGGGACTTACACCTGAGTGCAAAAATGGAGGCTCTAGACCCTTCCAGAGCTGAGATATCGAAACTCAAATTTTCGACCAGAAAAAAAAAACGACAGTGTTACCCCTTACGTTTTTTTTTTGGGTGCGAAAAAAAAGTTTCTCCAATCTTCTTGAAACTCTGGATTCTGATAGAGGGCCATGGGACTTACACCTGAGTGCAAAAATGGAGGCTCTAGACCCTTCCAGAGCTGAGATATCGAAACTCAAAATTTCTACCAGAAAAAAAAAACGACAGTGTTACCCCTTACGTTTTTTTTGGGGGGTGCGAAAAAAAAGTTTCTCCAATCTTCTTGAAACTCTGGATTCTGATAAAGGGCCATGGGACTTACACCTGAGTGCAAAAATGGAGGCTCTAGACCCTTCCAGAGCTGAGATATCGAAACTCAAAATTTCGACCAGAAAAAAAAACGACAGTGTTACCCCTTATGTTTTTTTTTGGGGTGCAAAAAAAAAGTTTCTCCAATCTTCTTGAAACTCTGGATTCTGATAGAGGGCCATGGGACTTACACTCGAGTGCAAAAATGGAGGCTCTAGACCCTTCCAGAGCTGAGATATCGAAACTCAAATTTTCGACCAGAAAAAAAAACGACAGTGTTACCCCTTACGTTTTTTTTGGGGGGTGCGAAAAAAAAGTTTCTCCAATCTTCTTGAAACTCTGGATTCTGATAGAGGGCCATGGGACTTACACCTGAGTGCAAAAATGGAGGCTCTAGACCCTTCCAGAGCTGAGATATCGAAACTCAAAATTTCGACCAGAAAAAAAAAACGACAGTGTTACCCCTTACGTTTTTTTTTTTTGGGTGCGAAAAAAAAGTTTCTCCAATCTTCTTGAAACTCTGGATTCTGATAGAGGGCCATGGGACTGACACCTGAGTGCAAAAATGGAGGCTCTAGACCCTTCCAGAGCTGAGATATCGAAACTCACAATTTCGACCAGAAAAAAAAATGACAGTGTTACCCCTTACGTTTTTTTTTTTTTGGGTGCGAAAAAAAAATGTTCTCCAATCTTCTTGAAACTCTGGATTCTGATAGAGGGCCATGGGACTTACACCTGAGTGCAAAAATGGAGGCTCTAGACCCTTCCAGAGATGAGATATCGAAACTCAAATGTTCGACCAGAAAAAAAAACGACAGTGTTACCCCTTACGTTTTTTTTTTTTGGGTGCGAAAAAAAAGTTTCTCCAATCTTCTTGAAACTCTGGATTCTGATAGAGGGCCATGGGACTTACACTCGAGTGTGCAAAAATGGAGGCTCTAGACCCTTCCAGAGCTGAGATATCGAAACTCAAAATTTCTACCAGAAAAAAAAACGACAGTGTTACCCCTTACGTTTTTTTTTTTGGGTGCAAAAAAAAGTTTCTCCAATCTTCTTGAAACTCTGGATTCTGATAGAGGGCCATGGGACTTACACCTGAGTGCAAAAATGGAGGCTCTAGACCCTTCCAGAGCTGAGATATCGAAACTCAAATTTTCGACCAGAAAAAAAAACGACAGTGTTACCCCTTACGTTTTTTTTTTGGGTGCGAAAAAAAAGTTTCTCCAATCTTCTTGAAACTCTGGATTCTGATAGAGGGCCATGGGACTTACACCTGAGTGCAAAAATGGAGGCTCTAGACCCTTCCAGAGCTGAGATATCGAAACTCAAAATTTCTACCAGAAAAAAAAACGACAGTGTTACCCCTTACGTTTTTTTTTTGGGTGCAAAAAAAAAGTTTCTCCAATCTTCTTGAAACTCTGGATTCTGATAGAGGGCCATGGGACTTACACCTGAGTGCAAAAATGGAGGCTCTAGACCCTTCCAGAGCTGAGATATCGAAACTCAAAATTTCTACCAGAAAAAAAAACGACAGTGTTACCCCTTACGTTTTTTTTGGGGGGTGCGAAAAAAAAGTTTCTCCAATCTTCTTGAAACTCTGGATTCTGATAAAGGGCCATGGGACTTACACCTGAGTGCAAAAATGGAGGCTCTAGACCCTTCCAGAGCTGAGATATCGAAACTCAAAATTTCGACCAGAAAAAAAACGACAGTGTTACCCCTTACGTTTTTTTTTGGGGTGCAAAAAAAAAGTTTCTCCAATCTTCTTGAAACTCTGGATTCTGATAGAGGGCCATGGGACTTACACCTGAGTGCAAAAATGGAGGCTCTAGACCCTTCCAGAGCTGAGATGTCGAAACTCAAAATTTCGACCAGAAAAAAAAACGACAGTGTTACCCCTTACGTTTTTTTTTTGGGGTGCGAAAAAAATGTTCTCCAATCTTCTTGAAACTCTGGATTCTGATAGAGGGCCATGGGACTTACACCTGAGTGCAAAAATGGAGGCTCTAGACCCTTCCAGAGCTGAGATATCGAAACTCAAATTTTCGACCAGAAAAAAAACGACAGTGTTACCCCTTACGTTTTTTTTTTGGGTGCAAAAAAAAAGTTTCTCCAATCTTCTTGAAACTCTGGATTCTGATAGAGGGCCATGGGACTTACACCTGAGTGCAAAAATGGAGGCTCTAGACCCTTCCAGAGCTGAGATATTGAAACTCAAAATTTCGACCAGAAAAAAAAACGACAGTGTTACCCCTTACGTTTTTTTTGGGGGGGTGCGAAAAAAAAGTTTCTCCAATCTTCATGAAACTCTGGATTCTGATAAAGGGCCATGGGACTTACACCTGAGTGCAAAAATGGAGGCTCTAGACCCTTCCAGAGCTGAGATGTCGAAACTCAAAATTTCGACCAGAAAAAAAAACGACAGTGTTACCCCTTACGTTTTTTTTTTGGGTGCGAAAAAAAAATGTTCTCCAATCTTCTTGAAACTCTGGATTTTGATAGAGGGCCATGGGACTTACACCTGAGTGCAAAAATGGAGGCTCTAGACCCTTCCAGAGCTGAGATATCGAAACTCAAAATTTCGACCAGAAAAAAAAACGACAGTGTTACCCCTTACGTTTTTTTTTTGGGTGCGAAAAAAAAGTTTCTCCAATCTTCTTGAAACTCTGGATTCTGATAGAGGGCCATGGGACTTACACCTGAGTGCAAAAATGGAGGCTCTAGACCCTTCCAGAGCTGAGATATTGAAACTCGAAATTTCTACCAGAAAAAAAAACGACAGTGTTACCCCTTACGTTTTTTTTTTGGGGTGCGAAAAAAAAGTTTCTCCAATCTTCTTGAAACTCTGGATTCTGATAGAGGGCCATGGGACTTACACCTGAGTGCAAAAATGGAGGCTCTAGACCCTTCCAGAGCTGAGATATCGAAACTCAAAATTTCTACCAGAAAAAAAAACGACAGTGTTACCCCTTACGTTTTTTTTTTGGGGTGCAAAAAAAAAGTTTCTCCAATCTTCTTGAAACTTTGGATTCTGATAGAGGGCCATGGGACTTACACCTGAGTGCAAAAATGGAGGCTCTAGACCCTTCCAGAGCTGAGATATCGAAACTCAAAATTTCTACCAGAAAAAAAACGACAGTGTTACCCCTTACGTTTTTTTTTGGGGGGTGCGAAAAAAAAGTTTCTCCAATCTTCATGAAACTCTGGATTCTGATAAAGGGCCATGGGACTTACACCTGAGTGCAAAAATGGAGGCTCTAGACCCTTCCAGAGCTGAGATATCGAAACTCAAAATTTCGACCAGAAAAAAAAACGACAGTGTTACCCCTTACGTTTTTTTTTGGGGTGCAAAAAAAAAGTTTCTCCAATCTTCTTGAAACTCTGGATTCTGATAGAGGGCCATGGGACTTACACCTGAGTGCAAAAATGGAGGCTCTAGACCCTTCCAGAGCTGAGATATCGAAACTCAAAATTTCGACCAGAAAAAAAAACGACAGTGTTACCCCTTACGTTTTTTTTGGGGGGTGCGAAAAAAAATGTTCTCCAATCTTCATGAAACTCTGGATTCTGATAGAGGGCCATGGGACTTACACCTGAGTGCAAAAATGGAGGCTCTAGACCCTTCCAGAGCTGAGATATCGAAACTCAAAATTTCGACCAGAAAAAAAAACGACAGTGTTACCCCTTACGTTTTTTTTTGGGGTGCAAAAAAAAAGTTTCTCCAATCTTCTTGAAACTCTGGATTCTGATAGAGGGCCATGGGACTTACACCTGAGTGCAAAAATGGAGGCTCTAGACCCTTCCAGAGCTGAGATGTCGAAACTCAAAATTTCGACCAGAAAAAAAAAACGACAGTGTTACCCCTTACGTTTTTTTTTTTTGGGTGCGAAAAAAAAATGTTCTCCAATCTTCTTGAAACTCTGGATTCTGATAGAGGGCCATGGGACTTACACCTGAGTGCAAAAATGGAGGCTCTAGACCCTTCCAGAGATGAGATATCGAAACTCAAATTTTCGACCAGAAAAAAAAACGACAGTGTTACCCCTTACGTTTTTTTTTTGGGTGCGAAAAAAATTTTTTTCCAATCTTCTTGAAACTCTGGATTCTGATAGAGGGCCATGGGACTTACACTCGAGTGCAAAAATGGAGGCTCTAGACCCTTCCAGAGCTGAGATATCGAAACTCAAAATTTCTACCAGAAAAAAAAACGACAGTGTTACCCCTTACGTTTTTTTTTTTGGGTGCAAAAAAAAGTTTCTCCAATCTTCTTGAAACTCTGGATTCTGATAGAGGGCCATGGGACTTACACCTGAGTGCAAAAATGGAGGCTCTAGACCCTTCCAGAGCTGAGATATCGAAACTCAAAATTTCGACCAGAAAAAAAAACGACATTGTTACCCCTTACGTTTTTTTGGGGGTGTGCGAAAAAAAAGTTTCTCCAATCTTCATGAAACTCTGTATTCTGATGAAGGGCCATGGGACTTACACCTGAGTGCAAAAATGGAGGCTCTAGACCCTTCCAGCGCTGAGATATCGAAACTCAAAATTTCGACCAGAAAAAAAAACGACAGTGTTACCCCTTACGTTTTTTTTTGGGGTGCAAAAAAAAAGTTTCTCCAATCTTCTTGAAACTCTGGATTCTGATAGAGGGCCATGGGACTTACACCTGAGTGCAAAAATGGAGGCTCTAGACCCTTCCAGAGCTGAGATGTCGAAACTCAAAATTTCGACCAGAAAAAAAAACGACAGTGTTACCCCTTACGTTTTTTTTTTGGGTGCGAAAAAAAATGTTCTCCAATCTTCTTGAAACTCTGGATTCTGATAGAGGGCCATGGGACTTACACCTGAGTGCAAAAATGGAGGCTCTAGACCCTTCCAGAGCTGAGATATCGAAACTCAAATTTTCGACCAGAAAAAAAAAACGACAGTGTTACCCCTTACGTTTTTTTTTTTGGGTGCGAAAAAAAAGTTTCTCCAATCTTCTTGAAACTCTGGATTCTGATAGAGGGCCATGGGACTTACACCTGAGTGCAAAAATGGAGGCTCTAGACCCTTCCAGAGCTGAGATATCGAAACTCAAAATTTCTACCAGAAAAAAAAACGACGGTGTCACCCCTTACGTTTTTTTTGGGGGGTGCGAAAAAAAAGTTTCTCCAATCTTCTTGAAACTCTGGATTCTGATAGAGGGCCATGGGACTTACACCTGAGTGCAAAAATGGAGGCTCTAGACCCTTCCAGAGCTGAGATATCGAAACTCAAAATTTCGACCAGAAAAAAAAACGACAGTGTTACCCCTTACGTTTTTTTTTTGGGTGCGAAAAAAAAGTTTCTCCAATCTTCTTGAAACTCTAGATTCTGATAGAGGACCATGGGACTTAGACCTGAGTGCAAAAATGGAGGCTCTAGACCCTTCCAGAGCTGAGATATCGAAACTCAAAACTTCGACCAGAAAAAATAACGACAGTGTTACCCCTTACGTTTTTTTTGGGGGTGCGAAAAAAAAGTTTCTCCAATCTTCTCAAAACTCTGGATTCTGATAGAGGGCCATGAGACTTACACCTGAGTGCAAAAATGGAGGCTCTAGACCCTTCCAGAGCTGAGATATCGAAACTAAAAATTTCGAGCAGAAAAAAAAACGACAGTGTTACCCCTTACGTTTTTTTTTTTGGGTGCGAAAAAAAAGTTTCTCCAATCTTCTTGAAACTCTGGATTCTGATAGAGGGCCATGGGACTTACACCTGAGTGCAAAAATGTAGGCTCTAGACCCTTCCAGAGCTGAGATGTCGAAACTCAAAACTTCGACCAGAAAAAATAACGACAGTGTTACCCCTTACGTTTTTTTTGGGGGTGCGAAAAAAAAGTTTCTCCAATCTTCTCAAAACTCTGGATTCTGATAGAGGGCCATGAGACTTACACCTGAGTGCAAAAATGGAGGCTCTAGACCCTTCCAGAGCTGAGATATCGAAACTCAAAATTTCGACCAGAAAAAAAAACGACATTGTTACCCCTTACGTTTTTTTGGGGGTGTGCGAAAAAAAAGTTTCTCCAATCTTCATGAAACTCTGTATTCTGATGAAGGGCCATGGGACTTACACCTGAGTGCAAAAATGGAGGCTCTAGACCCTTCCAGCGCTGAGATATCGAAACTCAAAATTTCGACCAGAAAAAAAAACGACAGTGTTACCCCTTACGTTTTTTTTTGGGGTGCAAAAAAAAAGTTTCTCCAATCTTCTTGAAACTCTGGATTCTGATAGAGGGCCATGGGACTTACACCTGAGTGCAAAAATGGAGGCTCTAGACCCTTCCAGAGCTGAGATGTCGAAACTCAAAATTTCGACCAGAAAAAAAAACGACAGTGTTACCCCTTACGTTTTTTTTTTGGGTGCGAAAAAAAATGTTCTCCAATCTTCTTGAAACTCTGGATTCTGATAGAAGGCCATGGGACTTACACCTGAGTGCAAAAATGGAGGCTCTAGACCCTTCCAGAGCTGAGATATCGAAACTCAAATTTTCGACCAGAAAAAAAAACGACAGTGTTACCCCTTACGTTTTTTTTTTTGGGTGCGAAAAAAAAGTTTCTCCAATCTTCTTGAAACTCTGGATTCTGATAGAGGGCCATGGGACTTACACCTGAGTGCAAAAATGGAGGCTCTAGACCCTTCCAGAGCTGAGATATCGAAACTCAAAATTTCTACCAGAAAAAAAAACGACGGTGTCACCCCTTACGTTTTTTTTGGGGGGTGCGAAAAAAAAGTTTCTCCAATCTTCTTGAAACTCTGGATTCTGATAGAGGGCCATGGGACTTACACCTGAGTGCAAAAATGGAGGCTCTAGACCCTTCCAGAGCTGAGATATCGAAACTCAAAATTTCGACCAGAAAAAAAAACGACAGTGTTACCCCTTACGTTTTTTTTTTGGGTGCGAAAAAAAAGTTTCTCCAATCTTCTTGAAACTCTAGATTCTGATAGAGGACCATGGGACTTAGACCTGAGTGCAAAAATGGAGGCTCTAGACCCTTCCAGAGCTGAGATATCGAAACTCAAAATTTCGACCAGAAAAAAAAACGACAGTGTTACCCCTTACGTTTTTTTTGGGGGTGCGAAAAAAAAGTTTCTCCAATCTTCTCAAAACTCTGGATTCTGATAGAGGGCCATGAGACTTACACCTGAGTGCAAAAATGGAGGCTCTAGACCCTTCCAGAGCTGAGATATCGAAACTCAAAATTTCGAGCAGAAAAAAAAACGACAGTGTTACCCCTTACGTTTTTTTTTTTGGGTGCGAAAAAAAAGTTTCTCCAATCTTCTTGAAACTCTGGATTCTGATAGAGGGCCATGGGACTTACACCTGAGTGCAAAAATGGAGGCTCTAGACCCTTCCAGAGCTGAGATATCGAAACTAAAAATTTCGAGCAGAAAAAAAAACGACAGTGTTACCCCTTACGTTTTTTTTTTTGGGTGCGAAAAAAAAGTTTCTCCAATCTTCTTGAAACTCTGGATTCTGATAGAGGGCCATGGGACTTACACCTGAGTGCAAAAATGTAGGCTCTAGACCCTTCCAGAGCTGAGATGTCGAAACTCAAAACTTCGACCAGAAAAAATAACGACAGTGTTACCCCTTACGTTTTTTTTGGGGGTGCGAAAAAAAAGTTTCTCCAATCTTCTCAAAACTCTGGATTCTGATAGAGGGCCATGAGACTTACACCTGAGTGCAAAAATGGAGGCTCTAGACACTTCCAGAGCTGAGATATCGAAACTCAAAATTTCGAGCAGAAAAAAAAACGACAGTGTTACCCCTTACGTTTTTTTTTTTGGGTGCGAAAAAAAAGTTTCTCCAATCTTCTTGAAACTCTGGATTCTGATAGAGGGCCATGGGACTTACACCTAAGTGCAAAAATGGAGGCTCTAGACCCTTCCAGAGCTGAGATGTCGAAACTCAAAACTTCGACCAGAAAAAATAACGACAGTGTTACCCCTTACGTTTTTTTTGGGGGTGCGAAAAAAAAGTTTCTCCAATCTTCTCAAAACTCTGGATTCTGATAGAGGGCCATGAGACTTACACCTGAGTGCAACAATGGAGGCTCTAGACCCTTCCAGAGCTGAGATATTTGCTCTTTTCCAAACCATATACTTCCCTATTGGTTAGTATGGGAAAAAGAGAAAGAGTATGTATGAATCCAAAAGAGTAGGCGAGAATTACCTGGGTGACGTACTAATTTGTTATTTGTAAATCTATAAAGTAACTAAACATGATACATATTTAATTTGTCCCTTATTAGTGTTGATAATTTTAGGAACATTTAAGATGGATAAAAAGTGAGTTAACACATCAACCTCAGCCTGTAAATGCAGTGTTGAGCTCATAAATCACAGAAGTAATGTGAATCTGTCTGTATGTTAGAGGGACAGAAGAACACACGTGTTTATCCGGTGAAGAGAGGTTCATGATGCTGAATGCTGTCATCAAAGGCTTTGAGTGTGTATACTACAGAAATGGATAACAAAATCTATTAAATCTTAAGTTGTAGTTCACTTGAATTATTGTAATATCAAACAGAGAAATTACAACACTTTTCTGAGTCTTGATTTCTGTGCATTTGCTGCAGAGCTTTTGTGGTGGAGCAGGACCTGCAAGGAAAGATGATGCAGCATTTGTTTGGGGGGGGAAAAAAGTTTTTAGGGATTTTACTCAAATATAAAGTAAGGTTATTTTTAAGACATAAATCAAAGGACATTGTGATGTTAAAATGACTGTTTTTGTGTAATGTTTGTGCATTTTTGCAGGATCTGAAATGTCTGCAGACTCGTGTGAGCACTGAGGATGAGGAGCCCAGAGCTGAATCCTGGAAGTGGTGCCATGGATGAATCCCTCCATCTCTCCATCTGCCCTTACAAGACTCTCCATCTCTCCACCTGCCCTTATTGCCTCAGTTTGTGAAGCGCAGTGCAGCAACAAGCTCCGGCACGAAGGCACAGTCACTTGTGGTGAATTCAGTAGAATAAAGCTGCAGAATGGGAACCGCTGAGTTGAGATGGCAGTAGGGTTTTGGGTTCAGCGCCTGTAAATACATGCTTGTAGGTTGAATAAAGCTTTGTTTCATGTGTTGTTGAACGTGTATATGCATTTGTTTATTGTGCTGGTTACTTTATTTGTTCTTTTACTCATTTATTCATGTTTCTTATTGTTGTCCATATATAAAATATACTGTAATTATTGAATTAATGTATGCATTAATTCATCGATTGACTGACAATTGAGATGTTTCACTGCATTTAGAAAGATAAATGTATTTATGCATAACTTATGTCATATGACAAAACAAATTACATTTTGCTTGTTATATTGAATTATATTTTTTGTATATAAAAAGTTATATAATTAAGTATTGGTCAGCATTTAATATTATTATTTTGTTAGTATATGTTATTTTTAGTATAAAATCAACAGTTTTCTCCAAAAGAGATCTCTGCCCGTCTCCTTTGTGCAGACATTGCAAACGCAGAGGAAAACTGTTCTATGTTGTGCTGTCGAGTTACTGATGTTATGAAGTGTTAGTGCACCTGTCGCTCATATAATTTAAACTTATAAACTTATTACATACAAGATCATGGAAAGATACCATTACAGTCATAATGACAAAACAGAAAGCATAAAGATCATTGGTGTGTGTACACCATAATATGACATCATAATATAATATTTATACACAGGAAAAAGGGACAATAACAAGGCTATATATCTTTAAATAGTTCTTCAAAATACATAAAAAATGTTGTTGTTGTTATAAATCTGAGGGATGAAACGAGGTAAATTCATCAAGAAAAGGAGTAAAACTTAAAGGAGAAACTTTTTGGGTACAAAATAAAGAAATTAACAACATATATTCAAGAGGTGACTATTTGGGGGTTTCTTAATAAAAAAAATCGTTATAAGAATAACACTGTTGGTCACATTAGTAGGGTTTAAAATAAAACAACTCAAATCAACCTTAAATGTATTCACAAAGTAAATGGGCAGCTGTTTCTTCAACAATACCACAACAAAATTAGCAAGTTTCATCAATATGTCGAGATTTTATAGATAGATGAATTAAACGTATCGTTCATATGTTTAAAGGTGTTGCGCTTGTGATAACGCGTCGGAGGTCACATGATAACATCAACATGGCAGATGTCCGGTTCACATTCATACTCAACGAGATTTGGTTATAAAGTACCTACTCTTTTAGCGCTCGTTGAGTAAGTACTTGTTGAAATTATGTACCTACTCATTGAGCATGCGGTTTGGAACGCAGCCATCGAGATCCCACGTAGCCCGCCTGCAATCTATTGAATGGGGATTTGGATAGTGCAATTTTGGACATTTTAATTAAAGTTCCTGTCATGATAAAACTATTTTACTACACTCAGGGGGGTCCCCTGAGTCTGTGGCACCAAGCCCCATCCCATAATTCCACCGTCCACGAACCCACTATTTTTATAATGGCATAAATGCTATGTGGGATCTCAATATCTCAGCTCTGGACGGGTCTAGAGCCTCCGTTTTTGTACTCAGGCCTAAGTCCCATGACCCTCTATCAGATTCCAGAGTTTAAAGACGATCAGAGAAACTCAAAATTTCGACCCAAAACAAAAAACGACAGTGTTACCCCTGTCGTTTTTTTTTTCGGTGCGAAAAATTAAGTTTCCCCAATCTTCTCAAAACTCTGGATTCTGATAGAGGGCCATGAGACTTAGACCTGAGTGCAAAAATGGAGGCTCTAGACCCTTCCAGAGCTGAGATATCGAAACTCAAAATTTCGACCAGAAAAAAAAAACGACAGTGTTACCCCTTGCGTTTTTTTTTTGGGGTGCGAAAAAAAAGTTTCTCCAATCTTCTTGAAACTCTGGATTCTGATAGAGGGCCATGGGACTTACACCTGAGCGCAAAAATGGAGGCTCTAGACCCTTCCAGAGCTGAGATATCGAAACTCAAAATTTCGACCAGAAAAAAAACTACAGTGTTACCCCTTACGTTTTTTTTTTTGGACGAAAAATTAAGTATCCCCAATCTTCTTGAAACTCTGGATTCTGATACAGGACCATGGGACTTACACCTGAGTGCAAAAATGGAGGCTCTAGACCCTTCCAGAGCTGAGATATCGAAACTCAAAATTTCAACCAGAAAAAAAAAACGACAGTGTTACCCCTTACGTTTTTTTTTTTGGGGGTGCGAAAAAAAAGTTTATCCAATCTTCTTGAAACTCTGGATTCTGATAGAGGGCCATGGGACTTACACCTGAGTGCAAAAATGGAGGCTCTAGACCCTTCCAGAGCTGAGATATCGAAACTAAAAATATCGACCAGAAAAAAAAAAAACGACAGTGTTACCCCTTACGTTTTTTTTTTTTGGGGTGAAAATTAAGTTTCCCCAATCTTCTCAAAACTCTGGATTCTGATAGAAGGCCATGAGACTTAGACCTGAGTGCAAAAATGGAGGCTCTAGACCCTTCCAGAGCTGAGATATTGAAATTCAAAATTTCGACCAAAAAAAAAAAACGACAGTGTTACCCCTTACGTTTTTTTTTTTGGGGCGAAAAATTACGTTTCCCCAATCTCCTCAAAACTCTGGATTCTGATAGAGGGCCATGAGACGTAGACGTGAGTGCAACAATGGAGGCTCTAGACCCTTCCAGAGCTGAGATATCGAAACTCAAAATTTTGACCAGAAAAAAAAACGACAGTGTTACCCCTTACGGTTTTTTTTTGGGTGCGAAAAAAAGTTTCTCCAATCTTCTTGAAACTCTGGATTCTAATAGAGGGCCATGAGACTTAGACCTGAGCGCAAAAATGGAGGCTCTAGACCCTTCCAGAGCTGAGATATCAAAACTCAAAATTTCTACCAGAAAAAAAAACGACAGTGTTACCCCTTATGTTTTTTTTTTTTTTGGACGAAAAATTAAGTATCCCCAATCTTCTTGAAACTCTGGATTCTGATACAGGGCCATGGGACTTACACCTGAGTGCAAAAATGGAGGCTCTAGACCCTTCCAGAGCTGAGATATCGAAACTCAAAATTTCGACCAGAAAAAAAAACGACAGTGTTACCCCTTACGTTTTTTTTTTGGGTGCGAAAAAAAAGTTTCTCCAATCTTCTTGAAACTCTGGATTCTGATAGAGGACCATGGGACTTACACCTGAGTGCAAAAATGGAGGCTCTAGACCCTTCCAGAGCTGAGATATCGAAACTAAAAATATCGACCAGAAAAAAAAAACGACAGTGTTACCCCTTACGTTTTTTTTTTTTGGGGTGAAAAATTAAGTTTCCCCAATCTTCTCAAAACTCTGGATTCTGATAGAGGGCCATGAGACTTAGACCTGAGTGCAAAAATGGAGGCTCTAGACCCTTCCAGAGCTGAGATATCGAAACTCAAAATATCGACCAGAAAAAAAAAACCGACAGTATTACCCCTTACGTTTTGTTTGGGGGGCGAAAAATGAAGTATCCCCAATCTTCTTGAAACTCTGGATTCTGATAGAGGGCCATGAGACTTAGACCTGAGTGCAACAATGGAGGCTCTAGACCCTTCCAGAGCTGAGATTTTGAAACTCAAAATTTCGACCAAAAAAAAAAACGACAGTGTTACCCCTTACGTTTTTTTTTTTGGGGCGAAAAATTACGTTTCCCCAATCTCCTCAAAACTCTGGATTCTGATAGAGGGCCATGAGACGTAGACGTGAGTGCAACAATGGAGGCTCTACACCCTTCCAGAGCTGAGATATCGAAACTCAAAATTTTGACCAGAAAAAAAAACGACAGTGTTACCCCTTACGTTTTTTTTTGGGTGCGAAAAAAAGTTTCTCCAATCTTCTTGAAACTCTGGATTCTGATAGAGGGCCATGGGACTTACACCTGAGTGCAAAAATGGAGGCTCTAGACCCTTCCAGTGCTGAGATATCGAAACTCAAAATTTCGACCAGAAAAAAAAACGACAGTGTTACCCCCTACGTTTTTTTTTTTGGGTGAAAAATGAAGTATCCCCAATGTTCTCAAAACTCTGGATTCTGATAGAGGGCCATGAGACTTATACCTGAGTGCAACAATGGAGGCTCTAGACCCTTCCAGAGCTGAGATATTGAAACTCAAAATTTCGACCAGAAAAAAAACGACAGTGTTACCCCTTACGTTTTTTTGGGGTGCGAAAAAAAGTTTCTCCAATCTTCTTGAAACTCTGGATTCTGATAGAGGGCCATGAGACTTAGACCTGAGCGCAAAAATGGAGGCTCTAGACCCTTCCAGAGCTGAGATTTCGAAACTCAAAATTTCGACCAGAAAAAAAAACGACAGTGTTACCCCTTACGTTTTTTTTTTTTGGGTGCGAAAAAAAAGTTTCTCCAATCTTCTTGAAACTCTGGATTCTGATAGAGGGCCATGAGACTTAGACCTGAGTGCAAAAATGGAGGCTCTAGACCCTTCCAGAGCTGAGATATCGAAACTCAAAATTTCGACCAGAAAAAAAAACGACAGTGTTACCCCTTACGTTTTTTTTTTGGGGGCGAAAAATTAAGTTTCCCCAATCTTCTCAAAACTCTGGATTCTGATAGAGGGCCATGAGACTTAGACCTGAGCACAAAAATGGAGGCTCTAGACCCTTCCAGAGCTGAGATATCGAAACTCAAAATTTTGACCAGAAAAAAAAAACGACAGTGTTACCCCTTACGTTTTTTTTGGGGGGGCAAAAAATTAAGTATCCCCAATCTTCTTGAAACTCTGGATTCTGATAGAGGGCCATGAGACTTAGACCTGAGTGCAACAATGGAGGCTCTAGACCCTTCCAGAGCTGAGATATTGAAACTCAAAATTTTGACCAGAAAAAAAAACGACAGTGTTACCCCTTACGTTTTTTTTTTTTTGGGTGCGAAAAAAAAGTTTCTCCAATCTTCTTGAAACTCTGGATTCTGATAGAGGGCCATGGGACTTACACCTGAGTGCAAAAATGGAGGCTCTAGACCCTTCCAGAGCTGAGATATCGAAACTCAAAATTTCAACCAGAAAAAAAAAAGACAGTGTTACCCCTTACGTTTTTTTTGGGGGGTGAAAAATTAAGTTTCCCCAATCTTCTCAAAACTCTGGATTCTGATAGAGGGCCATGAGACTTAGACCTGAGCGCAAAAATGGAGGCTCTAGACCCTTCCAGAGCTGAGATATCGAAACTCAAAATATCGACCAGAAAAAAAAAACGACAGTGTTACTTACCCCTTACGTTTTTTTTTTTGGGTGCGAAAAAAAAAGTTTCTCCAATCTTCATGAAACTCTGGATTCTGATAGAGGGCCATGGGACTTACACCTGAGTGCAAAAATGGAGGCTCTAGACCCTTCCAGAGCTGAGATATCGAAACTCAAAATTTCGACCAGAAAAAAAAAACGACAGTGTTACCCCTTACGTTTTTTTTTTTTGGGCGAAAAATTAAGTTTCTCCAATCTTCTTGAAACTCTGTATTCTCATAGAGGGCCATGGGACTTACACCTGAGCGCAAAAATGGAGGCTCTAGACCCTTCCAGAGCTGAGATATCGAAACTCAAAATTTCGACCAGAAAAAAAACTACAGTGTTACCCCTTACGTTTTTTTTTTTGGACGAAAAATTAAGTTTCTCCAATCTTCTTGAAACTCTGGATTCTGATAGAGGGCCATGGGACTTACACCTGAGTGCAAAAATGGAGGCTCTAGACCCTTCCAGAGCTGAGATATCGAAACTCAAAATTTCAACCAGAAAAAAAAAAAACGACAGTGTTACCCCTTACGTTTTTTTTTTTGGGGTGAAAATTAAGTTTCCCCAATCTTCTCAAAACTCTGGATTCTGATAGAAGGCCATGAGACTTAGACCTGAGTGCAAAAATGGAGGCTCTAGACCCTTCCAGAGCTGAGATATTGAAACTCAAAATTTCGACCAAAAAAAAAAAACGACAGTGTTACCCCTTACGTTTTTTTTTTTGGGGCGAAAAATTACGTTTCCCCAATCTCCTCAAAACTCTCGATTCTGATAGAGGGCCATGAGACGTAGACGTGAGTGCAACAATGGAGGCTCTACACCCTTCCAGAGCTGAGATATCGAAACTCAAAATTTTGACCAGAAAAAAAAACGACAGTGTTACCCCTTACGTTTTTTTTTTGGGTGCGAAAAAAAGTTTCTCCAATCTTCTTGAAACTCTGGATTCTAATAGAGGGCCATGATACTTAGACCTGAGCGCAAAAATGGAGGCTCTAGACCCTTCCAGAGCTGAGATATCAAAACTCAAAATTTCTACCAGAAAAAAAAACGACAGTGTTACCCCTTACGTTTTTTTTTTTGGGTGCGAAAAAAAAGTTTCTCCAATCTTCTTGAAACTCTGGATTCTGATAGAGGGCCATGGGACTTACACCTGAGTGCAAAAATGGAGGCTCTAGACCCTTCCAGAGCTGAGATATCGAAACGAAAAATATCGACCAGAAAAAAAAAAAAAAGACAGTGTTACCCCTTATGTTTTTTTTTTTTGGACGAAAAATTAAGTATCCCCAATCTTCTTGAAACTCTGGATTCTGATACAGGGCCATGGGACTTACACCTGAGTGCAAAAATGGAGGCTCTAGACCCTTCCAGAGCTGAGATATCGAAACTCAAAATTTCGACCAGAAAAAAACAACAACAGTGTTACCCCTTACGTTTTTTTTTTGGGTGAAAAATGAAGTTTCCCCAATCTTCTCAAAACTCTGGATTCTGATAGAGGGCCATGAGACTTAGACCTGAGCACAAAAATGGAGGCTCTAGACCCTTCCAGAGCTGAGATATCGAAACTCAAAATTTCGACCAGAAAAAAAAACACGACAGTGTTACCCCTTACGTTTTGTTTGGGGGGCGAAAAATGAAGTATCCCCAATCTTCTTGAAACTCTGGATTCTGATAGAGGGCCATGAGACTTAGACCTGAGTGCAACAATGGAGGCTCTAGACCCTTCCAGAGCTGAGATTTTGAAACTCAAAATTTCGACCAAAAAAAAAAAACGACAGTGTTACCCCTTACGTTTTTTTTTTTTGGGGCGAAAAATTACGTTTCCCCAATCTCCTCAAAACTCTGGATTCTGATAGAGGGCCATGAGACGTAGACGTGAGTGCAACAATGGAGGCTCTACACCCTTCCAGAGCTGAGATATCGAAACTCAAAATTTTGACCAGAAAAAAAAACGACAGTGTTACCCCTTACGTTTTTTTTTGGGTGCGAAAAAAAGTTTCTCCAATCTTCTTGAAACTCTGGATTCTGATAGAGGGCCATGGGACTTACACCTGAGTGCAAAAATGGAGGCTCTAGACCCTTCCAGTGCTGAGATATCGAAACTCAAAATTTCGACCAGAAAAAAAAACGACAGTGTTACCCCCTACGTTTTTTTTTTTGGGTGAAAAATGAAGTATCCCCAATGTTCTCAAAACTCTGGATTCTGATAGAGGGCCATGAGACTTATACCTGAGTGCAACAATGGAGGCTCTAGACCCTTCCAGAGCTGAGATATTGAAACTCAAAATTTCGACCAGAAAAAAAACGACAGTGTTACCCCTTACGTTTTTTTGGGGTGCGAAAAAAAGTTTCTCCAATCTTCTTGAAACTCTGGATTCTGATAGAGGGCCATGAGACTTAGACCTGAGCGCAAAAATGGAGGCTCTAGACCCTTCCAGAGCTGAGATTTCGAAACTCAAAATTTCGACCAGAAAAAAAAACGACAGTGTTACCCCTTACGTTTTTTTTTTTTGGGTGCGAAAAAAAAGTTTCTCCAATCTTCTTGAAACTCTGGATTCTGATAGAGGGCCATGAGACTTAGACCTGAGCACAAAAATGGAGGCTCTAGACCCTTCCAGAGCTGAGATATCGAAACTCAAAATTTTGACCAGAAAAAAAAAACGACAGTGTTACCCCTTACGTTTTTTTTGGGGGGGCAAAAAATTAAGTATCCCCAATCTTCTTGAAACTCTGGATTCTGATAGAGGGCCATGAGACTTAGACCTGAGTGCAACAATGGAGGCTCTAGACCCTTCCAGAGCTGAGATATTGAAACTCAAAATTTTGACCAGAAAAAAAAACGACAGTGTTACCCCTTACGGTTTTTTTTTTTGGGTGCGAAAAAAAAGTTTCTCCAATCTTCTTGAAACTCTGGATTCTGATAGAGGGCCATGGGACTTACACCTGAGTGCAAAAATGGAGGCTCTAGACCCTTCCAGAGCTGAGATATCGAAACTCAAAATTTCAACCAGAAAAAAAAAAGACAGTGTTACCCCTTACGTTTTTTTGGGGGGGTGAAAAATTAAGTTTCCCCAATCTTCTCAAAACTCTGGATTCTGATAGAGGGCCATGAGACTTAGACCTGAGCGCAAAAATGGAGGCTCTAGACCCTTCCAGAGCTGAGATATCGAAACTCAAAATATCGACCAGAAAAAAAAAACGACAGTGTTACTTACCCCTTACGTTTTTTTTTTTGGGTGCGAAAAAAAAAGTTTCTCCAATCTTCATGAAACTCTGGATTCTGATAGAGGGCCATGGGACTTACACCTGAGTGCAAAAATGGAGGCTCTAGACCCTTCCAGAGCTGAGATATCGAAACTCAAAATTTCGACCAGAAAAAAAAAACGACAGTGTTACCCCTTACGTTTTTTTTTTTTGGGCGAAAAATTAAGTTTCTCCAATCTTCTTGAAACTCTGTATTCTCATAGAGGGCCATGGGACTTACACCTGAGCGCAAAAATGGAGGCTCTAGACCCTTCCAGAGCTGAGATATCGAAACTCAAAATTTCGACCAGAAAAAAAACTACAGTGTTACCCCTTACGTTTTTTTTTTTGGACGAAAAATTAAGTTTCTCCAATCTTCTTGAAACTCTGGATTCTGATAGAGGGCCATGGGACTTACACCTGAGTGCAAAAATGGAGGCTCTAGACCCTTCCAGAGCTGAGATATCGAAACTCAAAATTTCAACCAGAAAAAAAAACGACAGTGTTACCCCTTACGTTTTTTTTTTGGGGGTGCGAAAAAAAAGTTTATCCAATCTTCTTGAAACTCTGGATTCTGATAGAGGGCCATGGGACTTACACCTGAGTGCAAAAATGGAGGCTCTAGACCCTTCCAGAGCTGAGATATCGAAACTAAAAATATCGACCAGAAAAAAAAAAAACGACAGTGTTACCCCTTACGTTTTTTTTTTTGGGGTGAAAATTAAGTTTCCCCAATCTTCTCAAAACTCTGGATTCTGATAGAAGGCCATGAGACTTAGACCTGAGTGCAAAAATGGAGGCTCTAGACCCTTCCAGAGCTGAGATATTGAAACTCAAAATTTCGACCAAAAAAAAAAAACGACAGTGTTACCCCTTACGTTTTTTTTTTTGGGGCGAAAAATTACGTTTCCCCAATCTCCTCAAAACTCTCGATTCTGATAGAGGGCCATGAGACGTAGACGTGAGTGCAACAATGGAGGCTCTACACCCTTCCAGAGCTGAGATATCGAAACTCAAAATTTTGACCAGAAAAAAAAACGACAGTGTTACCCCTTACGTTTTTTTTTTGGGTGCGAAAAAAAGTTTCTCCAATCTTCTTGAAACTCTGGATTCTAATAGAGGGCCATGATACTTAGACCTGAGCGCAAAAATGGAGGCTCTAGACCCTTCCAGAGCTGAGATATCAAAACTCAAAATTTCTACCAGAAAAAAAAACGACAGTGTTACCCCTTACGTTTTTTTTTTTGGGTGCGAAAAAAAAGTTTCTCCAATCTTCTTGAAACTCTGGATTCTGATAGAGGGCCATGGGACTTACACCTGAGTGCAAAAATGGAGGCTCTAGACCCTTCCAGAGCTGAGATATCGAAACTAAAAATATCGACCAGAAAAAAAAAAAAAAGACAGTGTTACCCCTTATGTTTTTTTTTTTTGGACGAAAAATTAAGTATCCCCAATCTTCTTGAAACTCTGGATTCTGATACAGGGCCATGGGACTTACACCTGAGTGCAAAAATGGAGGCTCTAGACCCTTCCAGAGCTGAGATATCGAAACTCAAAATTTCGACCAGAAAAAAACAACAACAGTGTTACCCCTTACGTTTTTTTTTTGGGTGAAAAATGAAGTTTCCCCAATCTTCTCAAAACTCTGGATTCTGATAGAGGGCCATGAGACTTAGACCTGAGCACAAAAATGGAGGCTCTAGACCCTTCCAGAGCTGAGATATCGAAACTCAAAATTTCGACCAGAAAAAAAAACACGACAGTGTTACCCCTTACGTTTTGTTTGGGGGGCGAAAAATGAAGTATCCCCAATCTTCTTGAAACTCTGGATTCTGATAGAGGGCCATGAGACTTAGACCTGAGTGCAACAATGGAGGCTCTAGACCCTTCCAGAGCTGAGATTTTGAAACTCAAAATTTCGACCAAAAAAAAAACGACAGTGTTACCCCTTACGTTTTTTTTTTTGGGGGCGAAAAATTACGTTTCCCCAATCTCCTCAAAACTCTGGATCCTGATAGAGGGCCATGAGACGTAGACGTGAGTGCAACAATGGAGGCTCTACACCCTTCCAGAGCTGAGATATCGAAACTCAAAATTTTGACCAGAAAAAAAAACGACAGTGTTACCCCTTACGTTTTTTTTTGGGTGCGAAAAAAAGTTTCTCCAATCTTCTTGAAACTCTGGATTCTGATAGAGGGCCATGGGACTTACACCTGAGTGCAAAAATGGAGGCTCTAGACCCTTCCAGTGCTGAGATATCGAAACTCAAAATTTCGACCAGAAAAAAAAACGACAGTGTTACCCCTTACGTTTTTTTTTTGGGTGAAAAATGAAGTATCCCCAATGTTCTCAAAACTCTGGATTCTGATAGAGGGCCATGAGACTTATACCTGAGTGCAACAATGGAGGCTCTAGACCCTTCCAGAGCTGAGATATTGAAACTCAAAATTTCGACCAGAAAAAAAACGACAGTGTTACCCCTTACGTTTTTTTGGGGTGCGAAAAAAAGTTTCTCCAATCTTCTTGAAACTCTGGATTCTGATAGAGGGCCATGAGACTTAGACCTGAGCGCAAAAATGGAGGCTCTAGACCCTTCCAGAGCTGAGATTTCGAAACTCAAAATTTCGACCAGAAAAAAAAACGACAGTGTTACCCCTTACGTTTTTTTTTTTTTGGGTGCGAAAAAAAAGTTTCTCCAATCTTCTTGAAACTCTGGATTCTGATAGAGGGCCATGAGACTTAGACCTGAGTGCAAAAATGGAGGCTCTAGACCCTTCCAGAGCTGAGATATCGAAACTCAAAATTTCGACCAGAAAAAAAAACGACAGTGTTACCCCTTACGTTTTTTTGGGGGGGGCAAAAAATTAAGTATCCCCAATCTTCTTGAAACTCTGGATTCTGATAGAGGGCCATGAGACTTAGACCTGAGTGCAACAATGGAGGCTCTAGACCCTTCCAGAGCTGAGATATCGAAACTCAAAATTTTGACCAGAAAAAAAAAACGACAGTGTTACCCCTTACGTTTTTTTTTTTTGGGTGCGAAAAAAAAGTTTCTCCAATCTTCTTGAAACTCTGGATTCTGATAGAGGGCCATGAGACTTAGACCTGAGTGCAAAAATGGAGGCTCTAGACCCTTCCAGAGCTGAGATATCGAAACTCAAAATTTCGACCAGAAAAAAAAACGACAGTGTTACCCCTTACGTTTTTTTTTGGGGGGCGAAAAATTAAGTTTCCCCAATCTTCTCAAAACTCTGGATTCTGATAGAGGGCCATGAGACTTAGACCTGAGCACAAAAATGGAGGCTCTAGACCCTTCCAGAGCTGAGATATCGAAACTCAAAATTTTGACCAGAAAAAAAAAACGACAGTGTTACCCCTTACGTTTTTTTGGGGGGGGCAAAAAATTAAGTATCCCCAATCTTCTTGAAACTCTGGATTCTGATAGAGGGCCATGAGACTTAGACCTGAGTGCAACAATGGAGGCTCTAGACCCTTCCAGAGCTGAGATATTGAAACTCAAAATTTTGACCAGAAAAAAAAACGACAGTGTTACCCCTTACGTTTTTTTTTTTTGGGTGCGAAAAAAAAGTTTCTCCAATCTTCTTGAAACTCTGGATTCTGATAGAGGGCCATGGGACTTACACCTGAGTGCAAAAATGGAGGCTCTAGACCCTTCCAGAGCTGAGATATCGAAACTCAAAATTTCAACCAGAAAAAAAAAACGACAGTGTTACCCCTTACGTTTTTTTTGGGGGGTGAAAAATTAAGTTTCCCCAATCTTCTCAAAACTCTGGATTCTGATAGAGGGCCATGAGACTTAGACCTGAGCGCAAAAATGGAGGCTCTAGACCCTTCCAGAGCTGAGATATCGAAACTCAAAATATCGACCAGAAAAAAAAAACGACAGTGTTACCCCTTACGTTTTTTTTTTTTTGGGTGCGAAAAAAAAGTTTCTCCAATCTTCATGAAACTCTGGATTCTGATAGAGGGCCATGGGACTTACACCTGAGTGCAAAAATGGAGGCTCTAGACCCTTCCAGAGCTGAGATATCGAAACTCAAAATTTCGACCAGAAAAAAAAAAACGACAGTGTTACCCCTTACGTTTTTTTTTTTTGGGGCGAAAAATTAAGTTTCTCCAATCTTCTTGAAACTCTGGATTCTGATAGAGGGCCATGGGACTTACACCTGAGCGCAAAAATGGAGGCTCTAGACCCTTCCAGAGCTGAGATATCGAAACTCAAAATTTCGACCAGAAAAAAAACTACAGTGTTACCCCTTACGTGTTTTTTTTTGGACGAAAAATTAAGTATCCCCAATCTTCTTGAAACTCTGGATTCTGATACAGGACCATGGGACTTACACCTGAGTGCAAAAATGGAGGCTCTAGACCCTTCCAGAGCTGAGATATCGAAACTCAAAATTTCAACCAGAAAAAAAAACGACAGTGTTACCCCTTACGTTTTTTTTTTTGGGGGTGCGAAAAAAAAGTTTATCCAATCTTCTTGAAACTCTGGATTCTGATAGAGGGCCATGGGACTTACACCTGAGTGCAAAAATGGAGGCTCTAGACCCTTCCAGAGCTGAGATATCGAAACTAAAAATATCGACCAGAAAAAAAAAAAACGACAGTGTTACCCCTTACGTTTTTTTTTTTGGGGTGAAAATTAAGTTTCCCCAATCTTCTCAAAACTCTGGATTCTGATAGAAGGCCATGAGACTTAGACCTGAGTGCAAAAATGGAGGCTCTAGACCCTTCCAGAGCTGAGATATTGAAACTCAAAATTTCGACCAAAAAAAAAAAACGACAGTGTTACCCCTTACGTTTTTTTTTTTGGGGCGAAAAATTACGTTTCCCCAATCTCCTCAAAACTCTGGATTCTGATAGAGGGCCATGAGACGTAGACGTGAGTGCAACAATGGAGGCTCTACACCCTTCCAGAGCTGAGATATCGAAACTCAAAATTTTGACCAGAAAAAAAAACGACAGTGTTACCCCTTACGTTTTTTTTTTTGGGTGCGAAAAAAAGTTTCTCCAATCTTCTTGAAACTCTGGATTCTAATAGAGGGCCATGATACTTAGACCTGAGCGCAAAAATGGAGGCTCTAGACCCTTCCAGAGCTGAGATATCAAAACTCAAAATTTCTACCAGAAAAAAAAACGACAGTGTTACCCCTTACGTTTTTTTTTTGGGTGCGAAAAAAAAGTTTCTCCAATCTTCTTGAAACTCTGGATTCTGATAGAGGGCCATGGGACTTACACCTGAGTGCAAAAATGGAGGCTCTAGACCCTTCCAGAGCTGAGATATCGAAACTAAAAATATCGACCAGAAAAAAAAAACGACAGTGTTACCCCTTACGTTTTTTTTTTTTGGGGTGAAAAATTAAGTTTCCCCAATCTTCTCAAAACTCTGGATTCTGATAGAGGGCCATGAGACTTAGACCTGAGTGCAAAAATGGAGGCTCTAGACCCTTCCAGAGCTGAGATATCGAAACTCAAAATATCGACCAGAAAAAAAAAACGACAGTGTTACCCCTTACGTTTTGTTTGGGGGGCGAAAAATGAAGTATCCCCAATCTTCTTGAAACTCTGGATTCTGATAGAGGGCCATGAGACTTAGACCTGACTGCAACAATGGAGGCTCTAGACCCTTCCAGAGCTGAGATTTTGAAACTCAAAATTTCGACCAAAAAAAAAAACGACAGTGTTACCCCTTACGTTTTTTTTTTTTTGGGGCGAAAAATTACGTTTCCCCAATCTCCTCAAAACTCTGGATTCTGATAGAGGGCCATGAGACGTAGACGTGAGTGCAACAATGGAGGCTCTAGACCCTTCCAGAGCTGAGATATCGAAACTCAAAATTTTGACCAGAAAAAAAACCGACAGTGTTACCCCTTACGTTTTTTTTTGGGTGCGAAAAAAAGTTTCTCCAATCTTCTTGAAACTCTGGATTCTGATAGAGGGCCATGGGACTTACACCTGAGTGCAAAAATGGAGGCTCTAGACCCTTCCAGTGCTGAGATATCGAAACTCAAAATTTCAACCAGAAAAAAAAACGACAGTGTTACCCCTTACGTTTTTTTTTTTTGGGTGAAAAATGAAGTATCCCCAATGTTCTCAAAACTCTGGATTCTGATAGAGGGCCATGAGACTTATACCTGAGTGCAACAATGGAGGCTCTAGACCCTTCCAGAGCTGAGATATTGAAACTCAAAATTTCGACCAGAAAAAAAACGACAGTGTTACCCCTTACGTTTTTTTGGGGTGCGAAAAAAAGTTTCTCCAATCTTCTTGAAACTCTGGATTCTGATAGAGGGCCATGAGACTTAGACCTGAGCGCAAAAATGGAGGCTCTAGACCCTTCCAGAGCTGAGATTTCGAAACTCAAAATTTCGACCAGAAAAAAAAACGACAGTGTTACCCCTTACGTTTTTTTTGGGGGCGAAAAATTAAGTTTCCCCAATCTTCTCAAAACTCTGGATTCTGATAGAGGGCCATGGGACTTACACCTGAGTGCAAAAATGGAGGCTCTAGACCCTTCCAGAGCTGAGATTTCGAAACTCAAAATTTCGACCAGAAAAAAAAACGACAGTGTTACCCCTTACGTTTTTTTTTTTTTTGGGTGCGAAAAAAAAGTTTCTCCAATCTTCTTGAAACTCTGGATTCTGATAGAGGGCCATGAGACTTAGACCTGAGCACAAAAATGGAGGCTCTAGACCCTTCCAGAGCTGAGATATCGAAACTCAAAATTTTGACCAGAAAAAAAAAACGACAGTGTTACCCCTTACGTTTTTTTTGGGGGGGCAAAAAATTAAGTATCCCCAATCTTCTTGAAACTCTGGATTCTGATAGAGGGCCATGAGACTTAGACCTGAGTGCAACAATGGAGGCTCTAGACCCTTCCAGAGCTGAGATATTGAAACTCAAAATTTTGACCAGAAAAAAAAACGACAGTGTTACCCCTTACGTTTTTTTTTTTTGGGTGCGAAAAAAAAGTTTCTCCAATCTTCTTGAAACTCTGGATTCTGATAGAGGGCCATGGGACTTACACCTGAGTGCAAAAATGGAGGCTCTAGACCCTTCCAGAGCTGAGATATCGAAACTCAAAATTTCAACCAGAAAAAAAACGACAGTGTTACCCCTTACGTTTTTTTTTTTGGGGGTGCGAAAAAAAAGTTTATCCAATCTTCTTGAAACTCTGGATTCTGATAGAGGGCCATGGGACTTACACCTGAGTGCAAAAATGGAGGCTCTAGACCCTTCCAGAGCTGAGATATCGAAACTAAAAATATCGACCAGAAAAAAAAAAACGACAGTGTTACCCCTTACGTTTTTTTTTTTGGGGTGAAAATTAAGTTTCCCCAATCTTCTCAAAACTCTGGATTCTGATAGAAGGCCATGAGACTTAGACCTGAGTGCAAAAATGGAGGCTCTAGACCCTTCCAGAGCTGAGATATTGAAACTCAAAATTTCGACCAAAAAAAAAAAAACGACAGTGTTACCCCTTACGTTTTTTTTTTTGGGGCGAAAAATTACGTTTCCCCAATCTCCTCAAAACTCTGGATTCTGATAGAGGGCCATGAGACGTAGACGTGAGTGCAACAATGGAGGCTCTACACCCTTCCAGAGCTGAGATATCGAAACTCAAAATTTTGACCAGAAAAAAAAACGACAGTGTTACCCCTTACGTTTTTTTTTTGGGTGCGAAAAAAAGTTTCTCCAATCTTCTTGAAACTCTGGATTCTAATAGAGGGCCATGATACTTAGACCTGAGCGCAAAAATGGAGGCTCTAGACCCTTCCAGAGCTGAGATATCAAAACTCAAAATTTCTACCAGAAAAAAAAACGACAGTGTTACCCCTTACGTTTTTTTTTTTGGGTGCGAAAAAAAAGTTTCTCCAATCTTCTTGAAACTCTGGATTCTGATAGAGGGCCATGGGACTTACACCTGAGTGCAAAAATGGAGGCTCTAGACCCTTCCAGAGCTGAGATATCGAAACTAAAAATATCGACCAGAAAAAAAAAACGACAGTGTTACCCCTTACGTTTTTTTTTTTTGGGGTGAAAAATTAAGTTTCCCCAATCTTCTCAAAACTCTGGATTCTGATAGAGGGCCATGAGACTTAGACCTGAGTGCAAAAATGGAGGCTCTAGACCCTTCCAGAGCTGAGATATCGAAACTCAAAATATCGACCAGAAAAAAAAAACGACAGTGTTACCCCTTACGTTTTGTTTGGGGGGCGAAAAATGAAGTATCCCCAATCTTCTTGAAACTCTGGATTCTGATAGAGGGCCATGAGACTTAGACCTGAGTGCAACAATGGAGGCTCTAGACCCTTCCAGAGCTGAGATTTTGAAACTCAAAATTTCGACCAAAAAAAAAAACGACAGTGTTACCCCTTACGTTTTTTTTTTTTGGGGCGAAAAATTACGTTTCCCCAATCTCCTCAAAACTCTGGATTCTGATAGAGGGCCATGAGACGTAGACGTGAGTGCAACAATGGAGGCTCTAGACCCTTCCAGAGCTGAGATATCGAAACTCAAAATTTTGACCAGAAAAAAAACCGACAGTGTTACCCCTTACGTTTTTTTTTGGGTGCGAAAAAAAGTTTCTCCAATCTTCTTGAAACTCTGGATTCTGATAGAGGGCCATGGGACTTACACCTGAGTGCAAAAATGGAGGCTCTAGACCCTTCCAGTGCTGAGATATCGAAACTCAAAATTTCAACCAGAAAAAAAAACGACAGTGTTACCCCTTACGTTTTTTTTTTTTGGGTGAAAAATGAAGTATCCCCAATGTTCTCAAAACTCTGGATTCTGATAGAGGGCCATGAGACTTATACCTGAGTGCAACAATGGAGGCTCTAGACCCTTCCAGAGCTGAGATATTGAAACTCAAAATTTCGACCAGAAAAAAAACGACAGTGTTACCCCTTACGTTTTTTTGGGGTGCGAAAAAAAGTTTCTCCAATCTTCTTGAAACTCTGGATTCTGATAGAGGGCCATGAGACTTAGACCTGAGCGCAAAAATGGAGGCTCTAGACCCTTCCAGAGCTGAGATTTCGAAACTCAAAATTTCGACCAGAAAAAAAAACGACAGTGTTACCCCTTACGTTTTTTTTGGGGGCGAAAAATTAAGTTTCCCCAATCTTCTCAAAACTCTGGATTCTGATAGAGGGCCATGGGACTTACACCTGAGTGCAAAAATGGAGGCTCTAGACCCTTCCAGAGCTGAGATTTCGAAACTCAAAATTTCGACCAGAAAAAAAAACGACAGTGTTACCCCTTACGTTTTTTTTTTTTTGGGTGCGAAAAAAAAGTTTCTCCAATCTTCTTGAAACTCTGGATTCTGATAGAGGGCCATGAGACTTAGACCTGAGCACAAAAATGGAGGCTCTAGACCCTTCCAGAGCTGAGATATCGAAACTCAAAATTTTGACCAGAAAAAAAAAACGACAGTGTTACCCCTTACGTTTTTTTTGGGGGGGCAAAAAATTAAGTATCCCCAATCTTCTTGAAACTCTGGATTCTGATAGAGGGCCATGAGACTTAGACCTGAGTGCAACAATGGAGGCTCTAGACCCTTCCAGAGCTGAGATATTGAAACTCAAAATTTTGACCAGAAAAAAA
Source organism: Pimephales promelas (assembly GCF_988280905.1). Lineage (NCBI taxonomy): Eukaryota > Metazoa > Chordata > Actinopteri > Cypriniformes > Leuciscidae > Pimephales > Pimephales promelas. Next base: position 589,488 of record NC_142779.1, on the reverse strand, counting down.
AACGACAGTGTTACCCCTTACGTTTTTTTTTTTTGGGTGCGAAAAAAAGTTTCTCCAATCTTCTTGAAACTCTGGATTCTGATAGAGGGCCATGGGACTTACACCTGAGTGCAAAAATGGAGGCTCTAGACCCTTCCAGAGCTGAGATATCGAAACTCAAAATTTCAACCAGAAAAAAAAAACGACAGTGTTACCCCTTACGTTTTTTTTGGGGGGTGAAAAATTAAGTTTCCCCAATCTTCTCAAAACTCTGGATTCTGATAGAGGGCCATGAGACTTAGACCTGAGTGCAACAATGGAGGCTCTAGACCCTTCCAGAGCTGAGATATTGAAACTCAAAATTTTGACCAGAAAAAAAAACGACAGTGTTACCCCTTACGTTTTTTTTTTTTGGGTGCGAAAAAAAGTTTCTCCAATCTTCTTGAAACTCTGGATTCTGATAGAGGGCCATGGGACTTACACCTGAGTGCAAAAATGGAGGCTCTAGACCCTTCCAGAGCTGAGATATCGAAACTCAAAATTTCTACCAGAAAAAAAAAAACGACAGTGTTACCCCTTACGTTTTTTTTTTTTTGGGTGCGAAAAAAAAAGTTTCTCCAATCTTCATGAAACTCTGGATTCTGATAGAGGGCCATGGGACTTACACCTGAGTGCAAAAATGGAGGCTCTAGACCCTTCCAGAGCTGAGATATCGAAACTCAAAATTTCGACCAGAAAAAAAAAAACGACAGTGTTACCCCTTACGTTTTTTTTTTTTTGGGCGAAAAATTAAGTTTCTCCAATCTCCTCAAAACTCTGGATTCTGATAGAGGGCCATGAGACGTAGACCTGAGTGCAAAAATGGAGGCTCTACACCCTTCCAGAGCTGAGATATTGAGATCCCACGTAGCATTTATCCCACTATAAATATCTCAATATGGGTCTAAATGGGTTAAGCAGACCACAAACCATCGACACAGATTAGACTCTCTCTCTCTCTCTCTCTCTCTCTCATTCTCTCTGACTCAACACAACTGTAACCTCTTCTACAGCCGATAAATCATCCTGAAGGTGTGTGTTTCTGTTTCCTCGCCCTGATAAATCAAAAATGAATTCTGGAAATGCAGCACTCTATATAAACATGTAAATTACACTCTGAATTAATCACCGTCTAGTCTACTGTGTGTGTGAGAGAGAGACAGTGAGAGAGCATCGTCCCCGGCGGTTGCAGACTCCTGGCGGCTCATCACGTCACATATACAACACACTCTACAGTATCACACACACACACAAACACACAACAGTTCTGACAGTTTTTCTTGCAATTCTGTGAATAAAAGTCTGAATTTTGAGATAAAAAGTTCCATGTAAATTGCATTTAAATTGTTAGATGAAAACTTGCAATTGTAAGAAAAAAAATCTGCATTGTGTGATAAGTTTTTTATTCCATGATGAAAAAAAACACTGCATTGTGAGATTTCAGAATTCCAAGAAAAAAATATCTGAATTTTCAAAATGTAAACTCACAATTTTGAGAAAAAAACAAAACAAACAAACAAAACAGAATTTCTAGATGTCAACAATATTCTGAAATTCACAATATTCTGAAAAAAAGTCACAATTACTTTTTTTTTTTTTTGTGGTGGAAAAAAAACCTGAATTGTGAGATGTAAACTTGTCAGAATTGCCAAATGTAAACTTGTAATTGTACGAAAAACATCAAAGCTGTCCAAATAAAAACTCATAATTCTGAGGACAAATGTTTGTCTTGTGATAATTTTATTCTGTGGTGGAATGAAGAAAAAACAACACAGAATTGTAAAATATAAATGCAATAGATATAAAGGTGACTTATCTTACAGTTCTATTTATATCCGAGAATTTTAATAATATTTAATGAACTTTGCATTGCCTTTTAAAGTCACTACATTCATAAAATACATTCATTTCAACCAGAATTGCAAGACCTGAAAAACGTTAATTAATTAACAAAGTAAATTGAGATTTTAATTCCATGTCGATGCAACAGAAGAATTGCAGGTGCGTTTGAAAAAACGTTTATTGAAATACACACATTCTTTGATTGACATCATGCTTTTGCAGAACGTATAACAGACAGAAACACACACTGGGATCATGCGGGAGTGAATGAAATGAACACACACGCTTTGAGAATTACAGCAGCTTCAGACTCTATTATCACCTCATTGACCCACAGAGATCTGATCCAGGACACCAAACCCAATTAAAAACATGACAGAAAGCACAGTGTCATCTTCTCAAGATCACTGGAAAAACAAATCATGAGCTTATGAAACCACCGTGGAAGGATCATCGTAACGCCTGCCGTCTATAATTGGAAACAATCATTATTTTTGCAATCTCACTTGTTGCCACTTTCATTTTTTTCGAAGAACTGAAACGAACCTTGTTCTCACTCAGTGTTTCTGTCTTGTTTCCAGTCCAAATATCTAAAGATTCTTAAATCGAGATGCACTGACTAGACGAGTGAAATGCCATAAGATATCACGGGATTGACTGCAGTGTGAATGCGGGAGCTTTTCGGATGAGCTTTGATAGATTGTTTTAGTGTGGCAGCAGCACGAGTCGTGTGTGTGTGTGTGTGTGTTTGAGTGCACTACTTCTGAACCGCGTCAGTCGATGCCGCCGCAATTAAACAATCAATCAAAATTCATCCGAAAAGCTCCCGCGTTCACACTGCAGTCAATCCAGAGTCACTCCTCTTCACTATTCACGTGACAAACGAATATTCATTAAATATATATGATTTTTTAACACCTGGTTGATTTGCGTCTGAATTTGTCGGATTTCTGTGCAAATGTTGCAGTAAAGAACTATTGAGTGTTCATCGCCTGTTTTCAGATCAGTTGTAGACATTAGAACCTTTACAAGAAAGTACTAAAAATGTACAGTATATTACACATTATTTAAACATTTATTGTGATAAATCGCATTCTTACTATGTAAATATGATGGCATATGGTAATAATTTAGCACCATGGCGTATATTGAAGTATTGCAGTACCATGGTATATTAGTGGAAACACTTTTCTTGAAGCCTTAACATAGAAAGTATTTTTAATGCATTCATTATCCCTTGTAAATGCGCCTTATAATGAATTGTATGATTTCACTAATAATTGTGACCACAGTTATAATACTTTATAAAAGCAAAAAAAAAAATATTTTAATTAAAATATCTTAACATTCTTAAATCAAGATCCAGAAAGCAAAACAACTTAAGATATGAAGTCTTGTCTTCTGAAAACTTGATCAACTTTTAGTGAATTAAAAAAAAAACAAGGAAACAATATCAGCATTTTTTGCAGTGAACTACTTTTTTTCCAGAAGGTAAAACTGAATATATAAACACAGTTTAAATGTTTTTCTGTAACTTTAGCAGTCGTGCACTGATGTAATGCTGAGTGAGCGGCATACGCAGAAGAACACCGCAAAACATGCTTTCTTACTCTGTGTTTCCAGTTCTAATATTAAAACTTCTCAGTTAAATCAAGATGCATTTACTAAAGTAATAAAATGCCATAAGATATTATGCCTTGTTTTTCTGAGGAAATAAATCAAAATTAAGTGAGTTTTTGCTTAAAACAAGCTAAATTATCTGCCAATGGAGTTAGAAAAATAATCTTTCTGTTTGAGTTATATCATTTGCAGATCATGTTGCTTGTTTTATACGGAAGCGTATTGCATTCACTTGAAGAAATAAAATCTGTTTTTCTGAATTAACGAGTTCATCAGAATTAAAAGATAATTTTTCATGGAAAAAAAGTTTTGCTGTGTTTTTCTGAATTAATGACTTGATTATCTAAAAAGCTCATTAATTCCTAAAAACAGAGTGAAGAAAAAAAATTCAAGAAAAATACATCTCATAACTCTGAGTTAATTAACTCTTTAATTCAGAAAAACAGCAAAGACTTTTGCATGAAAAATTATCTGAGATAATAAACTTGTTCATTCAGAAAAGTAGATGGTAGAACAAGACTTAATATCTTATGGGATTTTACTACACAGTAAATGCATCTTAAATTACAAATTTTTAGATATTTGGTCTGGAAACAAGACAATAACACTGAGTAGAAAAGCATTTTGCAGTGTGTGCAGCTCACATCGGACATACTTTGTTCTCCGGAATGGGGATGTGTGCGAGCGATCTCCGTTCTCCGGGATGCTCCTGTGATTTCTCCGGGATGGATCCGTGTTTGGGGATTCGCGAGGCGATGGTGGACATCTCTCCGGTCTGGCTCTCGTTGGTCATGCCTTGGCGTTCGCTGCTCTGGATGGCGTTTCCCTCGATGAGAGAGCCGTCTCTGCATCTCAGGAGCTGAACCAGACACTTCCTGAACTGGGGAAACACAGGCGACAGTCACGGCGGATCCTCCATCCATCACACAGTTCAGTTTCCCATTAATAAAGTGAGAAGATACAGTGAAAAACAAAATTCACATGTATATGAAATATGAAGCTCAAATCTTTCCAAAACATTGCCACAGCTTGCCAGGATCAATTCTGTGAGTATTTTATAAGACACGTCCTTCATTGTGTTATAAACACAATTCCCATGCTTTGACCCAAGAGATATCACCAAATATAGAAGAGTGAATCTTACAGAACAAAGAGCATCTCTTATATCATAGCGCTACCTCTTTGTTTATCTGGTGATTGAACGTTTTGTAGAAATTCAGAATATGATAAGAAATATCTAACCAACTGTATTATAATCCCTTCACTGAACCAAGTTATAATTAGAATAGTGATTTGTTTAGAAGAACTCCCTCTTGCAGCATCTCTTCTCTTCTCATGTGGGCGGGGCTATAACCTGTCACTCACAGGAGATCAGCCAATAGCAAACCACAACCATCCAATCAATTCCCCACAGACAGTCAAGCCCCGTCCCGTTTCACTCGATATCTGACACCGTAGAGGAGAAAAACTAGTGAAACTGCCAAACATTTTAGCTCATCTGAGCTAGAAAACATTCTTGCAATTAATTTGACCTGCACTGAAAAACACCAAAACTCAAGATTAGCGTTAAACGTAGCTGAATTTTTCCTAAAGGAAATGTGTTTTTGGTCCCAATTGTAAGACGCTTGACTACGGTCAGATTTTAACTAACAGATCAATTGACCATTTAACATGATGATGTAATGTGTGTCGCATCACAGCTCGAGCAATCATGGTTAAAGTATATACAAGTAAATATAATTTTGTTGTAAATGTCGCTGGTTTGTCTAGATCAGACTCATATTCCTCGGCTGGATCATGTCGAGACTCTGAAGCTGCACTGAAACTCACATCTGACCTTCGACCCGTTGGACCCCATTGAAGTCACTGTATGGAGAACAATCCTGAAGTGTGTTCAGTGCTCAGAGAAGTTCATCCGGCACTAAACGAGCGCTGACATCGAGCGCTTCACTTCTGACGGCTGAAACTGCAACACGCGCTACAATTAGTCAATCATGATGAGGTCATCACTGCAGTGATCATTAGTTGTTTCCACATTAGCCAGCGGCTCACATCGCCCCTCTCATTAGTTCTAGTCATTAAACTACAGAGTCCGATAGACACTAATTAGTTTGTGACCTAAAGTCCCGTAGTGTCTCTTCAATCCTAAGAATGAAGCTTCGGTGTTTGTTTAGATGGGACACATCATGTCTGAAAGTTCAAACTCTGAATTTGATCATGCAATAATTCACTAAAAATTAGTGAATCAATAAAAAAAATCTGAATTTTATCATGCAATAATTCACTAAAAATGAGTGAATCAATAAAAAAATCTGAATTTTATCATGCAATAATTCACTAAAAATGAGTGAATCAATAAAAAAATCTGAATTTTATCATGCAATAATTCACTAAAAATGAGTAAATCAATGAAAAAAAATCAGAATTTTATCATGCAATAATTCACAAAAAATTAGTGAATCAATAAAAAAATCTAAATTTTATCATGCAATAATTCACTAAAAATGAGTGAATCGATAAAAAAAATCTGAATTTTATCATGCAATAATTCACTTCAAATGAGTGAATCAATAAAAAAATCTGATTTTTTTCATGCAATAATTCACTAAAAATGAGTGAATCAATAAAAAATCTGAATTTTATCATGCAATAATTCACTAAAATTAGTGAATCAGTTAAAAAAATCTGAATTTTACCATGCAACAATTCACTAAAAATGACTGAATCAATAAAAAAATCTGAATTTTATCATGCAACAATTCACTAAAAATGAGTGAATCAATAAAAAAAATCTGAATTTTATCATTCAATAATTCACTAAAATTAGTGAATCAGTTAAAAAAATCTGAATTTTATCATGCAATAATTCACTAAAAATTAAATAAAATAAATAAAAATAAGCACAGTTTGGTTCATTTTGAACTATATTTTCCAGAAAACGACTTGATATGTTAACTTGGTTCTCAATTAAATACATCTTGATGTGAGAATGTTTAGATATTTATTTGTGAAAACAAGACAAAAAAAAAAATCACTGAGGAAGAAACAAGTTTTCTCACCGTGAGCATTTGAACATTTCTAGACTCTGTCAGTTACTAATTACTCATGGACATTTCTGATATTTAGCGGCGTAACGATACATCGAGTCACAATAATAAAAATGCAACAATATGTTCCGTCGATAGAGACAATATATTGTGCATATTCACCAAAAATAATTATTGTGAGAAAAAAAAATGCAAGTTTATGGATTTTTAGTGTGAGTAAAAGTGACCAACATTGTTTTAAATAAACGTCAGTGACAGTGAAAGCATCTTCGTCTGAAATAATTCTGTTTTCAGCTTCAGAACCATGAATATTGTTATTCTGGTGTCTCTATAGTCCTTTGCTTTGGGTTATTAACACCAACATCGTGACATGAGAGTATCGTACACCCGTACTAATATTGCATTCTTAAAAGATATCTATTTATTATCCTAAATCTATTCCAATCTATTTTTTAACCCGTTGACGACCTGAATCAAACTGATGGATCAAATCATATTCATCTGATGATTGACAATGTAATTAATCGGTCACTGAGACAAAAGCCAAAGCAACGTTGTGTTTTCGTGCTCTTCTTTCTGCAGTTTCTGAGTAGGACACTCTTCACATGGAGTGTGTGTCAGTGTGTAAACGGACAGGAGATGATGGAGAGATGTGGCACTGCCCAACACTGTTTATGTCTATGCTCAATAATTCAGCAGCTTCTGCTTTGGAGAGCACCGGTTTGATCCACACTGCAGGTGTTTATTTATTTATTTCTATTTCAGTAATAGAAGTCAAATGTGTCAGCTCTAGTGAAGCCATGACAGCTTCAGGATATTTCCAAATCCATAAACTCTGTCATGAGCATGTGTATATGGGCAAGCAACTCTATTCACACTACTCTTTTCTAACACTCTATTCACACACACCACTCTATTGTATTCACAAGCAACTCTATTCATACTCTATTCACACAACTCTATTCTCACACTCTACTCTATTCACACTCTATGCATACACTCTATTCTATTTTCAATCGATGAAAGGAATTAAGCGTCTGGCTTGTGTGAGGACTTATTTCTGTCCGGCGACTCCTTCAAGGTCTCTCAGCTTCTGTAACCTATTTCCTTGTAACTGGGGCGCAGGAACGTTTCCCGCCGTGCCTTGAGATCCTCCTGCAGTATTATGCTTAAAATCAAAACTGAAGTACAAGCATCCTCAAAAAATCCCAGTTTAGCCAAGCACACTTGCAACGGCATCCGTCTTGATATAACGCTCGGTTAAAATCCAGTCACGTCTATTTCTGTAGCGCTTTATATGATACAGTAGAACTACAACTAAAGACGTTTCTGTTCATTTAAATAAAATTAAATATAAATATTAGTCTAAAGAATGTAATCACATAATGACTAGAAATGCCTTGGCAAAAAAAAAAAGGAAATAAGTTAATGTTGAAGCACTAAAATTAACTAAAACTGTAATAAAAATAAATTAAACCTAAAGCAACCATTAAAAAAAAAAAACGAATAAAATGTCAAAAGTGCCGATATATTACTAAAAATGTAACTAAAATAAACAAAAATTAAAAATGTAAAAGCACATTTAAAATATTAATAGAACCATTATACAGCTAAAATAAAAACTAAAATTAGTTTAAAACTATTATGAAACAAATTCAGTTTCAGATAATAAAGCAGCTCTACAGAAGACAGATTCAGGCAGTTCAGTTCAATAACGCAAAGTTTTATATTATATTTATATTGCATTAATATTTTTACATTTACATTATTCAGCTCAGTTCAGTTCTCGTTCTGTTCTCATCTGATGTTAAGTGCAAATAAATCAATAACACTAGTACACATTAATTGTTTTTAAAAAAAAGTTTTCTAATATTATAATTAGCTCATTTAACTGTATAATTGTGTTTTTCTGTCTGAATTGCATATTGATTGTAAATGCTTGAAACCCTGAAAATGCACAAAAAATATCGAATGTTGATGTAATATCACCGGAAATCAACATTAAAGTCATTCAAATGCAGATTTACACCGTCTGTCTGTTGTTCAGTATTGGATTATAAGCTTCTCTTATGATCAAAAGATCAAGTTTAATTCTTCAGACGTTTGAACTGTTTGTTAAATGATGTATTTATTTATAGAGCTTTGAGAAAGATGAAGCTTTAAAAAAAGCTTTAAAAAACGCTTCAAGCTGCATTTTACTTGTCATTTATTGATGATACATTTATTATTCATGATGAAACTGCCAACGAACTACAGCAGTCAGAGTGTGTGTGTGTGTGTGTGTGTGTGTGTGTGTGTGTCAGTCCTGATGTGTTAATAACACAAGATGATGAAGATGTATCTTCCCAAAAACTAAATGTGTGGAGAAAACTAGAAAACTAAACCTGATATTCAGAAGTTGCAGGTTTGATTCGTCTCCTTCAAGCTCATGATCCGGTTCGTTTATGACAATGGCTTCAATCTCCTTTAAACTCAAGAACTAACAAACATTCTCAAGAATTTAACTGATACTTTCAGCTCAAGTTTTTGATATATAGTACTCACATAGTCTGATATAGTGAGAATATGGAGAGAACAAAAACACTCAATTTCATTTAAAGACTCAAACTGAGCAAAGACGCAGATGCTGATATTCACATTCACAAAAACATGATGAAATTCTAATGCTAGTAATGTTAATAACTGAGATCTTTACAACAGTATTTGAAATACTTACATAAAATGATATAAATATCAATATTATGTGCCAATGATATATCTTTGTGCGATATTTAAATTATTGCTGGGCAATGATGAATCACATCCTAAATGAAAGTTTGTGTTTCCCTAATATGTGTGTGTCCTGTGTATAATTATTTTGTATAAAAAAATACATACTACATGCACCTAGAGATTGGCATGGGGTACTTTCCATAAGATCATCTTTCAATGCAAAGCAAACCAGCTATTAGGCTAACTGAAGTAAAACCATGCCAATCTCTAGGTGTGGTGAAGGTGTGTGATGATGTGGGGATATTTTAATCCCAAAGGTCAAGGGAACTTTATCAGGATGCATATTATCCTGGATCCATGAAATAACTGGCTTTTAAAAATAAAAATCTGCCTGACTCTATGGGAATTTAACATAGGGGTGCCCTGACTTATGCACCCTGTATTTTAAGGAAAAACATTTATTTATTTATGATACATTATTCATTCACAAAGAAAATTTGTGTCCTTAAAGGTTGGAGTTTTCCTCATTTTTCTAATTAAGGCATTAAGATCAATATCCAAAAGATGATTTTTTATTCCTCTTTTTAGGCAACTTTAGCATGGGTGTCCAAACTTATTCATACCACTGTATATATATATATATGCATAGGTGTGCATTTATTTATACAAAATAATTAAACAGTGCACACACATATATTATGTAGAATATATATACATTTATGAGAAAAATAATAGTTTTCCATTTGAATTAAGATTTTTTTTCTGACCCCGTTGGCAGATACTTTTGTTTATTTTAAGGAAAATCTTTAATAAAAAAAAACAATTTTTAAAAATTATATATATATATATATGATACATTATATATATATATATATATATATATATATGATACATTATATATATATCTGGACAGACACAGTGAGTGAGATGCATGAGTAAATCACCTGTTTGTTCATGAACACGTAGATGATCGGGTTGTAGACGGCGGCTGTTTTGGAGAAGAAGGCGGGAACGGCTGCCAGCCGCGGGTCCAGGTGGATTCTGGGATGAGCCGTGACCACGATGGAGAACGCGGCGTACGGAGTCCAGGCCACCATGAAGGCCACGATCATCACCACCACCATACGGGTCACCTGACGCTCGGGTTTCCTAGCGTTACCCAGCCGGCCGTGCGTGTTGGACACCTGCAAACACACGCAATGTGACCAAAATGACCAAATCAATGATTTTATCAAACAATAGTGTCATTTTTTTTTGCGGAATTCAATTGAATAACTGTCGATGCTGCAGAAAGTCAATAGTGTCATTATTCGGTTCAATTTAGTTCAAGTTTTCAAGTTCTCATCCAATGGTGTCAGTGCAGTGAATCAATAATATCACTGAGAATCATATATTAAGTGTCTTTAAAAAACAAAAATCTAAAAAAATATATATATGTTTTTTAACAAAAATATATTCTAAGAACGTTTTGCGAGCGTTCTCATTGAGTTTTACATTTCTGAATGTTTCCTGAATGCTCAAAAGTCCACAATGTTTTCTTTTGGTTATGAGAACGTTAACGGAACGCTTCGTTGTATCATTCTTCAAACATTCTTCTCAGAACATTCCGAAAGTGGTTACATTTAAAACATGTCCAACAGAAAAACACTCCATGACTGATGTAGAAACAATGCTTTTTGTTATTTGAACATTTTTAAAAGCCAGATAACTAATGTCCTGTTAATGTTAATGGAAGAACGTTTGTTCATAACGTTGCTAGAATAGCATTACTGTCTTCTGGAATCAGGTAATCAGACTCAGATGAGTTATGGTTTTCTGTGTCAGTTTGTTGTAATGATAGTTTGTTGGGAATCTCACGGATGTTGTGGAGCGACTGACCTTTCTCAGCTTCCGGATCAGTTTGCAGTAACAGACGACGATCACTCCCAGCGGAAGAATGAAGCAGGTGATGAAGAACGTGATGATGAAGGTGTGGTCGTGGAAGTTTCCCGAATACCTGCAGGGGGACACAAGCAAAACATCTGACGAAGATTTATTATATACAGGGTCACATTTACATATATATATATATATATATATATATATATATATATATTCACATACATACATACATACATACATATATATATATATATATATATAAAATGTAGTGTTTAACTTTTGTCCTGGAAACAGATTTGAGGTGATTTTATGTGTTTTCCCCAATGTGTTGCCAATCTGAAGTGTTATTTACGGATAAATGTTTCCGCTATGGAATCAAAAAATAAAACACAATTGTGACCTTTTTTTCTCTTCTCACAATTAACAATTTTCGCAATTGCAATTGCGAATTGCAATTCTGAGAGATAAAATCCAAATTGTGAGATATAATTATTTTCAAAATAAAATACTTTTTACTCGGCGTTGCAAGTTTCTCACAATTTCGAATTTTTTATTTTCCGATTTTTAACATTTGCAAGAAAAAGCCAGAATTTCAAGTTTGTAGCTTTTTTCTTAATAAATACAAAATTGAGAAATGTACATCTGACTTTATTTCTCAAAAATCTGAGATATAAACTCGCAATTGCAAGTAATTTAAACATTTCTCACATTAATAACTCATGCACATTTGTTAAAAAACATAAAGCTTTTTTCACAAAAATAACTTTTTATGGTAATGCATCTCATTTATAATATCTCTGAAAGGATATTGTGTCTGATGTAATGTTTGTATTTTTGACCAGTACAATAAAACGGCCCAAACTCTAGATATGTATTTTCTTCATATAGCCTATTTCTTAGTCTCTGGTTTGTCAGACTGACTAAAGCACACGATGAGTGTCAACGCTAAAGTGGAGTATGAATAAGAAAACCTGGTGTGTATTTCATAAGGCCAGAAAAATGAATTAAAATGAATTAGCATGTCAGAAAAATGCTGACATACTTGGATAAAAGGACTAATTAGTACAGAAGAGACAATAAATCTGATGGTTAATTATCCTGCTGGTTTAGGCTTTAATGGATGAAGCTTGTCAAACTTTCACCCAAGAGAGCTTTTCCTCTTCATTTAACTGGTATATTGTGGAATCCCTAGTTGGAAAATGAAACGTTTTTAGATCATTTTAGAAGATGTGCATATGAAGAATCCTCAGAGATTGAATCTGAAACAAGCTTGAAAAATTTTAAAGAGATTCTGCGCCCACACAATTATAATATTAATAATGTCCCGTCCACACAGTAGACGGATGATGAGACTGAAACACCAGCAGTTTAGGAACTGTCTACATAAAAGGCTGTTGGTGAAAGCAGCAAATATTGATGATTGAGACTTACAACAAACACTTTCTTCTGCAACACGTTACAACCTTTTACAGTCTATGGTTACAACAAGCTTCCACTTGTCCATTTATTAATATTGCTTAAAAGGATAGTTCACTGATATGTTTCAGCTTACCTCAAGGGATGTAGGTGTCATTGTTTCCACAGTATTTTCAATTTTGATATTTTTAGGTCAAACCGTTCTTTTCTGTCAGTCATATAATGCAGGTCTATGGTCACCACCTCAAAGAGCATGCACAGAGAAGTCCAGATTAAACATGATTTAATGACTCGTAAACGTAATTACACATTGATGGCCTAGGACACGAAACGAGCGGTTTGTGTGAGAAAACCAACAGTATTTATATAGTTTTTACCTCTTGTAGTGCAACCACAGCCACGTCCAAGTGATCTGAGGGTGCGGACGCTTCGGTCTCGCATGCGCCGGAAGTGATCTAAATATGGTTGTGACAAAAATTCAACATTGTCTGTTTATATATAGAAATCGTCTTCCATTGCGATTTCCTGTATATCTAAATATGTTTAGATCTTCACATTGAAGGATATCACTTCTGAAATCTGTGTAAACAATGAGTGACGTAGACGCGCTAGAGATCACTTCTGCCGCTTTCTGGCGCTTGCGCATTCTAGCGAAGCGTCCGCGCCCTCAGATCACTTGGATGTTGCTGTGGTTACAAGAGGTAAAAACGATATAAATACTGTTGGTTTTCTCACACAAACCGCTCGTTTCGTGTCTTAGGCCATCAATGTGTTCTTACATTCATAAGTCATTAAATCATGTTTAATCTGGACTTCTCTGTGCATGCTCTTTGAGGTGGTGACCATTGACCTCCATTATATGACTGATACGGTTTGATCTAAAAATGTCAAAATTGAAAATACTGTGGAAACAAAGACACCTACATCTTAGATGCTCTTGAGGTAAGCTGAAACATATCAAAAATTAATTTCAAAGTAAATTTCACACACACAAATATACATTTCTGATATGTACGTGTGCTATTAGGGTATGGTGGCCGATATATTGTGCTTCAGCCTGATATTTACAGATGCAATGTTTGCCTTTAAATATGTTTTAATAAAGTATTTTTTGGTTTGTAGAACCCTATTGTATTTCCTTTTTTCAGCTGTTTAATGTGCGCTATCACCAGTTCGATAGTCCCGCAGTGTGATAAATGGTGTTTGGGTCCTCACCAGTTGGGTTCGCAGGTGGTGCCGATCTTGCTGACGGTGTAACTGCTCCAGCCCAGCACCGGTGGGATGGTCCAGATGAAGGAGAAGGTCCACACGAACAGCAGACCCAGAGCCGCATGTTTGCCCTGCAAACGGATGTTCCCCATGGGGCGACAGATCACGAAGAAGCGCTCGAACGCCAGGACGGCCAGAGACCACAGCGCCACGATACCTGGAGGATCAGTCAGACTGATGAACGTTTTGAGAACACAGAGATGCAATTTTATGAGATCAGGCTGATAAAACTGTGTGTAGAATCCTTTCTAAAAGTGTACGTTCGCCCGAAATCCAAAAAAAGTTATGAAAGCGTGTGTACGCCAGAAACTGCGTGAATTCAACTTTATAATCCCAGTCAGAGGAAGATTGTATTCACTTGCGTCTCCTCCCCGAAATAAGCATATATGAATTTACAATGCCTCGTTTTACTACGCATATCCACATCTGCATATCATTGGCATACATATTTATGGGGTCTCGCTGTCGATGGCGGTCGATGCGATCTGAGGCTCCGGACCCTGGGCGGTCGATGCGGGACGAGGCTCTAGACCCTGGGCGATCTGGGCGGGACGAGGCTCTGGACCCTGGGCGGTCGATGCGGGACGAGGCTCTAGACCCTGGGCGATCTGGGCGGGACGAGGCTCTGGACCCTGGGCGGTCTATAAGGGATGAGGATCTGGACCCTGGGCGATCTGGGCAGGACGAGGCTCTGGACCCTGGGCGATCTGGGCAGGACGAGGCTCTGGACCCTGGGCGATCTGGCCAGGACGAGGCTCTGGACCCTGGGCGGTCTATAAGGGATGAGGATCTGGACCCTGGGCGATCTGGGCAGGACGAGGCTCTGGACCCTGGGCGATCTGGGCAGGACGAGGCTCTGGACCCTGGGCGATCTGGGCGTGACGAGGTTCTGGACCCTGGGCGGTCTATAAGGGATGAGGATCTGGACCCTGGGCGATCTGGGCAGGACGAGGCTCTGGACCCTGGGCGGTCTATAAGGGATGAGGATCTGGACCCTGGGCGATCTGGGCAGGACGAGGCTCTGGACCCTGGGCGATCTGGGCAGGACGAGGCTCTGGACCCTGGGCGATCTGGGCGGGACGAGGCTCTGGACCCTGGGCGATCTGGCCAGGAAGAGGCTCTGGACCCTGGGCGGTCTATAAGGGATGAGGCTCTGGACCCTGGGCGATCTGGGCAGGACGAGGCTCTGGACCCTGGGCGATCTGGGCGGGACGAGGCTCTGGACGCTGGGCGATCTGGCCAGGAAGAGGCTCTGGACCCTGGGCGGTCTATAAGGGATGAGGCTCTGGACCCTGGGCGATCTGGGCAGGACGAGGCTCTGGACCCTGGGCGATCTGGGCAGGACGAGGCTCTGGACCCTAGGCGATCTGGCCAGGAAGAGGCTTTGGACCCTGGGCGGTCTATAAGGGATGAGGCTCTGGACCCTGGGTGATCTGGGCGGGACGACGTACTGGACCCTGGGCGGGACGAGGCTCTGGACCCTGGGCGGTCTATAAGGGATGAGGCTCTGGACCCTGGGCGATCCGGGTGGGACGAGGCTCTGGACCCTGGGCGGTCTATAAGGGATGAGGCTCTGGACCCTGGGCGATCCGGGCGGGACGAGGCTCTGGACGCTGGGCGGTCGTTGTGCGGGACGAGGCTCTGGACCCTGGGCGATCTGGGTGGGATGAGGCTCTGGACCCTGGGCGATCTGGGCGTGACGAGGTTCTGGACCCTGGGCGATCTGGGCGGGACGAGGCTCTGGACCCTGGGCGATCTGGGTGGGATGAGGCTCTGGACCCTGGGCGGTCTATAAGGGATGAGGCTCTGGACCCTGGGCGATCTGGGTGGGATGAGGCTCTGGACCCTGGGCGGTCTATAAGGGATGAGGCTCTGGACCCTGGGCGGTCTATAAGGGATGAGGCTCTGGACCCTGGGCGATCTGGCCAGGAAGAGGCTCTGGACCCTGGGCGGTCTATAAGGGATGAGGCTCTGGACCCTGGGCGATCTGGGCGGGACGACGCACTGGCCCCCGGGCGGGACGAGGCTCTGGACCCTGGGCGGTCTATAAGGGATGAGGCTCTGGACCCTGGGCGATCTGGCCAGGACGAGGCTCTGGACCCTGGGCGATCTGGGCGTGACGAGGTTCTGGACCCTGGGCGATCTATAAGGGATGAGGCTCTGGACCCTGGGCGATCTGGCCAGGACGAGGCTCTGGACCCTGGGCGATCTGGCCAGGACGAGGCTCTGGACCCTGGGCGATCTGGCCAGGACGAGGCTCTGGACCCTGGGCGATCTATAAGGGATGAGGCTCTGGACCCTGGGCGATCTGGGCCGGGACGAGGTTCTGGACCCTGGGCGATCTGGGCAGGACGAGACTCTGGACCCTGGGCGGTCTATAAGGGATGAGGCTCTGGACCCTGGATGAGGCTCTGGACCCTGGGCGGTCTATGTGGGACGAGGGGCGATCTGGGAGGGACGAGGCTCTGGATCCTGGGCGATCTGGGCAGAATGAGGCTCTGGACCCTGGGCGATCTGGGAGGGACGAGGCTCTGGACCCTGGGCTCAGGGACACTCAGGAACCACATCACCCGCAGTACAGCGACGAGAATGGACACTGAATAAAGGAGAACACAGGTATACATGCTTGGGATAACAAAGGAAGATAATGGGGACACAGGTGAGAGACATGAACATTGGGAACAGGTGAATTAACTGAGGGATGACGAAGAGCGGGAAAACTGTAAACAGGACTGAACCAAACACACTAGGAAGGGGGAAACTAAGGAAAACAGACTCGAGACAAAACATAATCCTGACATAAACACTGAACAGAATTCATCAGAATAATGGCACTATTGTCTTCATTAGAGCTGCTTTATTATCGGAAATTGAATTTGTTTTGTAATTGAACTTTGGACAGATATTGAACTAAACTGAATAAACATTGAACAGAATTCATCAGAATAATGACACTATTGTCCTCATTAGAGGTGCCTTAGAGGCTGACATTGACTGTTTTAGAGTTGATGAACTGGACAGATATTGAACTAAATTGAATAAACATTGAACAGGATTCATCTGAATAACGACACTATTGTCTTCATTAGAGCTGTAATTTAAGTCAATTTATAATTCAGGCAACAGTTTCATTTTCCAGTGAAGTGGCATTGAAAGCATCTCTATTGTATAAAGCGCTATAGAAATAACGCTGACTTGACAGTGATGCATTAGAGCAGTGGTTCTCAAAGTGGGGTCCGCGAGCTAAAGCCAGGGGGTCCGCGAAATAATTTACAACCTAACGTTTTTTTCCATGCTATGAGTCATGTTTTCTTTATCATCTGAAAACATGCTGTTTATTCCTAAGTAACTTATATAAAGCATTTAACATAAAACAATACAAAGTAGACACTTAAAGTTTTCTATAGATAGATAATCTATGTCTTTGCGTCAAGTAGATTCGCTGCTGTTGATTTTGCGGGACGTGCGCCAGAAAGGAGACAGAGAGACGGCATGAACCCGCATCCGGTTCTTTTCTGTATTTTTAAAAGGCATGACATTTTGTAGTCATTTATAATGTAGCCTATACACAAATAAAAAATGGACACTTTACCGTTTCGGATGATGCACTCTTGTCTTATCTATGACCATAAATAAGAGTATTCCTGTTTCCACTGCTGAGGAAAAATTCCCATGTAATTGCGCGCCGGCGTCTCGCGTGCGCGCACAATAGTCAGTTCTAGCACTGCTACTGTAGATTTGACATTAGAAGTCTGATCATTATCAAAATAAAAGTGCATAGTGACAGGGCCGTACCCACAACTGAGGTTGCAAGGATGCACATCGCGATGATACTGACCTTCTCGTCTGAGGTGCTTCAGCAGACTAACAACGATAGCTCGTCAATGTCAAAATGTTTGAGTCGGAGTGAACTCAAAGTTCCCCGCACGACGTTTCAGTCAACGGTCATAAAGTGCGAGATAAGATGTAGGCCTTAATTAACATAAACTAAACAGCTGTTTTAGATAAAAGTTTTAAAAAACGACTGAAACAATCAGTTTGCAAAAGTATTAATCAAGCTCAACTTTAAAAAAGGAAAAAGCAGGTCAATAGAAACATACTGTGCCCATGAGATTAACATTATGGATTCATATATTTAACATATACTGTATGTTTTTTTTAGCTAATTACAGTAGCTCAAATTAACAACGCACGCACCTATTAAACATAATGCCATTATCATTGTATTTATAGGCTTATGGGCTTTATTTGTGTGCAGAATAGGCCTAATTATTGAAACATTTCTCTTTTAAGGCCATTCCTGATTGGAATATGTGATTGTGTTTCGTGACATCTTGACAAAAAAAAAAATGTATGCCACTGACTGACATGCTTCTACTAAATCTATAGTTATCCAATTGTGGGGCCTTAAAACACCTTAAAATGCACATGTGTAGATCAAGAACATCAAAAATTCCTAAGTGAGGGATCCTAACTAAGTGGTTCCTAGCAAGATCACTTTCGTTACCTCAGTAGGCTATTTAGAAATTCCTGCATAGTACCCTGGGTGGAGACCATTCATTTTGTGCAAAAATATTTAATTTGCCGCTCACACATTAACTTTGTGCTCAATAACTGTTATAAATATGAGGGGGGTCCTTGGAATTTTTTTTCCCCTGAAAGGGGTCCCTGGCACCAAAATGTTTGAGAACCCCTGCATTAGAGAGTAAAAAACCTTTCTGAAGACGACGTGCAACTCTTATAACTCAAATTGGACTCATGCATTGAAATCGAAACACTTTAATTCTCATTTACTGAGTTGGTCATCTTGTAGAGATCGTCTAAAACCACAGAACGTCCATTTCTTTTATGAATAATTTGTGTTGGGTCATTTATTTTTTTAGATATTATTCATATTTTAAGTGCACACAAAATTTAATTCATCTCAATATCTGAGACAAGAAAAGTGTCGATTCAGAACATTAAATGTGCTTCATGCTAAATAATAGCTTTTTTTTAGTTTTTTAGTCATAATTTCTAACTTCAGTGATTGAGCTTCTTATGACCAGATGTTAGATAACTGAGAACACTGTGTTGGACTGAACCGTCAGCAAGTTGATCATAATAATTCACTATAATTGCACTGAAGATACCAAACATCTGCAGACTGACATTAACAAATCATGACATTAATAAAACTTCACAATATTTTGACAGCATCATGTACAAACAACAGTTGCTCAATGAACAGAGGAAACAGACGGGACCCTTTAACCTCCGTGTGTCACTAAACAGACTGTAGAAACTCATTTCTGTGTGATTATCAAAACAGACCATAGTCATACTGATTAATAAAGAGCAATTACCTGGAAGAAAATCAAATGTGCTAAATGAATAATAATGTGATTGTGGGTGTAAGAAGACATGAATGGTGAATACTGACACCTGCAGTTCTCAAACAGACCTGAGACCAGCAGATGTCCATCTGGATTATTATTTACATGCATTTAAGATGCTTTTTATTATTATTATATTTCAGTATGGTTCTAAGATTGACTAGGCTCAGATACTTTTAAATAATGTCCATCTAATTTTCTATCATTGATTTGATCATTAGTTTTAGAGTTGAAACAATAGTGTTAAAGAAATAAAGCGGACTTAGTTTCAGCTTTTCTTGAACATCACTAAACATGGCAGGCTGTTTTAAAATGCTAAATCAGAAATGGGATTTCTACTAGTGACAATGGCATTTTTTGATATGAAAAATGCTATTTCTTGATGGTTGTATTTTAAATGTCACTATAGGTTGCCATTCAGATTCAAATGCTGATATCAAGAACTCAATTTTCACTAGTTAAAATGTTAATTATTGACTTTGATGTAAATTAATTTCAGCATGCTGTTATTTGTGATATCTAAAATGTATTTCTGATGTCAATAATTGGACAGTAATTTCAGATATCTAAAGTGACTTTCTTACCAGTAATAAATACATTCATGATTTCAGAAATAAACATTATCTCTACAATCGAAATATTGATATCAATTTTTTTTCTTGCTTTTTACTAGTAGCAATTCAGTTGCTGAAATCAGACATTTAATTGCACTACTTATATATACATATATATATATATATATATATATGTATATATTATTGATATCAACAATTGAATGACAGCCTATGGAGACATTTGGTAATATTATAAGGAAACATGGAATTAGTTTCCATTGTTATGCTGATGACACTCAAATATATATTTCATCACGGCCAGATGAATATGCTAAATTATCCAAATTGACAGATTTTGTTAAAGATATAAAAGATTGGATGGCGTGTAATTTTCTTTTATTAAATCCAGACAAGACAGAGGTAATACTTATCAGTTCTAAAAACCGTCCACAAAACCTTTCGCAGCACGACTTTAACATATTAGGATGTCCTGTTACTTTATCCACAAGACCTGGGTGTTATATTAGACTGCAACCTGTCTTTTGAAAAGCATATTTCATATGTTACAAAAACAGCCTTTTTCCACCTAAGCTACGTAACATGCTATCTGTCTCCGATGCACAAAAGTTAGTTCATGCATTCATTACCTCGAGACTAGATTACTGTAATGCTTTATTAGCTGGTTGTCCTGCATCCTCAATAAACAAGCTAGAGTTAGTCCAAAATGCAGCTGCTAGAGTTCTTACGAGATCAAGAAAATATGATCATATAACACCGATTCGATCATCACTTCATTGGTTAACTATAAAGTTCCGTATTAATTACAAGGTATTGCTTTTGACTTATAAAGCTCTAAATGGTTTAGCTCTTCTTACTCTTTAAGATCACTAAATTCGAGGCTTCTGGTCAGGATATCCAGATCCACCAAAGGAGGGAGAGCATTTTCACATTTAGCCCCGAAGCTCTGGAATAGCCTTCCTGATATTGTTCGTTGCTCAGACTCGCTCTCCCAGTTTAAAACTAGACTAAAGACGCATTTATTTAGCCTGGCATTCATATACAATTTTTTATCTTACAGTTACTGTAAATTTGGCCTCTAGTTCATAAACGCCAGAGGAGAACTGTTTTTTTTTCTCCATTGGGTCATCTGATGGAGTTTTAGGACACCATCGGGTCACTTGATGGAGTTTTTTGGTTCCTTGCCACTGTTGCCTTTGGCTTGCTCAGTTGGGGATATTCAAATTAAATGACCCATCATACCATTGATCAGCTCTACCAAACTTGATCATCTTTTTTCATGAATAAACAAACACTGTGATGTTATCTTGTTTGATACTGTGAAGCAGCTTTGATACAATCTGTATTGTGAAAAGTGCTGCTATATAAATATATTTGACTTGACTTGACATTTATCGAGTGACAATACAATTACAAATCAAAAATGATCTATGATGAAGTCAAGAATTAGCATTGTTACTAGTCTAGCGCAAAAGTATTTCGTTTAAAAATTGCATTTTAAATAGTGAAAAAGTAAATGCTGATATCAATAATTCATCTCGTGGAAAATTAATAAAAGTCTAAACGCTTTGCCTTACATGCACTTTTCATTATGCATTAAATACAGCGATGTTGATTTTGTTGAACACTGCGAAACTAAAGGAAAATACAAAACTGAGAACTTTTACTGTGTGTGCAATCTTAACAAGTTAAAACAGATTTGAATTATTCATATAGTTCTCTCTCTCTCTCTCACGCGCGTGTGTGTATATTACATATGCGTGTGATTTCTGAACCCCAGACAAAAGTAATAACATTATGCAGGATGTTTGAAATATGCATTTTAAAAGAAACATCTAAGACCCGAAATAAAACTATAGAACAGCAGCTCAACCCGTCTCTTACCGAAGAATGTGACCGCAAAGCCCTCCAAAACACAAGCCCATTTCCCCAAGAAGAAATACCCGTGATAGTTAGTTAAAAAACTGATAGTCCCCCCGGTCACCGACACGAGGAAGTCCGCCAGGGACAGATTAACGATGATATAGTTGAGAGGTCGTCGGAGTTGAGTAAAGCGAAAGGTGACCAGCATGACAGTGAAGTTCTCGCAGAGAGAAGCCGCGGTCACGATGAACATCAGCGCCGCCAGGACTTTATAGTTCCAGGGCGCGATGAACGTTAGAGGAGCGGAGAACGGGTCTTCTGCGTGGGAAACGCCGTTCACTGCCACCGGGAACGACTCCATCCCGATGAACGAGTCTAAACGAGTCTAAACACACTCCTACATCTGGAGGAAATCCCCGTGCATCGTGAATGCAGCGCGTGCACTGATGGCTCTCATCACTGAGTGCGTGTTACCCGCTGTCCTGAACTTGTTGAGCGAGAGTGCGGTGGGTTTGAGGAGTTCCTCTCGCTGCTGGTGGGGTTTATATAGGAGGCGAGTATCACAGGTCAGGTCAGACCTTCATCATCGTCATCGTCATCATCACTTCTGCGTTTGACTGGTAAAGAATCACTCACACACACACACGCCTTTCTCCACAACATGTTCATGCACACGCGAGAATCAGAAGATAACTTCATCCATTTTATGATGTTTATATAGGCGAGCTAGCATCACATGTCAGCCCTTCATCATCATCACCACATGTCAGGTCAGACTTTCATCATCATCATCTTCATCATTATAACTTCTGCGCGTGTAGACTGTCAAGGATTCGCTCGCTCCGCCGTTCTCTCCTGAAGGTTTTCATGCACACGCGCGTGATATTCAAAATAACTTCATCCATTTGCCTTTAGAAACACACGCGCGCGCGTAACGCAGAGTCGATGCGCGCGCTCCCTCAACTCCAGTCATTGAGCGGGCAAACGCGGCGGGACAGATAAAGGATTTCTTCGATAGTCTTTTATCTGAGCTGTATATGCTCCTTCTCCACGGAATAACTGGAGTGTGTGTGTGTGTGTGTGTGTGTGTGTTTAGAGAGAGAATCAATACCGGAGCGCGCGCACTGGAACAAGAGCAAGCTTGTCAATACAACGCAAAACACGATGATCATAGAGAATTATGAAAGATGCATCATAATATGACTTTATATAATTAAAACGATTCGTGTAGAGTAGCATGCGCATAATAAAATATCATATCAAGTTTTGGGTTTAGAAAGGGAAGCCTGTACTGCAGATTGTGTTATATTCATTCGTCAATTTGAAAAATAGGCTATACTTCAGGTTGGGTTTATAATCATTTTCTCTATAGGTGCAAATATTAAAATCACTAACATTTGGTCTGAACATTTCATGCACATTGAACCTTCTAGCGGGGCAAGTTGTCACCATACTGTGCTATTATTTGCTTTTAAAACAGTTATTTTTTAGTTAATTCAGCATATCATAAATATATAACACAACAATATTGGTCAACAGATAATATCTTTAATGTACAATCTCTGTTGGCCAATGCACATATTAGAAAGCAGATGCAACGAGATGTAAATAAAGTCTAAATCAATGCAACAAAACAGAACAAACAGCAGAACCGTTAGTGTTATTCCTCAAAGTGTGGTCAATGAGTACATGATTCCCTTAGTTATTAGTCATTAATTTAGTGCTTTGGAAAATTAAATCAATTAGCATTTTGAGCAAGGATGGATTTGTTGATCCGATCTCATTTGATTGGCGTACACTGTCTTTATTCTGATTCTCCGGGCCAAAACATGACGTGCTTCCTCAGTTCTTCTGTCCAGTTTTCCATTATTAATATCTACAAATCCATAAATCAAGATACATTTTATACTAGAGAAGCAGAATGACAAGATCACAAGTGTTGTTTCCTGAAAAATGTATTTGACTCCATTGACAGATATTTGTTTTTGTTTCATTCATTTAGCTTCTTCTCTCCAGTAATGCGTCTTGATTTAAGAGTGTTTGGATGTTTGAGCTGGAAAGCAGCAGAAACACGGAGGAGGAGCATCGCTGCTGCTGTGGACGGCTAAAGGTGGAATATTGGCTTAAAATGGAAGAGGAAACACTTTGTTTTTAGTACATTTTTAGTTTTCCACTTGATTTAAAGTTGAAGGAGTTCGTAATATAAACTTGTGAATGTTTTTTCGTCCTCTGTAGGTTGAGCTGCAGTACAGCTTATAAAGGTTACACACACACACACACACACACACACACACACTGAAAACCTGCAAATGAGCCGCAGGTCCGTCACAGGCAATAAATCTTCATCTTTGCAGTGCTGACGGGATTCGTGATCAAAGCAGGACCAGCTGAACCAACAGAACTGCGATAACCAGCAGAACTGGGAGAACCAGCAGAACTGGCAGAACTGGGAGAACCATCAGAACTTGGAGAACCAGCAGAACCGACAGAACTGGGAGAACCAGCAGAACTGCGAGAACCAGCAGAACTGGCAGAACTGGGAGAACCATCAGAACTTGGAGAACCAGCAGAACTGGGAGAACCAGCAGAACCGACAGAACTTGGAGAACCAGCAGAACTTGGAGAACTAGCAGAACCGGCAGAACTGGGAGAACCAGCTGAACCGACAGCACTGCGAGAACCAGCAGAACTGGGAGAACCAGCAGAACTTGGAGATCCAGCAGAACTGGCAGAACTGGGAGAACCATCAGAACTTAGAGAACGAGCAGAACCGACAGAACTGGGAGAACCAGCAGAACTGCGAGAACCAGCAGAACTGGCAGAACTGGGAGAACCATCAGAACTTGGAGAACCAGCAGAACCGACAGAACTGGGAGAACCAGCAGAACTTGGAGAACCAGCAGAACTTGGAGAACTAGCAGAACCGGCAGAACTGGGAGAACCAGCTGAACCGACAGAACTGCGAGAACCAGCAGAACTTGGAGATCCAGCAGAACTTGGAGAAGCAGCAAAACTGACAGAACTGGGAGAACCAGCAGAACTGGGAGAACCAGCAGAACCGACAGAACTGCGAGAACCAGCAGAACTTGGAGATCCAGCAGAACTTGGAGAAGCAGCAAAACTGACAGAACTGGGAGAACCAGCAGAACTTGGAGATCCAGCAGAACTTGGAGAAGCAGCAAAACTGACAGAACTGGGAGAACCAGCAGAACTGGGAGAACCAGCAGAACTTGGAGAAGCAGCAGAACTGACAGAACTGGGAGAACCAGCAGAACTTGGAGATCCAGCAGAACTTGGAGAAGCAGCAAAACTGACAGAACTGGGAGAACCAGCAGAACTGGGAGAACCAGCAGAACTTGGAGAAGCAGCAGAACTGACAGAACTACGAGAACCAGCAGAACTTGGAGATCCAGCAGAACTTGGAGAAGCAGCAAAACTGACAGAACTGGGAGAACCAGCAGAACTTGGAGATCCAGCAGAACTTGGAGAAGCAGCAAAACTGACAGAACTGGGAGAACCAGCAGAACTTGGAGAAGCAGCAGAACTGACAGAACTGGGAGAACCAGCAGAACTTGGAGAACCAGCAGAACTTGGAGAAGCAGCAGAACTGACAGAACCGGGAGAACCAGCAGAACTGACAGCACTGGAAGAACCAGCAGAACCTGACTTAGTTGCAATTAATGAACACACCAAAGCCGTGACAATAATAGAAATTGGCTGCTCTTCTGGTGCATATGTGGACACATGCTGTGCTTCAAAACTGCTGAAATACCAACCATGGTACAATGTCCTCAATGACCTTGGCTATTCTTGTAAAGTTATCGCCCTTATTTTTGGTAGTTTAGGCCATGTGCACAAGTTGTGTGTAAGCGGAACAAGGCCAAAACACTGAAAGATCTTGTTCTGTACATATGGAGGCGTAGGTCCACCTTCACCCTTAAATGAGCATGATGGACGGAGACACTGGCTGCTGTTCTACACCTTTTTGTCAAATTTGGATAATGCCGTGATATTTGCTTATCTTTTAATTTAAATGAAGAATTGAAATGTGTGCGAGTGAGAGAGAGAGAGAGTGAGTGCGAGTCTTTAGGGGATCCAGTAAATTGAGGTCTTCATGTTACACATCATGACACATTAAGAGAAGCATTTAAACACAATAATGAGCGAACGAACACGGCCCAGACGCTACAGTCTACAGTGCGCTGACATTTACTGTAACTAGCAGGCGTTCGTAAAGGTTAATCTCTCATTCATGCTATAGTTCATAAAGGCTGCATGACAAAGGCTTGTGATCGACGATAAGGGTTCATCCGTTTCATAAAGAGTGAACTGCATTAATAGGGACCTGGCAGATTTAAAGGGTCTGAGAAGAACCATGAAGTCTTTGTTTCACACACGTTTATAACCTGCTCTCAAATG
Source organism: Pimephales promelas (assembly GCF_988280905.1). Lineage (NCBI taxonomy): Eukaryota > Metazoa > Chordata > Actinopteri > Cypriniformes > Leuciscidae > Pimephales > Pimephales promelas. The sequence goes on along the minus strand of NC_142779.1, from coordinate 563,454 downwards.
TCACAGAAACGCTTCCGCCGTCAGACCTGGAGTAATGTACACTAATAAACATGAGCAATCGTTTCCAGACGCTCCAGATGGGATTATGAACGCGGTGTGAAACTATATATTCCCTATGGAAGCTTGTGTAGGAATAAAACATTTTTAAAGATAATTGCAACATTTTATCTAACAATTGTGGGTTTATATCACACAATTTTGAGATAAAAAGTCAGAGATAAAGCAGAATTTAAAAGCTTATATATCTTGACATGATAAGATGCTCATTGCACATGTCAAACGGATCATACGTTGATATTTGTGTCTTTCATGGTCGACTGCATCCGAGTTTGAATAAACCTGAGCCGCACAACCGTCTGCTTTCTTACCTTCCCATGATGCCGAGTTCTGTTGCATGATTCCTGACAGCTGCCATCAGACACCGAGAGAAGAGGAGCTTCATCTCAGATTCAGCGTGTTTCAGCGGACGTGACCTCTTGACCTCTGCGTAACTGCGTGCCGATACTGGATGAGAGTAAATCAATGATTTAATAGACTGCCGACAAGTTTATACTTCCTTTCCTCAAGCCGTGTAATAGCTGTTATTAAAGCCCGTGACCCATGACAGCAGAACATGAGGTCAGCTCGACTGTAAACTAGGATGGGTTTCCACAGAAAAACACCATCACCATTTATATTTTCTATGTGTAAAAAGAGTTGCTACATCAAATCAAAGAACTATCTTCTACCTCGTTTCCAGCACAAATTTTTAAACATTCGTAACCCTTCGCGTGTCGGTCAAAAATGACCGAATTTTGTTTTTATTTCAGTTAAATAAATCTACTTGCCTATACTTTAGTTCGATTATGTTTACTTTTTTTATTGAATATTTTGTATTTTTAGGAGATTTGATGGTTCTAAATTATATTTCCGCTGTATTTATAATCCCTTTATTCACTTTTTGAGCAACTTAAACTGTGGTAAATCTTGAATGCTTTGGATCGAAGACGTAAGTTTGATCTGTTTTCAAAGACTACACTTGGCAGATTATTGCTGAAGTGGAAAAAGTAAAAAAAAAAATGAAATTACTGAATTTGACATTTATTGTTATGATGTTACGTTATGATTATGGCTTACACACTCTGAGTTGGGTTGTTTTAACCCAACTTTGGGTTAAATATGGACAAACCCAAATGGGTTAAAAATGTAATTTAAAACTTTAACCCAACGTTTGGGTTTGTCCATATTTGACTCGTTGGGTTGAAACAAACCAGCATTTTTTTTTTAAAACGTTTTCACAATATTCATCAAAATTATAACTAATAAAGGCTTGAGATATCTCACTTTGCATGTAATGAGTCTATATAATATATTAGTTTCACCTTTTAAGTTGAATTACTGAAATAAATGAACTTTTGCACCATATTAACATTTTTTTGAGTATTACCTGTTGAAAAAAAGCATGAAAATGAAGTAAGTTTATGCTTAAAACAAGAACAGATCTCTGCCAATGGAAAATAAACCTCATTCAAAGAGAAAACAAGATTATTTTACTGTCTCCATTGGCAGATATTTGTTCTTGTTTAAGCATTTTTTAAGAATGTTCAGATATTTGTGCTGGAAAACCGGACAGAAACAGAGAGGAAGAACAGCATTTTCTGCAGTGCAGACAAAAACACAAATCTTACGCTGCAAACACATGTGATGCGCGTCTCAAACCACAGGACTCAAGGACATAGATCTTCTTACAAATGTCTTATTATTCAGGTACCCACATATATGTTAATGTACAATTTCCCACTTTAATTAACTTTCTTTAACCGAGTTGAGCTGAATGAGAAAAGCCGCATGGAAGACAGTCTGTGTGACGAAGCTGCAAAACAGGTTTTGTTAGCAGTGACAGTTTCATTAAAATCTCCTTATTGGGTCTTACATGAATGTAATGAGAGAGAAAGATTGAATACTGCGAATTACAAAGAAAATTAATACTGTGATAAAAAAAAAATGCTGTTCTTCCTCAGTGTTTCTGTCTTGTTTTCCAGCACACACGTCGAAACATTCTTAAATCAAGATGCATTTACTTGAGAAGCAGAATGACTGAAGATAACTGTATCCCTTAAAACTCATCTTTGTCCAAAATGACATATTTTAAAGCATTTTCCTTGCAAAAAAAAAAATCTTCATGCCTTAAAATATCATCTTGAATGTAACTTGACACCCTTGCCTCATTCAGTATGCGTGGCTCTATGAATATGCAAATGAGCCCCGCCCCCACTCACTCACTGGTTGATGATCACGTGTTGATCTGATTGTTTAAAAGGTCGTGTGTGACATCAGAAACACCAGCGATTTCACCGTTTAACCTGCTAAAAACATCAAGATTACATTAGCTACTATTCCCCACCAATTCACAAGGTATTCACAAGGGTTTTCTATTTGTCCATTCTATTGGCTCTATTCTATTTTGAAGACCTGTGCTGGCTGGACAAGTCTATTTTAAGGCCCTCACAACAAATAAATAGTATGGGTAGGGGTGTGCATTGGCACTGGCCTAACAATTCGATTCGATTACGATTCACCAGGATTCGATTCAATTCAGTTTGATTCTATGATGCATCAAAATTCTACTGCCAACGATCAACGTGGTTCGTGAAGTTAGTTGTATTGCCAATAGGGTTGGGTATCGTTTGAATTTGAACGATTCTGATTCCGATTCCTTGTTTCGATTCCGATTCCTAATGATTCTTGATTCCGATTCTTTTAAGAGGCAGGGTCAAAAAAGTTTAGCTAACCTTGCTAACCAACGGCCTTTCTGAAGGAAATACTCCTTCTGTAAAAATACTCCTTTTGTCACAAATTTTGCATTTTGCCGAGATTTTGTTATTTTTAGAAAAGCGAAGCCACACTTTGGATCGCCGACGTAAGCTACTCATGTTCGACTCGCGTGGTTATGCCAACACTTCCGGTAGACGCTTCTTCGTTGGTGTTGTTCAGCGGTTTCTTCTTCCGCTCGGCGGACTGTGAATATCGAAACTAGGAATCGAAATTTTAACTTTTGAACGATTCCGGGAAAAACGAAAAGTTAGTCTCGGTTCCAATCGTTACTCGATTCTCGATGCTCAACCCTAATTGCCAACGCGTTTGATTTCAGTGTGGCAGGTTTTACACACTGCGTAAGTCTTATCTAGTTTCCCATTAACTTCGTAGAGTCCGAAATGTGCCCAGATGTCCGCTTTCCAAGCTTTGGGTGTGTTTTTGATTACCCGTCTATCGCGATCATCTCCCTCCACCTCAGCCATAATAGATTTATTGCTATTATGCCCCTGGAAGTAATTGAAACTTCAAAACTTTATTGTCAAAGGCCAGAAAATAAACAGTGACGTAATCGATTATTGTTGACACCACTAATGGGTATATTATTTTCATCAGAGAACTAGAGTTGTTAGGTTTTGTGTCCCTGGTGTTCTTTCTCTGTGTTTCGCTTCATTTTGATACATTTTTCAAAAACAATAAATTTTTGTCATCCATGATGTCCATGTCTTTCTTTCTTCAGTCCAAAAGAAATTAAGGTTTTTGATGAAAACATTCCAGGATTTTCTCCATATAATGGACTTCAATGGGGACCAAAAGACAGTTTCAGTGCAAACTGTTCAAAGGGCTTTAAACGACACCAGACGATGAATAAGGGTCTTATCAAGCGAAACGATCGCTCATTTAATAAATAAATAACAAAGTTTAAGTTTTATAAGCTCAAATGCTCGCCTTGGACCATTCTGTGATGCGCGTTCGTGACTCTCCTGTTCGAACTCGTTCATCAAAATGAACAAATCTTTTGACTCGGAAAAAGATTCGTTCATTTTGATGAACGAGTTCGAACAGGAGAGTCACAAACATTCGTCAAACGTTCGTCCTTCGTTAAAGACGAAGATTTCTTCAAAACCAGAAACATTGATATAAACCTGCGTAAAAATGCAATTCCCCGTATCTTTGGTGATGGGACACAATGGCATTAGGCCATTGCATAGAGTATTATGAAAACTCTAAACAATGCTGGGTTGTTTGGGTCAAATATGGACAAACCAAAATGTTGGGTTTAAAATGCAATTTCAACTTCAACTTTCAACAGTACATTACATTTTCAACCCAACATTTGGATTTGTCCATATTAAATGCAAATTTGGGTTGAAACCACCCAGCATTGTTTAGAGTGCAGATATACTGTAAGAGTTCAGAAGAACAATACTTTCTGAGATATATGCACCCTTTGCCTTTCCATAAATCATTCACAGTCGAGGGTTTGACAGGACGAGCCGAGAGCCTGTGTTCTGCTCTTGAATCTGAATACTTGATCAGGCTGTGGCTTGTGGGATTCACACACGTCTCTCCAGGAGGTTTCGCTACACGGGTCATCAAATGCACGTATTGGTCATGAAAATGCTCAAATCAATCAATCAAAAACGTCTTTCAGGACGAGGCAGCCACATAGGTGATGCCGAACAGACGGCCCGGATCCCGAACGGAGAGAGGAATAAAAGACGACAGCAAAGACAACTGGAAAGATTCATTTCCATTTCAAAGGATGGATGCTGGAGGATGCGATGGCGTCTCACACTGCGGCTCTGTTGTGAAGAAGTCCGAACACAAGTTCAGCGCTCTTGTAATATCAGATGTGAGAACTTGCGTTTGTCTGTTTCTGAGGACAATCTCACTTGTTAGTTAAAGCTACTTAAACTAGGGACTTTTTTACATGTAGTTACCAGAACAATGATGGAAGCTCAAGTAGTCCACGTTTGAAGAGGATCAAAACCTTTCATCAAAGTTACACGAGAATTTTTGAAAAATACACGTTTTTGTCTCTGGACAACTTTTTTTATTCTCTTCAAATGTTGAATATTGAAGGTTAAACTGCTTTTATCTCAATGAGGCCTATTTTGTACATGGCTGTGAAACATCAATACATACACTTGTGATGGCATCTTTGTAGTTCATATCAGCTCAGGTCCATTAAATAACAGATTTTGGATAACAGAACGATGGATTAACGCTGTAGTCGATAATGAAGTCAAACCTGTTTTTTGTATCCCTTAAAACTCATCTTTTACCAAAATATATATTTAAAGTTTGTTACTTGAAAAAAAATGTAACTCGATACCCTCTCCTCATTTAGTATGCGCGGTTCTATGAATATGCAAATGAGCCCCGCCTCCACTCACTCGCTTGGCGATCACACGTTGATCTGATTGGTTACAAGGTGGTTTGTGACGTCAGAAACACCAGCGATTTCAAAGCGTGTTTTTGAGACTGTCTTTGGTTCACTGCAGTTTTAAGGAGGAAATACTCAGCAATGCTGTCCACTTATCAACGCACACACGGTGTGTGTTAAAGCGGATTAAAAACACAATATTAACAACATTAGAACAAACCCCCCCTGATTCCTTGACTGAAGTCGATTCAAGTCTATTACATCATGAAAAAATATCCGCCATGTTGATTTTTTTTAAACTAGTTTTTCGAACCGTTTAGTTTTTTTAAGAACTAGTTTTTTGTAACGAGTGATCCGAAACAAGAATTACACGAACGTTTCAGCGCAGTGCCACCTAGTGGACAGGAGATATGAAAATGTGACTTTTTTTGCTAATAACATCTGAATGCTTCAGCCAAAAAAAAAAGAATAAAAAAAATTCACAAAACTGGTCTCTTTATATTCAGCGCAGCTTGCTGTGTTTTCCCAATCGGTCATTTTAGGCATTGGCCACTTTGAATTTTGTCGTAAAATACTATATTGTACGAACGCATTGGCGTATCATTCAGAAACTCGGTATGTGTCATCGGCACCAGTTTTGGTTAATGAAACTGATGTCTTGGGTCATGCAGAGATAGTGGTACGAACTTCTTGTCCGCCATTTTGAATGTTTTTAAAAACATTTTTTAACGTTTAAAGCACGAGGATGTTAAAAAAGGAGGTTTTAAAAAACAAATGCTGTAATTGGCACCAAACTTTGCATGTATCATTGTCACCTTACTCTGACCACACAACATCAATTTGGTCACAGCGCCACCTATTGGTCGAAAGTGATTAAATCATATTTATAGTGACTGTCTCTGTGATTTTTCAGTCATTTAGCCTACAATCATCTTGTTGTTAAAGCACAATAGAAATGTCAAACATATGTATTAGAGTTTATGAGAGCATGTGAACTGCGGAGTTAAAAAGAGGCACGTGTTTTTGACAACAGCGGTTAAGCAGTCTCAATTAACTGAACACGGAAGCGTCTTTCTAATGTAACACATCTCATCTAATGTAACGGTTGTCATGGCAACCCGCCACTTTCCTTCGTTAGTCTTAGATAATTATGTTTCTGAAAGCGTGGTGTTCATGTGAGGACAAAGTGAGGCTGACAGCCGTTTATCCCTCTGTGACAAAGCCATGCAAACACCTGAAAATCACTGGCGGAGTCGGAGAGAGAGAGGCTGTTTGCAAATAATTCACACTGAAATGTCCAAGTTCACATCCTTAAAACAAGCTTTACAAAGTAAAAAGTCAATATGTATTTTTCATTGTACACATCGTGATCAAATTATAAAGTTACGTTACAAATAATCCATATCCGTCATATGACTGCCTGATTGAGCTTTAAAGTGTCCTTTATATTCTCATGTCCAGACTTTAAGACAATAATATAACTCTTGTGGCAAGATCTCTTTCACTTCACTTTCCTCTTTATCCCGATGAAAAATCCTGTATGAAAGATGACATCATGTCCTGTTCATCCGTGTTCTGCTCTCCCGATTTCATTACGATATATTCCAACAATAATCCACTGGAATGCTCTGAATTTCTCCCGAAATCCTCACGTCTCTTTCACTTCTACTCTGTTACAATGACGGAAATCACTTTGAGTAATTATCCCTCAATAATAACAGACAGTATTATTTAACATGTCTGTAATATTGCTGTGGAGATAATCAGGGTTTTTCATGGTAATGTGTTAATGCTTTTACACTTTTAAATGTGTTTTTAATGTTCGATTGAGGGATTTTGGCCAATACCGATAACCCTTTAGCCTATATTTGAAAGCCGATAACCGATATATCGGCTGATAAATAAAAAATACAATTTATATCATTTTTGAGAGCCTGATTACAAAAACAAAAGTCTCATCATGTCCCAATCACACGATTATAATGTTGTTCTCGTCATAATGTTATGAAGCCGATACGACAGACTTGCACACGAGTCGTTTCAGTGTATTTTCCTTTTTGAAGTGTTTCAAACCCCTCATGTTGAGCAGTGCAAATCTGAAGAGTCTCATCTGAAGGAAATAATACATTATTTATCAGCTTTAATATATATATGACGAATTATAGGGCCGATACCGATAACATTAAAAGTAAACGTATATGGTCCGATACGGATACGGTGGCCGATATATAAAGCACATGCAGGACACGTACAAGAATGAACATCTGGAATCTTTAAACACCTCGTGTCACAATTCATTTACAGTGCCACGATTACATCCACAGGCTCCATATCAGGTCGGATGTATTGTAAGAGTTGTATTGAACTCCGCTCTACTGAAACGCTCCACACGTCAGGGTTTGTCGGAGGCCAGACCTTATTTATTTACTGCGCAGAGAGACTCATGAGGGTAAACACAGATATTATACAGGCCTTTATAGCCTTACATACATGATATCTGTGCCTCAACAAGCCGTCCACTGTTGATGACGAGACGAGCGCCTGATTATACCAGCAGATCTCAACCAATCACAGCCGCCGCTTTCACGATTTACAGTTTTACTTCATACATCTGGAGCTGCACTGCAAATAAGGCCACACTGACTTTCTAACACCACATGTAATCCAGATAAGCAATGTGAAAGATATTTTTTGAAGTTCTTTTAAAAAAAGAAACAAAAAAAAAAACCTTTTGATTAAGGTTGAAATAAACTATAATATACAGTATATACTCTGAATTGGACATGAACATTTGAAGAAAAATTTTCTAAATATATATACACATTATATAAATTAAAATACATATTTTTTCTACTCTCTCGCGCTCTCTATATATATAAGAAAATATGTTTTAATATATTTATATATATATATATATATATATATATATAAACATTTAGGCTGTATATATAAATGTTTATATATATACATAGTATAAATATATATATATGTATATATATATATATATATATATATATAAATAATATATATTATATATATATATATATATATATATATATATATATTCAATACTCTGAATTGGACATGAACATTTGAAGAAAAATTTTCTAAATATATATACACATTATATAAATTAAAATACCTATTTTTTCTACTCTCGCTCTCTTTTCTCTTTATATATAATAAAATATGTTTTAATATCTATATATATCTATATACAGTACATACATGCATATAGTGGAAAATATATTTTGTATTATTTTATATTAAAAAAAAATTTTTTTCTACTATACACTGTAAAAAAATTTTTTCAAGATTTCTTATCACAACGTTTTTTCTTTTGTCAAATCAACTTAATGTAGTTCAGATAACTTATTATTTTGAGTTTCTGATTATGAAATCAATCTCCTTAATTGTATTAACTCACTTTTTCCATTTCAATCAACTTAAAATTTTACAATACAAGTATATATGTATAAATTAAAATCGGCCTAAATGTTTATATATATATATATATATATATATATATATATATATATACGTATATATATTAATATATATATATATATATATATATATAAACACTTAGGCCGTTTATATATATGTGTTTATATATACAGTATATACACCAATTTCTTTTTTCCAGTGTAGCAACATCACAAAACTAGATCAATAAAGTGACGTGTTCACATTGGATGCAGATTCACCGTTTATATTTTTGCGTGTTATAGGCTAATTTGTCATTATATTTTTTTTTTGCAGATCACACTCCACAAGCTCACAGCTCGGCTATAATTACAGGATTTATTTCGCCATAATGCTCAGATTATATTAGTTTAGTCTTGTGTTATTTCTTCATAGATGTGATGTTCTAAAGAGCATTAAACATGATCAGACACAGTTTACGAGTGTTTATGATTCAGACCCAGGGACACTAAACTGATTTTACACGCACAAACGCTTCAAGAGAACATCTTGCTTTGGAGGCCAGTTTCATTTGCTTGAGCTTTGTTATAGGAAATGAGAAGACATGATGTAATTTGAGAATCCGAAATCCAGACATTAAGAAAACAGGCTCCTGCTCCAAAACTCGGGAAGTCTCGCAGTCAGGTGACGGTACACCCAAAAAATAATGGGTTGTTTTAACCCAACTTTGAGTCAAATATGGACAAACCCAAATGTTGGGTTAAAAATTTAAAATATTTAACCCAATGGCTGGGTATGTCCATATTTGACCCAAAGTTGGGTTAAAACAACCCATCATTTTTAGAGTGTAATGTCTCTGCAATGAGTCAATGGGGAACGCCAAAACCTTCTAGACTTCTCTTGGGAACGCTTTCTTCTCTTATAGTTGAGTTAAAACTGCACAAATGCTTTACTCACTTAGTGCTTTTGTCTGGTTTCCCGTCCAAATATCAAACAATTCTTAAATCAAGACGCATTTACTAGGCGAGTAAAATGACATAAGAAATTATATCTTGTTTTCTGGGGAATTAATCAAAATTAAGTGAGTTTTTGCATAAAACAAGCAAAATGATCTGCCTTGATTTTGATTAATTCCCCTGGAAAACAAGACATAATATCTTATATCATCTATAAATGCTTTGAATTTTCGATATTTGGACTGGAAACAAGACAAAACACTATTTTTGCAGTGCAGAAAGTCATCGAGCACCAGTTGCTGAAAGAGAAGGTGTTGTTTCCCCTTTCTCTCAGTCTAATATGTCTTCATTTTGAAGATGCAATATTAATGCAATCGCGAAGAGTGAAATTGATTGCGAGAGACCAGAGGTCCCGTCTCCGAGCCGGACCAGTTCATCTCCATCAGGGAGCCAATGAGCCGTCGGGAGCACAGAGCCGCTCTAATGGGGATGAATGGGATCCGGACTCAAGCGGAGAACCGACAAGCAAACGCCTGGGGAAAATCAATAACCTCCACGCTAATGAGCGTTTAACAGCTAATGTATGTTAGTCACTAATTACACATCGAGGCTGGCTGATAACAGGAATAAGCTGTAAATAAATGGATGCTTGAGAGGGAAATAGTTTGTAAAAAGACTGAAAAAGAAGATTGGCACCATGGGTTATTATAGTTAACTAAAATAAAACTATAAAAAAAAACTTTACTTGAAGGGGTGTGCATAAGACTGACGACCTCATGAATATGAAGGAGGTTTTATGCATGTTTATGATAACTTTAAGTGTCTTTCACTCATGACATTTTTAATGCAAATATGACATTGTTTGAGATGTCTTTGTTATGACACCTTGACATTAACAAGACAACATAAAGTGTCATAAACATGACATAGCAGATTAATTATCAAACTTAAAAAAACACTTAGCTTTATGGGTAACATTACTATGAAAGGAGTAGTTCACTTTTCAAAAAACTTTAGCTGATAATTTACTCACCCCCATGTCATCCAAGATGTCCATGTCTTTCTTTCTTCAGTCGAAAAGAAATGAAGGTTTTTGATGAAAACATTCCAGGATTTTCTCCATATAATGGACTTCAATGGGGACCAAACGGTTCAAGGTCCAAAAGACAGTTTCAGTGCAAACTGTTCAAAGGGCTTTAAACGATTCCAGACGATGAATAAGGGTCTTATCAAGCGAAACGATCGCTCATTTAATAAATAAATCTCAAAACGCTCAAATGCTCGCCTTGCTCTGTTCTGTGATGTACGTTCGTGACTCTCCTGTTCGAACTCGTTCATCAAAATGAACAAATCTTTTTTCGAGTCGTGACTCGAAGGGTCCTTGATAAGACCCTTATTCATCGTCTGGAGTCGTTTAAAGCCCTTTGAACAGTTTGCACTGAAACTGTCTTTTGGACCTTGAACCGTTTGGTCCCCATTGAAGTCCATTATATGGAGAAAATCCTGGAATGCTTTTATCAAAAAACTTCATTTCTTTTCGACTGAAGAAAGAAAGACGTGGACATCTTGGATGACATGGGGGCGAGTAAATTATCAGCTAAAGTTTTTTCAAAAGTGAACTACTCCTTTAAAAATAGTCGCTAAACTAGCAAAAGTGGATTCGGACTTGTGTCGTGCGCTTTAGATCATGAGCTTAGATCTTTAAAATAATACACCCCGTGCGCTTTCAGTCGGGCCCCAAACACTGTTGAGTAAATGAACATCCGAAACACAAACACGGAAAAGTTTTCCAGATTGTCATGAGACTTTCTAAAGCAAAGGCTGGTTCACATTGAGGCGTGTGTGTGCAGCATCCATCACACCGACCCGTGAGCGTCTGCAGTCTGACTCGGGAACACACCAGGGTCGACCCGGCGCTGAAACACAATCCAGTACATCCATTATCAGTGTGTGACACCAGTAAGAGTTCACCGCGTCCGACTGAATGTTAATAATAAAGCGGAGAGCCGAGAAACTCCTGCTTTACACTCGCTCGCAGTGTCCTTGTGCTGACAGATCAAACTCCAGAAGGACTTTACACACACACACACACACACACACAGACTCTCTCTCTCACACACAAACTCCAGAAGAAGGACTTTACACACATACACACACACACACACACACTGGACGCAGCGGTGAAGTGTTTATCGGGTGTTGTCGACGCCTGTGTGTGTTACACGTGTGCATGCGATATGAAATCATCATCATCTTCATCATCATCATATCTCTCACTGATGTCTCCAGCTGATGAATGAGCGATTTACACTCTCCAGCACCAGTTTGGAAAAGTTCTGTCCAAAATGATGTTTTTTCAAGTACAAGCATCTAAACCTCCTTAAATCGAGACACTTTTACTGGAGAAGAACAGAACGACTGAAGATATGAAGTCTTGCTTACGGAGAAATCGATTTAACAAGAACTGGGCGTTTCTTCAAAGGGAAAACAGGGTTATTTTTCTGACCACACTGGCAGATATTTGTTCTTGTTTTTATAAAACTTCAGTCATTTTGCTTCTCCAATATTTAAGAATATTTCGATATTTGTACTAGAAAACAAGCTAAAAGCACAGAGGAAGAGCGTTCATGTTACGCTGAAGGAAACAGTCACGTGGTTCGAAATCACATCTTGCTGAACTATTCCTTTAAAATATATATAGTTTTACAACAAAATGATCAAGATAAATGTCAGACTTGTGATTTAGTGAGTCAGAAGTGCAGCGATCAGCAGAGGCCCGAGGGAAGGTCAGATTCTCTATAGGATTCATCCAACGCTTTACTGTACAAACTGCATATAATATGTGCATTTAAGCGCTTTGAAGGCAAAGATGCGTCTCTGCCCTTGAGAAAGTCCTGGTCTTTCCTCTGTCAGGCTGATCAAAGATGTGCTGTGAATCTAAAGCACTGAATCTTTGTCTGAAACTGTATCGTACAGCGTTTCTCCTTCACATCGGGCCGCAGGATCTGATTCCATTAAGATTTATTTACGTTGTACTGTATACATGTGGGATTACTGAAGCTCAGGGGTATGAAGAGAATATATGAACAGTAAATCTTTTCAATCCGAGTGAAAGTCCCCCAGAGTCACACACACACACACACACACACACTGAGGAAAACAGTCATGAGTTCACATCTGATCTACAGAAACGCACAATTATTACAACATACTGTAAACGGTGGAGCAGTGGAAACTGAACGCTTCTATTTTATCAGAAAATTCAAAAAGTCTAAACAGTGAAATTGCTTTTATTTGATCATATTCAAAACATCTGAGCAGTGAAAAATGCTACATTTCTTTTTAAGTAAATTAATAAATGTATTCTATTTTCATTATTTTCTAAAAGTCAGGACTGAACAGTGAAACTTGTACTCTATCATTAAATTCAAAAGGTCTGAGCAGTGAAATTGCTTTTATTTGATCATAATCAAAACATCAGAGCAGTGAAAAATGTTTCATGTTTTTATTAGATGCAAAGAAATTTTATTGTGTATGCAAAAAATCTGAGCAGGGAAAACTACTTCAAAAATGTATTCAATTTTCATTAGATTCAAAAAGTCTGACCAATGAAATTTACTTGTATTTTATTATTAAACACAATGTCTCAGCAGTGAAAATTACTTGTATTTTATCATTAAGTATCAAAAGTTTAAGAGGTCTGACTGAGCTGCTTTTTTATTTTTATAAATTCAAAAATGTATTCTATTTTCATTATATACAAAAAGTCTGGCCAATGATAATTGCTTGTATTTTATTATTAAATAATGTCTCAGCCATGAAAATTACTTGTATTTTATCATTAAGTATCAAAAATTCAACAGTTCTGAGCAGCTTTTTTTATTTTTATTAATTCAAAAATGTATTATATTTTTATTATATACAAAAAGACTGGCCAATGATAATTACTTGTATTTTATTTTCTTAAATGCAATATCTGAGCAGTGAAAATTATTTGTATTTTATTAAAAACAAAAGCTGAGCAGTGAAAATTACTTGTATTTTATTATTAAACGCAATATCTGAGCAGGTGAAAATTACTTGTATTTTATTATTAAGTATCAAAAGTTTAACAGTTCTGAGCTGCTTTTTTTTAGTTTTATAAATTCAAAAATGTATTCTATTTTCATTATATTCAAAAAGTCTGGCCAATGATAATTGCTTGTATTTTATTAAATAAAAACAAAAGCTGAGCGGGTGAAAATTATTTGTATTTTATTTTTCATTTACTCGCCAGCTGTGATTTCTACTCTCATTAGGCGGTTGGTGAGTGTTCATTTTAGGCCCTACTTGAAAGTGTTGAAGACATTTCGCATTTTTTGGCATAAAGAGTTATTTAAAATTGAGTGCATTTTCAAGAGTGTATTTCTCAATAAACTTTAAAATTGCAATTTATCAGCACAACCGTTTGAAACATGAATTCCCAATTCAACTGATGTGAATGCTTTAATAATAGCAGCACTGAGCCTTATGAACAAAAGCATTATTTGAGATCTGTTCAAGCGCACACAGTCACTTATTTACTAACATCTGATAGAAACAGAGCAATGCATTTTAATATTTTCACAAATAAACTTGAAAAAAGTTACTGTATGAGATTCAGTGTGCACTAATATTGAACAGAAGTGGATCAACATTGAACTGACTCGATCTGAATAATAACAGCGGTACGTCAACAACACGCAATGCATTTTCATCTGTGCCAGACAGACCGGTGACTAATCAATAGCTCCTGTTTGGACACTGTTTTCAGTGTATTTTTCTGAGAATGTCATATCTGTTTACTCTCTATCCGCTGGATGAGACGTGGGAGTCGCCGTGCCTAAACAGAAACCAATAACAGGGCCGTAGCCTCCATGCCAAGCCTCTCCAGGGGGATATCAGTGTAAAATTTCCGGTGGCTGATCTGATGCCTGGAGATCTCTTTATATCTTAGTGGACCGAGTCTGTGTGTGTCAGAGGCTTTTCCCGATGAGCCAAACGTTCATTGCTGAGATGAGCCAGGCATCAGAGAATAATGTTATTGCAGCTGCTGGCCAATCCTCAAGCGCTTCAGAAACACAGAACTGTAATTTACTCTCAAAACACCGAAACACTCCTCGTTCAGGTCATGGAAATAAAGTGCTTGACATCACAGAACACACCAGCTCCAGGGACTGGAATAGCCATAACATCATTTGTCAAATTATTTTTGTGAAAGTTGCTTATATTTTATTATTAAATTTGAAAAGTCTGAGCAGTAAAAATAGCTTATATTTTTATAATTAATTTAAAAAGTCTGAACATTAAAAAAAAAGTTTAAATTGCATTGTTAAATTCAAAAAGTCTGGGCAGTGAAAATTGTTAGTATTTTATCATTAAGCAAAAAGTTTGCACAAAGCAAATTACTTGTATCATTCAAAACGTCTAAGCAGTAAAAATCCTTTTATTTAATCATTAAATTAAAAAAAAATGTCTGAACAGTAAAATGTACTTGTATTTTATCATTAAACAAGGCATGGTATTCCCAGCTGATCGTGAGTTACAGGATAAGGATTTTGAAAAATATATTTTAATCACAATTATCACCTAAATTTTAGAGCTTGGCTTAGCACTGATAATTGCTTGTATTTAATCATTAAATTAATGTTTAGAAAATCAAAGCCATAAATCTAAACAAGTTGTGTTCTGCATGTGAGTTTGATCTCTTAGTAAACGAGCGTTCAGTGAGTGTGTGTTCGGCTGCAGTTCCACACACTTATATTTATTAGCACAGTCTACTACCCGCCGAAATGTGAAATTAAGTTACCTAGGCAACCGAGAGCACCGGTCCACACGACAATCACGCAAATGAATTTACGTTACCTGCCGCTGACACTCATCACTACAGAAACAGAGTAGAATTTATGATGTGTTGTGAGCGCGCGGTTGTGAAAAGACGTGAGAGTGCGCGCTCTCGATCTCTCTCTCTGCTCGTTACTAACTTACATCAATGACCGATTAATAGGCTTTGGCGGGACAAAAATTAGCCTTTGCGCCGCCAAAAAAAGCGGACGATCGGCCTCTATCAGCCACACCAGGCGTGTGAGACAGGCGACTCGGCTATTAATTGAAGTTTTACAGTCTTCACTTAGTACACTGTCACTCAACACAATGCATTGAACTGTTACGTATTCTCCAATAAAGTTGTCAGTGTGTTATGAAAAGGCTAGCTTCAGCTAGAGTAGCCAAACAAAATATATTACCTGTACATCTGTAGCTGTTGATCTGGAAAGACGGCTGGACTGCAGTCCTTGTCATAAATCTGTGACCGTTTCGATTAAATGGTTCTTTAAAGTCGTCTGGTCTAAAATGGTCACTGCAAATCCTCAATTTGTTTAGAGTCTCTACCGGCGTCTCCTTGTCAAAGCCCGCAGAAATAATCCAAAGTTGCTAACTAGACGTCCCGACTATCATGCGCTTCTGTTCCGTGTTTACGGTTTGAGTTTGACGCAGTAAGGTTACTACCGTAACTTCGCGACGCACTTCCGTTTGGAAACAATAGTAGCCTATCACTTATTTCCGGTTATGTTTACTTTCAATGTACTTCGGTCAATGAGTTGATCAAACGCCACCTAAAATGAATGTCTGTAATAAGATTTTATATTTTTGACATTTTTATTGATAGAAGAAGGGATATTCTGATGTTTACCGTGTGCATCATTTTCAAAACTCGTCGGAAAATGGAGTTTAAATTCAAAACCAATCCAATGTTAAAAATGAAATCCACGGGGAGGAGTCGGATTCAGATCCAACTCCTCCCACCTTACATACACCTAAACCTACCCAACTCCGCCCCCTAATCCCTAAACCCAACCCTAATCCTACCCATCTCCACCCCTTGGATCGTGATCCGACTCCTCCCCGTGGATCTCATGTTCTGCATTGAGGTGCTACTGATTATTTCACCACAGGGTGTCAGTGTTCGTACACTAGTGACTGCGACTGAAGTGTGTGAGAACCATAGGTGAGCACACATGAAGAACATCAGTACGAAACGCAAACATTTTTTTTTATTTGGAATAAATATGTAATCGTTTAGTGTCATTTTTCAATCTCAGTCGTTTTACTATTTACATGTTCATGTCCAAAATGCTTAATTAATATTCAGGGAAGTTGACTGTCATTCTCCTCTATGCTGCGTGTGTTCTGATCGTAAAAAGACAGGAGCACAAATGCACACAACAAGAAATACTTTTTATTAGTCAAATTCATTAAAAAAGTAAACTCAGGTATAGAATATAAGTAGGCTAAGAGAAAAAAAAACTGTTAATAAGAAGACATAGGACTGCTGCAGGTTAGGCTTGTGGATAAATATATTATATATACCTTCTGATTTTGGTCACGAATCAATAACCGTTTAGTGTAGTTACCGTCTCCGCCAGCAGGGGCTGATCACGTGTTGCGTTGGTCACGTGTCCGTATCAGTTTACATATTTAATGTGCAAGCTCATTTCTGCCAGATAAGAATAAGATTGTGATGAAAAAATATGTCAAAATTATGACATAAAAGTGAAAATAACATACTAAAAAATAATTATGAGATAAATGTCGAAATTATGACACACTTATGGAGTCATAGACAGTGTGAGGCGCTTCAGTGAACCCGCCGCTCCTCCTGGTGTGTGTCGCCATCTACTGGAGGAGGGGCAACAGTACACACATTTACTGGGATGGAATATTCTTATATTAAATCAATGGTGTATATATAATATAAATATATATATATATATATAAATTGGAATTAAATATTAAAGAAAGACATGTGAATGTGCTGCAGTACCAGTGTGTGTATGTGTGTGTGTGTGTGTGTGTGTGTGTGTGTTCATGTTTATATTACATTGTGTGGACCAAATGTCCCCACAAGTATAGTAAAACCTGAAAATCACCTACATTGTGGGGTCCAGCCAGCAGTCCCCATGAGGAAAACAGTGTATAAATCATACTAAGTAATGTTTTTTTTGAAAATGTAAAAATGCAGAATGTTTCCTGTGAGGGGTAGGGTTAGGGGTAGGGTTAGGGATAGGGTAAGGGATAGAATATACAGTTTGTACAGTATAAAAACCATTAGCCTACGCCTATGGAGAGTCCCCAAAAAGATGTGTGCGTGTCTGTGTGTGAGTGTGTGTGTGAATGTGCACTGCAGTTCATCTCGCGGCCACAGGGCGGCAGCACCGCCTCACAAAAGCTTATCTGTATAATTCAGATCAAAATTATCATTCAGTCATCATTCAGGCAGTGGTAAAACATTTAATACATGATAATAATAACAATAACAACAACAACAATAATACTAAAAAATCAGGATGCATAGATTTTTTTTGAAAGGACATGAGAAACGTGATTTAGTGTAGTTAAAGTTTCTACCAGCAGAGGCTGATCACGCGTTGTGTTAGTTTGCGTTGGTCACGTGTCACTAAAACAAATATTTTATATAAATAGCCTACTGTATAACATAAATATTCGTTATTGCTAAATTATGACATGGGTTACCAAATTATAATTAAAAAGTCAAAATATTGGATAAAAAGTCAAAATTTACTCTTCGTTTACTCTTTTACGTTCCCTCGCGTCTTTCCCAACCTGTTTCTTGTGATATTTCTCTATCCATACAGTAAAATGGCATAGTGTGAAAAAAAAGTTTGCATTGCCAAAACACTAGTATAGGAGAACGAGAAGTGGTTGAGACAAACATAACAGCCTCATCAATCATGAAGACCAGCTTACACATGAGAAAAACAGCCGCAAAATATGTGCTTTATGACATTTCTGACGCGACTTCATATCGAGTGAATGGTGTCGGCTGCAGTTCTCACTCTGACCGGCAGGTGTCACTGTTTATCTTGAAATCACCGCGGAGTCTCGCGCGAATCAACCAGTGCTGCTGCTGCTGTTGTTGTTGTTGTTGTTTTTTGGGGGGTTTTGCTTTGTTTTGTTTTTTTAATCAAAGTTAATTTGAAAACAGGGGATTTAGGAGTACTATAATAATATCTAAGCCAAAGACCTGAAAAAAGAAAAATACATTATTATCTTTTATTCATTTTTCAATAGGCTATGGCCTATAATACGGGGAAGGCGAAAAAATAAAATGTGGCAAATACCGAAACTCTTATTATTCTGATTATAATTAGGCTACTGCCTTTGACCTTAACGTATTTATCTCAGAGTATTTTTTTTCCAACTTTTTTTATTGAATGAATTTTACATTTTTTTACACCAGGTGACAAATCTGATTAACAATAAACATTACAAAGTGGGACCGAAAATTCACCTGTTCCTCTGTATCTCAGAGTATTTGTTTAAATAGGCTAAGTTACTCTCGGGATTTGGTTTAGATGAGGGTTTATACCGATGTTATAGTTTATAAAGAAAAAATATCTGTAGCACAGAACTGATTAAATGACGTCATGCATGTTTTACACGTTAAACAAAGGACAAAAAAAAAAACAATGGCTACTTTTCACAAATTATTAAAATGCATAATGTGTGTCAACAAATAGCCTACTTTACATGGTATAAATATAGAGAAATACAATCAAGCTTTTGCTTATAAAATAAAGGGAAATATAAAGAGAAATAATAATTATTATAACAATAATTCACTCGGAAATGTAAATTGTTTTCCCCTTTTTTCCCGACAGACAGTAAATTTATTACAGTCTCTTCAGAATATGAAATTACAGATTAACTCAGTATAAAATCACACAAACTGGCCTTCTGTTGATCATGAGGATTGCATGACGTTTAGGAATATTATGATGAAACAATATGTCAATAACTTCGTTTTTAAATGCAAATGACATAAAATAAGCACAAAAACACAAGCCACAATTAATGTTAGTTAACGTCTGTAAATAAATACAAATACTCGGGAGAGTCCTGTTATTATTATAATGGAAAGTCATATTTCAAAAGGCGCATTTCATTTGATGAAGGTCTAAATAATGTTTGAACCCTTTTAAAATCCAGCATGCTCATATTTCACTGACAGATCCATAAAGCATCCGCAGATGATCTCTGTCTCCGCAGTTCACGGAGATTACGAGGAAACAACACGGAACATTAGGCTACAGATGCGAAACATAGTCACAATTATAACAAAGCTGATTTACACATATTAATCTACTGCATAATAGGCTAATGATGATATCACACAAGGAGAAATCTTTAGATATTATCAGCATCAGTGAGTTTAATATCAGAAGACTGAATTAAATAAAACTCTGGGAATTAAACCGTCGCTGAATAGTTGCATTTCATTTTAGACTTTTTTTCCTTTGCGAATTATATATTTTTTTAGCAACAAATCATGAAGTTACAAGGTCTCAAGTCATTTGTAAAACTGTAACATATTCTTGCAACATTTTATGCGCTAAAAATGGCGAGCTACATTTCCAATAATAGCTATTAATACAATTTTTCGTTATTAAGCTTTAATAGGCCTAAGAGAGAGGCAGACAACAGGCAACGCGTATATTACATACGTGAAAAAAAAACTCTTGATGAAACAAGTGATGAGTTACAAGATCTTTCACAAGGAGCGTAATTAAATATTTTCCGCATTTATCTATTGATAACTATGATATCGCGTAAAAACGGTTAAGTTTGTTCTAAACGGAACGTTTAAATAATCAAATTAGCGGCTTTTAATATCATTAGCGACAGCGTTGTATGAGGTTAATGTACTTACTCTGCCAGAGTCATAAAGTAAACGCGTCTATTGTGTCAAATGTTGAAACAATGATTTCTACAGTGCGACGCGTCATTAAAGGCGCTACAATACGAGCTTGATGGAGTGCGGCTTTGTCCAGGTTACGCGCATGCAAATTCCCCGCCGCGCTTCCTCCAATCAGAGAATGGCGTCACTTAGCGTAATCCAATAGGAGACACGCGCTTGCCGGTTATCAGCTCGTCATCACTGATAGAGTCCATTGACCGGAGATCGGCGCCTCAGATGCGGGGATCGAAGCACTCAAAGCGGGCGTGAGATCTGCCGACGACCGCTGTCTGGATTCTGCTTCGGAAACTCTTACACGCGCCTGAATTAGGACACTTCTGTATGGGGAAACATTCGCAAAACTTGTGAAACGCGCAGTATTCGTTCCCTTGGATGAGTTGTTGCACTAAACTTTGTTGTGCTACTTTGTATGTGTGTTGTTGTTTGGCGGTTGATCGTGTGGTTCACACGCACCGATGTTAGCGGTCGGGCAGATGGATAGTAACCGGCAGAGTGCGTTCGTTCTGGGCAGCACTCCACTGGCTGCGCTGCACAACATGACCGAGATGAAGACCTCTTTATTCCCGTACACCCTGCAGAACCCCGCGGGCTTCAAGGCTCATTCTTTCGCCAACCTGAACTCTCAGATCCCGCTCGGAACACCGCATGGAATAAGCGATATCTTGGGGAGACCCATCACCACGGCCGGACAGATTCTCTCGGGCTTTCCCCGGATCAACGGCTTGGCCACCACAGCTGGGATGTACTTCAACCCGGCGGCCGTGTCTCGGTATCCTAAACCCCTGACGGAGCTGCCCGGCAGGGCGCCCATATTCTGGCCGGGAATGATGCAAGGGTCGCCCTGGAGAGACCCGCGGGTTGGCTGTCCGGGTGAGTTTTCCTGACCTAAATGACAATCTTAAAAAATACAGGTTTCAAAAGGGTTTTTTCCACTGTAACCGTTTTGGATTCCACAAATATCCAAATAAGAATAATAATAAAATAAACGAGTATATACAAAAATAATAAATAACAACAATACTTTCAGTTTATTACTAATATATTTTAACATAAAATATTTTTTCTAACATTTTAACAATCCAAAGAACATATTTCCTATTTAGTTTTTTTTTTTTGTGTGGCTAATGGAAATATTCCATTAAAAGTTGTTAATGGAACCACCCTAGGTCGATGGGCTAAATAACCGTATTTTTAAGAGTCGCTCAGATTGTTGGGATATTAATTTGTAGTGCGTCTAAAAGTTATGGGTGTCTCGTGATATGACAACCATATTCCCCCATAATGTTACGTTAAATGTCTTTATTTGGCTGACCGTGTCTCGTTTTCTTCAGCCCAGACGAATATGATGCTGGACAAGGACGGCAAGAAGAAACATTCCAGACCAACTTTCTCAGGACAGCAGATTTTCGCGCTGGAGAAAACCTTCGAACAGACCAAATACCTGGCCGGTCCAGAGAGAGCTCGCCTCGCATATTCTCTGGGCATGACCGAGAGCCAAGTCAAGGTAGATAGACACGGGGTTTTATTAACTTTAACATATTATTACTTATCATTTATTCAATGTGAATGGCAGCATGAGTCAATGCTAAGATTATCACATCTATGGAAGTGTCAGTTGGGCTGTGTGCGATACCGTTAAAACCGTTGGGTTCAAATTTTAATTAAAAAAATTAAACCAACGGTTTAAACGGTACAAGTCAACTTCGTGCAGATTTGACCCAAATATGTGTTGAAACAACCCAGAATTGTTTAGAGTATATTAATTTACAAACAAGCTCAACATTTTATAATTTCGAAATGAAAATTATTGGGATTATTGCGGTCAATGTTGCACATCATTTCACACACTCTCTGGTCAACTTGAAATTCATTTAACACTTTAGTTCAATTTAGATGAATTAATTATTTTTGCAAAAGCTTGGTTTAATTGGTTGAATTGTTGCATGTATCCCAGAGAAGGCCAGTGTGCTAAAGTGTTTTTCTGTCTCTCTCTCTCAGGTTTGGTTTCAGAACAGAAGAACTAAATGGCGAAAGAGGCACGCGGCTGAAATGGCCACGGCTAAAAAGAAACACGACTCCGAGACGGAGAAAATGAAGGAGAGTTCGGACAACGAGGAGGATGATGAATATAACAAACCTCTGGACCCGAACTCCGACGACGAGAAAATCACAAGACTGTTAAAAAAGCACAAGACGAGTAACCTGTCACTCATCAGCCCGTGCAGTAACAGCTCGGACACTTTGTGATGAAACTGAGCAAAAGACTCTTCATTATTATCATCATCATCATCTGCCTCAGATTCTTCTGGGAAAATGAGGCAGAGTTAAGCAGGGTATATCACACTGTTCACGCGGCTTTTGCTTTGCTTTGAATGCGCTTGTACAGTTAGAAGTGGACGTGAGATGTATATATATTTTTTACTGAGTAAATTATGTTATGAAAGCATCACGAAGACGTGCCAACTTTCCCCCATCATCATCATTTAAGATCATCTTTGTCTTCGATCGCAGAAGAATAACGACGCCTCTTTCGCCTAAAAGTTTCACTTTTTTATTATTTTGAAAACAGGTACACAAAGTGTATAAAAGTGCCAGTGCTGTAAATGATGTGAATAGAATTTGTTTTAACAATGTCCTATTGGCCGCTTATACTTTCAATGGAAGGAGTTTATGTTTTACCTCACAACACGAAAAAATCTACTCCAAGATGGACATAAATATCGATGAAGAGAATATTATTGCTTCCGTGATGAAGGAAGAAAAAACTTTGTATTATCAATAAATTATTTAACAAGCCAATATTTTACATTTGTCCAGGTTCTTTATAATTTCATGTATTTGTTTACTTTAGTTTAAACCATTTTATTGTGTTATTGTAGCGCATATTTTGCGCGAAAGGTGCAAATAAATGTACAGCCTATTATATATCCGTGCATTAATAAACTATTATTAATAGCATAATAATGATAATAAAATTATTACCAATAAGATGATAAACATTCATTCGCCCCTTCCCTTGTAATAAGAGAATATTTCGTTTCTTTTCATGGTTACTTAGTGACATTCAGTTTTTATTTTTAAAAGCCCAAATAATGCATTCACAGATTTTCTGATGCATTCCTTATTCTAAACGAGCCTTTTAGCTAGTAAATCATTTAACAGATTTTAGGAAGGCTAACTTTTATTGTCAGCGTTTTTCGCGGATTTGAGTAGCCTAATGCAAATGTCTCGTAACCCCATCAACCCTTAAAGAGACCTTATACAATTTGTGTGTGTGTGTCACATATACATTTGTTTTTAAAGTTATGCCAATAAGTAATGACCGTACTTCGCACACGATTTCGATATTGATAGTAACGAAAAACGCGCGTAGCGATCGCGATCTCGCAATCTAACATTTGTGGTCACAAAAATGTTCGTAAACGTTTTTAAAAAGTGTTGTATATATATATATATATATATATATATATATAATTACATGACATATGTCTGAATCTTTAGTTTGTGTGAGTTTTATGCGTCATGCGACTAATTAATCCCGAGACATATTAAAAGATCTTGCCGTATTATAATGTGATATTGTTAATATCACCCCCCCCCCCCCAAAAAAAAATAAAAAAAAAATAAATAAATGTTCATACACGATCATCTACAATGATCATTTACAATGAAATACATCTAAATGTCAAAGGCTTGTTTAGCGAATCTCGAGGGCTTTGGTGTGCTTGACTAATGACAAAGAGGCATTGATTCATTGATTCATTCACTGAGTTCTAATGGTTTTATTGCTTTTGGAGGTCTTGCCATCCGCGAGGTCTAATCGCTATCTGCTTAAAGAAAGAGTGAATCCTATCTCCTGACCTGCTGGGGAAAACAGTTAACAAGCAGTTTTTCTAAGCAAATCACTGTCAAGGCGACACAAAATCATTCCCACTGACTCAGAAATGAAGGATCCATCGAATCTGTCAACTCTGTAGTGTAGAATTAAACCAGGAGGAGCAAACGGCACTGATGCTGAGAACACACACACAAACATGAGGAGTTAACTTTCACACTTTACTGTACAGTGTTCATGTAACAGTGTGATCCCAGTAAAACTTCATATGTGATTATGTTTGTAAAAACACATGTTGTGTAAAACGGCCACAGTAAAGTAAAGTGTAAAGAAGTTTCTCCTGGTCCTTAATTTGAGTGTTTCTCCTCTTACAGCTGAACTGAATCATAACTTAAACTCTACATTTGACTGAGTTCAATTCAATAGTTGGCACCATGGCACAATAATATAGAAACAAAAAAAAATCATACAAAAAGAAAAGGATACAGCTATTTGTAAGATACCCAGGCCTATTAAAATATCACATTCAGAACCATAACATTATTACACAGAAATAAGTTAGAGTAAGAACAGTACTGTAATAACCGAGCAAGACTGCTATCCAAACTATCGTATATATTTGCATGGTTTATGGCACTGCTTAAAAAAAATAATTAAATTGGCTATATATATATTTATATATATAAATCATATTGGCTGAAATGCTAATAATGACGTGGATTTCGCAGTTTGTTTAGAACTATTCAAACATGTGAAACGTTACACCCGAAGCAGCCGTTTGTATCAATATGTCAGCATAATAGTTTTGGTACGAATTATAAATTATCTCTTTAAAAAGTACAGTATATAAAATGAGAGTTGGCGGTGGTACGCGGCACGGCAGAGTGCAAGCAACAACACATCTGAGATCAAAGATAAATAATAATCCATAAAGAAAGAAATCAAACAGAATATACCTATCTATTCTAACACAAAGAACGTCTAGAAGTGTATCTCCATTAAAGATAATCCAATGTACAAATAAACCTAACAATAGAGAAATACAACAACATGTTTTTTTGCATTGCACCTTTTAAAACATCTTACATCCTGGGTACGGAAGAAGCTTGTAATATTATCAAGAGGCGTATCTAAAAGATTAAAATCTGTAGAGTAATTTCAGATGGTCTATATTAGAGTTTTGGAAACAAGGCTGAGAGACGTCAGAGAAGAGCATCTGATGGCGATTGAGTGGAAGTGTGTGTGTGTGTGTGTGTGTGTGTCCATGATCTCGACTCTTGAAGCATTCATGAACTCAATGTGTCGTTTCTATGGACGTGATTGCATGCACTGCGACAAATGCGACTGGTCAGTCCTGCTGAAAAGTCTTTACAGAGTCCTCTGTTTGCATGTGTGTGTGTGTGTGTGTGTGTGTGTGTGTGTCCATCCACCCGTGTTGGAGCTTTGCACAGGGCCGCTTTTCATGAAATCTTCTCCACCTTTTGGCACCGATTTCCTGGCCAACACACACACATATATAGATCATGAGAACTTCTGCACGTCTATCATGAGATAGAACTGAGCAATATTCATAAAGATAAAATGAATAAAAGAAAATATTTACCACATCACTGCACGACACAACACTTGTGCTTATTTGCATTAGGTTTACCTGCCCCTGTGTTTAACCGAAAGTACAAGTAGACCGGCTGCAGAAACACACACAAGACATCAGCGTTTCACAAGTTCTGGAGAGGAGCTGTGCTATTACTCCTTTAAGAGCACGCACACACACACACACACACACACACACACACACACACACACACACACACACACACACACACACACACACACACACACACACACACACTCTCTCTCTTTGTAAAACAACATTTTGAAATTGAAAAAATAGTAGTTATACAATAAAAAGTATTATTTAGCAATATTTAACTAAAGACTAACTATAACAAACTTTAAAATAACAGTTTAAAATTGTATAAATAAAAAAATAGACAAAAATCATTAAAAAAATACATATTCTCATTATTCTCATTATAAATTCAGCTCGAATCACTAAAAGTAAGTTTAATTAAAAAAGATTATTCATTTGAATCTATTTGTGCTTTTTATAGTTTTTATAATGTCCCTCTCACACTGTTAACAGGGCGGGCCTCATTTGCATACCGAATTCCGATTGGTATTCTTTCCAGAATCTATTTGCATACTGGATTTTGATGGTCTTGACTGTCTTATATCTATTTCACCATCAATGGAGGAACAGAAGTGTGTGTGTGTGTGTGTGTGTGTGTGTGTGATTCAGACCCAAACAAGCTGTTCTAGTTCAGTACAAGTGAAATAATAAAACCACTGACATTTAATATTTATATAAAGTATCTATAATGACTACTGACTAACACAAACCCTTAAAAACCTTTAAAAGAACAGTTCATGTTTACACATCGTCTTTAGTGTGCTACTGATGACATCACATTCCACACCAAAGTTCATCTAAAAACACATTCACTCACTCACACGCTCAAACACACACACACACACACACACACACACACACACTCAGTCGTACCTTGTGGTCTCCCATACACACATTGGGTCCGATGTTGTCATACGTTATTGATTTCTCCTCATTCTCCGGCTGCAAAACACAAACACACACAAAACACGATTAAAGACATAAAATGAATCCATGTAGAATACTATTATCCTGTTAGACTAAAGTGCCAATAAATCAGAGCGCAAAACCTTCAGGAGCTCCAAAAGCAGCGAAAGCATTAATCATAATTCTGCTAAATTGAAAATAATGCTCTGAATGGAGCGAGACAGAAATATGATGCAGTGGACTTTAAAAAAAACACG
Organism: Pimephales promelas; assembly: GCF_988280905.1. NCBI lineage: Eukaryota > Metazoa > Chordata > Actinopteri > Cypriniformes > Leuciscidae > Pimephales > Pimephales promelas. The sequence continues at coordinate 536,404 of NC_142779.1, read as the reverse complement.
CGCGCGCAGATTGTGTTTTCCGAGTCTGTGAAAACACCATCACAAACTCACGCCAATGAACCTCAGTAACACAAAAACACACACAACCTGAACGTCCCCGAGCCGCGATACATTCATCAAACGCAGGCTTGATAATTTACAAAGGCAGCATAAAATTGTGGATTTTCGGGTTGCGTAATCTTTAGACAGATAAACAAATGAGTGCGGGGTCCGGGCCTGCGCTTCACTGGCTCTTCATTACCTCAGCCGCGCTCGCGCCGGACCTCTGCCGTGTTAGGGCTCGGCGAGCAGAAAACAACATGACGGGGAGCTAACAGAGCGTGTCATGATAGATGAGGCTGTTTACAGGCCGTGTCTGAACAATCTGTAACGCAAACACACCGTCTGTCGGAGACACTGCACTAACACAGCGCTGGAGTGTGTGAGAGGTCATTAACGCCTGACCTGAAGGACATCACGTCATTAGAGCCGCCGAGTCAATGATGCAAACTTCATCAGCATTCACATTCGGCTAAAGCAATTCAGTTCAAGGTTTGTTCAAAGCAATGAGATTACGGAGTAAAGCAGTCGTTTCTTGATCCACGTCAATAAAAATCAAGTTATTGCACTGAAGTTTCTTCTATTTTTGTGCGTAAAAACAATGCATGCAAAAATAAGAGAAAAAAACACTGCATGCAAAAAAAAAATATACATGCAAAAAACCAAAAAAACAATGCATGCATACAAAAAAGAAAAAAAAGCATGCAAAAAAAGAAAAAACAATGGGTGCAAAAAATTAAAAAATGCACGAAAAAAAGAAAAACAAAAGCTTGAAAAAACTGCATGCAAAAAAGAAAGAAATGCATGAAAAGGGAAAAACAATGCATGCAAAAAAGAAAAAAACAACGCATGCAAAAAAGAGGAAAAACTGCATACAAAAAAAAAAAAACACTTCTGAAAGGTAAAATCTTTTATCACAAACACATTTATCACTTTATCATAACCTGCTTCATATTGTTTCTTATTATTCATTCTATCCATATTGCCACTTATTGTTTTTTCTTATTATTCTTACTGGTTATTATGTACCCGCTCATATCTTTCTTATGCACTTCTACCGTCTTTCTTGACAAGAATAAACTAAATATGAACATCATAAGGTGAAGCTCAGCTCCCTGACAGACACGTCTGGTTTAATCTTTGAGAGAAGCAGAGATCTGAAGATCTATATGATTATCGTTGCATTTTTTATTGATATAATGTTTCTTGAGGCGCACTTATAACGCTAATAAGATTTCCACATCATAAACTGTCATAATGTAGAAACACAAGTCTATTTCCACCGCTTTAAACGAGAAACGTCTCCTTTAAGACTGTGAACGCCCACTGCTATTTACATATGCAATAAGTATAACTCACGTGGAACTGATTATGAATCACAGAATTAGTGCATTAGTTTTATATGTCCATTTTAATGTGTTCAGCGCTCATTAACCAACAAGTGTAATTAACCCTGATTTTTAATCATTTCTGCATGAAAATCCTCTAATCAGACACATTTATTAATCAGCATAAAATAAATGCAATGCAACTACCGTGATGCATTCAGCGAATTTAATCAAATATGCTTTAAATAAGAGATTCATTACGTAGATCAAGAAAAATAGTCATTTTGACAATTAAAAGCGGTTTATGTTCTAAAAATCTGCCAAGATGAAAGACAGAAGTGGAGCTTTTAAAGTGAATGTGTGGAGATCTGCCGGTTTAACACTGGTGTGTCTCTCTCACCTTCATGATCAGGTCTTTGGCCGAGGAGGACATGAGGATTCGGTCGCACCAGGAGGGACATCGAGTGTTCATGTACTGCTTTCCCTGACTGGAGTCCTCGCTGTACGGGTAACTGCGGGAACACAGCGATCAGATCGAGCGTTAGCATGTTAATGATGGAGATCCTGCATCAGATCAGAATCAGCGACACGTGTGGAACATCATCTCATATTCATATCGCTTTCTTTTTAAAAACCACGCCCAATCTTCACTGCAATGATTTGTGAAATTATTTTTATAACAATTAAACAAATTTAACAATTACATTTTTATAACAAGTTTCCCTCTATGACTACAAATGCAACACCACATTTAGTTTTTTGTAATCAGCATAAAATAAATTAATTATAATCAAAATACTGTACTTTCATGCATTTTTAAATGCACTTCAAATAATATGATTTAAATAATTACAGCATTGGTTAAAAGTTTTGTGATACTTTCAATCGTGTTTTTAAATAATTTCATTTAAATAATATATTATATATTTTTTGTGCAAAAATACTGACATTTAGTTGTATTTTAAAATGTACTTTAAACAAAAAAATTCAGTGCAACAACACAGTGATGTCAATTTTAAATAATATAATATTAAAAAGTTACATTATTTTATTCTTGCAAAAAACGACTGTAATGTATATTTTCAGTTCCTTTTTAAATAATATCACTATAAATATGATATTTTCTTCAAAATAAGATATTTGGTTGCAAAAATACTGAGATATTTCTCAAATAATAAATTATACTATACGATCAGTTCTACTGTGATGTATATTTTCAATTGTGTTAAAAGGTACTTTAAAATTAATAATATATTATTTAAACATTTCTTTCTTTCTTCTCATTATGAGATTCTTTTGCAGAAACTACTTAATTCTTTTTTAAATCTTACTATAAAATATTATTAGTAAAACAAAACTTTCAATGGTGTTTTAAACATGCTTTAAATAATATAATATTTAAACAATTTAAACAATTTCCTTAAAAATGTCATATTTTGAAAACAATAAAATATAGTATAAAATAATTTCAGCAAAACAAAAAACGTTAAATTGTGTTTTAAATGTGTTTTAAATAACATAATATTAAAATAATTACACGTTATTTTCTTCAAAATATGAGATTTGTTGTGCAAAACTACTTGTCAAATGATAAATTATAGTATAAAATCAACAAAAACTGCGATGATGTATATTTTAAAAAGTTTTAAAATGCACATAAAATAAGCAGCATTTCTCCTCGATACAACAGGCTAATAATAGTTGTGTAGAAAATGTTTAAATGTCATGGAAATAGCGCACACTTTTAATTTTAACACATTTTCTTTGTGCAAATGAACAGTAATCTGGAGAGTGTGCTCTGGTCAATTGAGCATGAAAGCGGATCATCACACGGCCGGCCGGCGAGTCAAACACCTCAGTGGTCAAACACACCATCAGCATCAGCCGTCGCCGTGGCAACCCAGAGGCCAAGGGTCAGAGAGGGAGGGGAACCAGTTATCCCAACACACAGGCCCCCGGCCGAGTGGCCAAACAAGACCCGGAGAGGGGCCTTTGCAGAACGCCTGAGCGCAATTAGCATTGATGGCACTTTAAGCATGTGGAAATGAAGGGCAGTTTTGGTATGCTAACGAGAGATGAGTGCGAGGATGAAAGAGGGAGAGAGTGAATGATAGAGAAGGATAATGAGGGATAGAGATGCAGAGTGTGGGAATTAAGGGGCGGGAGAAGCTCTTTAAAGACTGAAGATTTCTTCAGGGTGGCCCGAACAATCCCGAGAGGAAGTGATCATGTGATCCTTCAGCCGGATTAACCCCATCCCAGCTTTGAAACTGATCCGGGACTGGTGTGTGTGACGTCAGAGCTAAGATGCATTTGTTTGATCAGAAATACTGTCTTCAAATTGTGAGATATTTTTACCATTTAAAATATCAGTTCTCTAAGTGAATATACAGTAAAGTATAATTTATTCCTCATTATTCCAGTCTTCAGTGTCACATGATCCTTCACAAATCACTCTAATATGAGGATCTGATGCTCAACAAACATTTATGATTATTATCAGTGTTCATATTTTTGTGGAAACTGATACATTTAATTTTTCCGGATTTTTTTGTTGAATATAAAGTTCAAAAGAACAGGATTTTTTAAAAATAGAATATTTTGTAACATTATAAACATATTTACTGTCACTTTTGATCTATTTAATGAGTCACTGATGAGGGAAAGTTCTTTTAAAAAAAAATTTCAGATTTTTTAAAAATATTACTTGGCCAAAATTCTCTCTCTCTCTCTCTAACACACACACACACACACACACTCAACAGTAAACAGCGCGGTGGAGCCTCAGGGCTGGTGATTAATGCTGTCGATTAGCCGTTATCAGGCAGAGCAAACGCTGCCGCCGGGTGTGTGTGTGTGTGTGTGTGTGTGTGAACCGGAGGCCGTCAGACACTATCACACTCGTGCCAAGACTAATTACACTAATTAATGGGGCCGTGCTGATAAACTCAACAATCGCCCACCTGTGTGTGTTACAGTGAGTGAACAGTTACCCATTCCGCTAACGCTAACGCTAGCCGCTAACGCTAGCCGCTAACACAGTCACAAGTGCTGCGGCTCAGACGGTATCGAATCATTTACTCTGTCAAACAGATTTGAGTGGCTTTAGGGCGAATGATCATTACTGGTGAACTGTGCCTTTAAGCGGTCGTGTGGGTCATGTGACCTGTTATCTTGTTCTACACAATGACAAATAAGTGACAAAGCAAACACTGATTCATTGAGACGCCTGTGTTAATGAGGGCGTATAAACGGAGAACACACACACTGAAGGAAACACTGATAATGACAGGGCAGAGGTCACATGACTATTACAGCACAGGATCATGGGATTGGACAGACCTGGAGCTGTCAATCAAATGTAGAGTTGGAAAGGTGTGTGTGTGTGCGTGTTACACAACAGGAAAAAGGCAATTTCCTGAAATAATGACCTATTTAGATTGCGTTTACATTAGATGACATCGCCCAGTAAACGAGATCCTGATATAATCGCGACTGACACTCGTAACGTCAGACGATTACGAACAAAGATAACTCCTCCGGTCCCGCTGATGATGATGAGCCGGTCCGGGAAAATCCTCATTTTATCCATCAAAAGCCACAACGTTCATCATTCATCCTGATGATGTGATGACACACACACACACACACACACAGTGTTGGGAAAGTTCACTTGTTTCTACATTAACTACTTCACAGTTCAGTTCACACATTTTAAAATTAACTAGTTCATTCATAATTCTTTCTTCCATAAAAAAAATTAATTGCCAACCACACACACACAACAATTATTTTATCGACGGGCAGTTTGCACAGAAATGTACGATTTTTCCCATCCTCACCGACCTCGTCATAAAACGTGTTTAAATGATCATACGGCGCCTCCTCGCGCGCTGCTTTGTCGACGGCGGCCGCGGCGCGACACTGGTGTCTGGTGTTGCCAGATTGGGTGTTTTTTCGCTACATATTAGGGCTTGTTTACGCGTGTTTAGCCGGGTTTCACCGGGAAGGCTCTATAGAAATCTGGTGATTTAATATCAGGTAACAATATTTGAAATAGCTGAAGAGATATTTTTTCATATATAACTTTTATAGAGATAATATATCTATTTTTTAATTTTTATGATCTCTGAAGAAAAAAGGCATTATGGCAGATATTTGTGCATTTCAGCAGAAACAATCAGAGAGGAAATATCAGCACTCGTGTTCAATCAGCTCTGCGGACCGGAACTAACGCCGCTATGATAATGTCATCCTCCACACCAGACACAGGCCTGTCGCGCAAATGAAGAAAAGGGAAATTAATCATTTATTAATAAGCACACTCGTTTATCGGAATGAAGTAAACAACACACATCCACTGGTGAAGCGACACCGAGAGCTGAGTGTGTGTGAGCGCTGAGTCTCAACATCCTCACCCAACGGTGAAGAATAACTGAACATGACCTCCGACCCTTCACACACACACTCATACACACACCTCACGACCCGTCGGCCAGAACGACCTCAGCCGTCTAGACTCCACAAACACACACACACACCATCCTGGGAATATTCCTACTCAATTTCCGCAATGATTTTACAGAGCGAGTCTCACAGTAAAATCATAAAGCATTCAATCAATGAGGGAAACGTCTTCCTTTAATCTCCATCAATATAATAATGTGCATTAATGAGTAGAATATGATTAAAAAAGGATACCAATCAAAAGAAATTATTAGGATGCATTAAATTGACTTTTATAAATGTTACAAAAGATTCTCTTTCAGATACATGCTGTTCTTCTGAACTTTATATTCATCAAAGAATCCTGAAATAAAAATGTAAATAACAGTTTTCAACAAATAATAATCATAAATGAGCATCAGATTCTCATATTAGAGTGATTTGTGAAGGATCATGTGACACTGAAGACTGGAGTGATGATGATAAATTCAGGAATAAATTACACTTTACTGGATATTCACATAAAAAAACACATGATTTACATTATAATAATATTTCAGTTTTTACTGTATTTTACTGTATATAAATGCAGCCTTGGTGAGAAATAAAGACTTTAAACCTTTAAATGGCAGTGTACTGAATGACTGCCGTATAATCATTTTCCATTATTTTATGAAGTATTTACAGAATTTCACCTTCAAAGTAACATGACTTTATAGATTCATAAATCACTGGATAAGACTTCAATTAACTTCAAATCTTTTTTTTTTTTGACACTTTACAATAATGTTCATTAGTTAACATGAACTAAGAATGAACAATACTTCTCAACATTTACAAAAACATTATTAAAATCTTGTTAACATTAGTTACTGCACTGTGAACTAACATGAACAGCTGGATTATTATTAACTAACATTAACAAAGATTAATAAACACTGTAATGTGTTCATTATGTTAGTAAATACATTAATATTTAACTAATGAACCTTTTAGTAAAGTGTTATCGATCGTTTAATGAGAATAACTAGAAACATGTAATACTGCACTCTAAACAATACTGGGTTGTTTTAACCCAAATCTGGGTCAAATATGGACTAACCCAAATGTTGGGTTAAAAATGCAATTTAAAATTTAACCCAACTTCAACTTTCACTTTCAACTGTTCATTTTTTTAATGACAATTTTAACCCAACATTTGGGTTTGTCCATATTTGACCCAGATTTGTGTTGAAACAGCCCAGTGTTTAGAGTGTACTTTAGCTTTGCTTCATATGTGTATGATTGTGCGGCCCTCCCGAAGTGTGTGAAGAGCTGCAGATCACGACACAAGTAGGGTTTGTTATTGATGTGTTTATGATTCTGCGTGTGTTTCTCACTGATCGCCTCCGTCGGCACGACTCCAGCGCCGGGAGTTGGCGGGACACGAGCAAATTCCACACATCGGTGTGTGAGCGCTGGACGTGTAAAGGGTCACACACACACACACAGATCCTCAGCGCCTTTCATCTGCTTTACAACACACACACACACACACCATCAGCGACGAGAGATTAAAACACATGTCGATTCCAACAGAAACACAACAAACATGGCAAATAAACCGAGAATCATTCACAGTGGCGCGGTGTTCATTAATGACGCAGTGTTTGCAGGCTATTTTGCTATTTAAACGTTTTGTTTTTTAAAGAAATTCATACTTTTATTCATCAAGGACGCATTAAATTGATCAAAAGTGACTTTAAAGACATTTATAATGTTACAAAAGAATCAGATTAATTCTGTTCTTTTAAGTTTCTATTCACCATAGAATCGTGAAAAATAAAATGTATCAGTTTCCTCAGAAATATGAACTGTTTTCATAAATTTGATAAATCGACAAAATTTTGTCAACAATTTGGTACATGCTACCATTTTAAAATTTCTTTTAAAAGAAATTCATACTTTTATTCATCAAGGACGCGTTAAATTGATCAAAAGTGACTTTAAAAAAATAGTATAATAATATTACCAAAGATCATATTTAAAATAAATAAGGGTATTGAAATTTTAATTCATCAAAGAATCCTGAAAAATAAAATGCATCAGTTTCCATAAAAATTTGATGAATTGACGAAACTGTAAAAATTATATCAATTTTATTATGAAAGTGAAGTGGTGAGTGAACAGATCCTCTCTTCCTCTTTACTACTAGTTACAGCACCAATCACTATTAAATCATTAAAAAAAGTTAAGTGTGTGTGTGTGTGTGTGTGTGTGTGTGCGTGTGTGTGTGAGTGTGTGTATGAGTGTGTGTGACCTCGACGGCCTCTTATATAAGCACACAGATGGCGAGGCGTGTTTCTGGATGACAAAGAACAATCGCTGCTTCTTGATCACTGAGAGGCGTATCTGACAGCGCGTGTGTGTGTGTGTGTGTGTGTGTGTGTGTGTGTGTGTGTGTGTGTGTGTGTGTGTGTGTGTGTGCGTTCAGTCATCTCTATTCATTCACCTCAGACTATAACAGATACAGCACGCATCCAATCACGTTTAACACACTCATTAGCGGCTTCAGATTGAGAAGAGCAGTGGACTTCCAGTGGTCACACACACACACACACACCCTCCATAAATCCACCTGTCCCTTCAATAAACACACACACACTTCTCGCAGCCGCACTTCATCAAGTAATTATTGTTTGATTACAGCGCTTCATTATAAGCTCTGATTGAGTCAAAGGTCGAGCATCATTGGTTGGTCCGCACTGAACATGAGCGCGCACACACACACACACACACCGCTCTGAAAGGGCTATAGCTTGAGGGAGAAGGGTCACACACACACTGATGATCTGATCACACATGCTTTATAAATCAGGAGTTTCCGGCAGCATTAACATTAAGGCCTGTTCACACCGGGACGAATTTCGCGTGTGATAATCGTCGACGTTTAACGCCTCGTGACTAAACAATGGGCGCCAATGTGAGTGTTGGCGAAAAACGCCACGCGTAAAAGCGTCATTTTTAAAAAAACTGCGTCAAAACCTATCCAACCAACGAGATCGGCGGGTTTGCTCACGTGTCTGGTACTTCTGAAGTTACAGTAAAACAC